>NC_142583.1:1215769-1519711 GCF_965207765.1 Zootoca vivipara | reverse complement strand
ACAGTCCCCTGTATTTGAAAGTTACGACAAACATTGGACTGAAATGTAAATATCTGACATCATGACTGGTAAAGCAATGGACGGCAAATTTATCTAAAAAACAGAATGAAACCCCAAAATGTTGCTTGACACCTTGTTTTCTTTAAAAAAGCCAACCGTAGTGGTCACTAAGGGAGCCCTCGGAGGAGGTCAGGAGTGTTGTGCTTTGTTCTTAAAAAAATACACACAGCAAGTGAAGTTGCTTAATGGTATAGACTAAAGACATTTTAAAGCTAAAGAAGCGAGGACTCCTGCAGCAATGCTGGAGTCAGGATATGGTATTAAAAAGGCATCGTGTTTCTCTGCCAAATGAGAATTGCCCTGGAAGTGGGAAAGGAGAAAACAAAACTGTCCACTTTTGATCCATGCTGCTTTCATATGGGTTCCCCAGTCACTCGTACCATCTTGTTTCTGCATCCATCTTCTTAAAAAAAGACATATTCACTGAAAAACTCCATATAAAGTACTATTTCAATGTATTTTCTCTTAAAATATGCATTGAGTGAATGTGTTCTCCCTCAAATATTGCACCTTTAAATATACTTAGACATTTATTTGTGTTTTTGGACTGAGAAAGGGGGTTGATATGTCTGGGAAATGCAAAAGCCAGCGAATAAGCAAGTTCCAATCTGCAAATTAGTCCAGGAGGCTCAGATCAGGTCAGTTTGTATTAAATTTTGCAAAGCTCAAATCCAACAAGCAGCCCCAGGTGGAAGAGGTAAGGACTTAAAACTATTTTTGCAGGGATCGAGAGCTGTCGGACTCCAACTCCCATCATCCCTAACCACCAGGCCATGCTGGCTGGGGCTCATGGGAGCTGAAGTCCAACAGGGTCAAGAGAGCCAAAGGTTCCTCATTCCTGGTCTACAGACAACAGTAGACACACACAAACCTTTATTTTTATAATACAAAGTGTCTTCTAGAGCATAAATACTAACATTTGGCAGCGTTGTACAAGAACAACCACTTGTCTTTCTATCAAAAGGATACTCAAAGCAGCTACAAAACTAAAACCCAACAATCGAAAAAGCCATGTCATCAAACCTAGCACATCAACACATTAAGCATAAGACAGCAGCCAACTACCTGTATATTATTATTATTATTATTATTATTATTATTATTAATACCCCACCCATCTGGCTGAGTTTCCCCAGCCACTCTGAGTGGCTCCCAATCGAGTGTTAAAAACAATACAGCATTAAATATTAAAAACTTCCCTAAACAGGGCTGCCTTCAGATGTCTTTTAAAAATAGGATAGCTGCTTATTTCCTTGGCATCTCATGGGAGTGCATTCCACAGGGTGGGCGCCACTACAGAGAAGGCTCTCTGTCTGGTTCCCTGTAACCTCACTTCTCGCAATGAGGGAACTGCCAGAAGGCCCTTGGTGCTGGATCTCAGTGTCCGGGCAGAACGATGGGGGTGGAGACGCTCCTTCGGGTATACTGGACCAAGGCCGTTTAAGGCTTTCAAGATCAGCACCAACACTTTGAATTGTGCTCGGAAATGAACTGGGAGCCAATGCAGATCTCTCAGGACCGGTGCTATATAGTCCCGGCAGCCACTCCCAATCAGTAAGAGGGACAAGATTAAACACTGAAGGCCAAAACATTTCCTAAATATAAGACTTTGCTTGGCAGCAAAAGGACAAGAAAGAGGTGAGTGAGTCTCTTCAGGGAGGAAGCTCCACTGTTGGGTGCAACCACTGAGAAGGCTCTCTCTCATGTCCCGGCCAAACAGCTACAACTGGGCGGAGGACTTCTCTGAAAGATCTCAAAACCTGGACAGCTCATACAGACAAAGACAGCCCCAATATTTCCATTTTTTTTTATCAAGGGGTGCAGCATGTCCCCAAAACAAGTTCTCTGCTTTTCAGGATTTGAATGCAGGCCTTACAGGCAGAAGTGCAGAATCCTGTCCATGTGGGAAGAATGTTTCATTCATAAAGGCCATTTTTCACATTATGCAGAAACACAAACCAGGTTGTACTCCAGTCTCAGGCATGTAGCCAGAAATGTTACAGTCGGGGGGATTAGGGGAGGGGAATAATTGTGGCAGAGCCAGAACATAAATACAAGTGGTCTCATTTGTTTTAAGCTATTTTTAAGTAACTTTAATACTGCTTGTGTGTTATCTCTTATAACTCCACAAGTAAAAGGGCCACAAGTTTCAAAGACTTTTAGTAAGTGCGAAGGAGCAACTGTGGTGAACTCTGTTCTCCCTTTGGGCAATGCTTCATCCAGGCCCAGCCATTAGCAACGTTAAATCAATGTAAGCAGTTCCCCCATGGTGACAGCTTATGTTGTTTCCCCCCCTCCTTCCTCCTTAGGGTCTCTTTCTTTCTTTCTTTCTTTTTACGTTCCCCTGGGAAATTCAATTAACAGTGTCAAGTCTCCTCCTCTCAGTCATTGACACTATCAAGATCTTTTTCAACACCCCTGACAAGCAAGATGTGTCCACTGATTTCTTGACTTGCAAGTTAACAAGAGAATTACTGCCCACTTCTATAAATGACTATATATGATCTGTGTCATAAACAGCGTGACAGCTGCCAAAATCAATCTTTCGTGACCCTATTGATTAGGACACTCAGAAATAATGAGACTTCACTAGTAGCAGAATAATGCTTGGGTGGGGAAAGGAGGGAGGAATGTATCTGTTCCTTACAAATGCCGTCGTATTCACCTTTCCTTTGCCCTTTTCTCACTGTACAATCTACAAGCAACGGAACAAGATTATAAAGGCAGCAATCAATGTTTCCCCTCTCTTTCATGATGAATGTGACTTTTTCAAAATCAGGAAAGTATAAGAATCATACAGTTGGAAGGGACCCCAAGAGTCATCTAGTTTAACTCCCTGAAATGAAGGAATCTCAACTAAAGCACCCATAAAAGATGGCCATCCAACTTCTGCTTAAAAACCTCCAAGGTCCACAACCTTCCCAGAGAGTTCATTCCACTGTCAAACAGCTCTTGCTGTCAGAAAGGTTTTCCTGATGTTCAGTCAGAATCTCCTTTCTTGTAGCTTGATGCCATTGGTCCAAGTCCTACCTTCCAGAGCAGAAGAAAACCAGCTTGCTCCATCTTCCAGGTGACAGCCTTTGAGATATTTGAAGATGACCATCATATCTTGTCTCAGTCTCTTTTTTTCTAGGCTAAACACACCCAGTTCCTTCAACTGTTCCTCAAAAGGCTTGGTTTCTAGACCCTTGATCATCTTGGTTGTCCTCCTTTGCATATGTCCCAGCTTCTTAAACTGTGGTGCCCAGAACTGGACACAGTATTCTAGGTGTGGTCTGACCAAGGCCAAAGGGAGCGGTGTAAGTCAGTGTAGAAAACACTTGACTAGATGGATAAATGGTCTGACACAGTATAAGGCAGAATTCCGCAGTAGGGCTTTATGCTAGGAACACATGGCAGTCCAATAACAGGCGATCAGCAGTTCAAACTATGCCTCTGCAGCTGCAGTTAGTGAAATGGCAGGCTGTGCAATGTACAGCACCTTAAGGTTTATGCGCAAGCACTCGGTAATATGTCTGCTCCCCACTCCGAATTTTAACCAGGCTCCTGGGGAGGGAGCTGAACCACGAAAAACAACAATCCTAGCGGCTCACATTAAACTTTCTAACAAGGCACCTCTGGAAGGACAAGGTTAGAACAGTGATGTATCAGGGGTAGGGATCAGAAAACACAGGCTGTTCTGACAATCAGGGAAAGATAGAGCCAATGAGATCTCAAATTAACATGGGAGCAATCATACTAATAACTATTGGCACCTCTTCAGTTTTTCAAGCACTTCCAATGCAACATGGTTGCTTAAATTCTGCCCAAGAGCAGTGCTTTCCCCCCCCCCAAAACAAATGTTATGGGATACTCTCATTTTCCTACTCATATTGAAATTGTTGTTGTTTAGTCATTTAGTAATGTCCAACTCTTCATGACCCCATGGACCATAGCACGCCAGGCACTCCTGTCTTGCACTGCCTCCCGCAGTTTGGTCAAACTCATGCTCTAGAGAAGCGGACACGGAGCAACGGATTCAAACTACAAGAAAGAAAATTCCACCTAAACATTAGGAAGAACTTCCTGACAGTAAGAGCTGTTCGGCAGTGGAATTTGCTGCCAAGGAGTGTGGTGGAGTCTCCTTCTTTGGAGGTCTTTAAGCAGAGGCTTGACAGCCATCTGTCAGGAATGCTTTGATGGTGTTTCCTGCTTGGCAGGGGGTTGGACTGGATGGCCCTTGTGGTCTCTTCCAACTCTATGATTCTATGATTCTATGTTGGTAGCTTTGAGAACACTGTCCAACCATCTCGTCCTCTGTCGTCCCCTTCTCCTAGTGCCCTCAATCTTTCCCAACATCAGGGGCTTTTCCAGGGATTCTTCTCTTCTCATGAGGTGGCCAAAGTATTGGAGCCTCAGCTTCACAATCTGTCCTTCCAGGGAGAACTCAGGGCTGATTTCCTTCAGAATGGATAGGTTTGATCTTCTTGCAGTCCATGGGACTCTCAAGAGTCTCCTCCAGCACCATAATTCAAATACATCAATTCTTCGGCGACCAGCCTTCTTTATGGTCCAGCTCTCACTTCCATACATCACTACTGGGAAAACTATAGCTTTAACTATACGGACCTTTGTCAGCAAGGTGATGTCTCTGCTTTTTAAGATGCTGTCTAGGTTTGTCATTGCTTTTCTTCCAAGAAGCAGATGTCTTTTAATTTCGTGACTGCTGTCACCATCTGCAGTGATCATGGAGCCCAAGAAAGTAAAATCTCTCACTGTTTCCCTTTCTTCCCCTTCTGTTTGCCAGGACGTGATGGGACCATATTGAAATACTGCCCCTCAATGAGGCCAAACTTAGATTCACAAAATGTTTAGGGGTATGTGTACCCCTGCGGCCCCCCAGAAAAAAAGCACTGCCCAAGAGTATGCAATAGCAAGATGCACTGGGGTACAATTCTTTTCACAAAAGTCAACTAAAATTCTCAGAAACTTAAAGCTCTTGGTAGCTTGATTATGTAATGTTGAAGGAAGATGGATGTCATTTGGGGGGGAACTGCATTTATATTACTGACAGTTTATTTCCTTTCTTGTTACACTAAAGTGGTCGGTTTTGGCAGTGTCAGTAAATGCAAGAAAAATATCATTTTCACAAAATGTGAAGACCATCTTAACTTTATTCATAAGGAGAGGAAGTTCAGCTATCCATCACTAGTGTATCCTTAAACTGTGTCGATTGTTAAGGGTATTTGCAATACCAAGGAATACTAAAATCGTCCTTTCTGTCTTTAGAAAACAGGCCAGAGTAGGCATTCTAACTTGCCAGATTATTCAATCCTGCTTATATCACATTTCTGTGAGCACTATTGCCCAAGCAGCAACTATGAACTAGCTATCCATCAGTATATTTATTTAAAAGAAGGCAATTTATTTTGGCTTTGATTTTTTAGTCATGGGACCAACAACAATCAAGCAATTGATAAAGGTAAAGGTAAAGGACCCCTGGACGGTTAAATCCAGTCAAAGGTGACTATGGGGCTGTGGCGCTCATCTCGCTTTCAGGCCGAGGGATCCGGCATTTGTCCACAGACAGCTTTCCAAGTCAGGCGGGCAGCAGGACTACACCGCTTCTGGCGCAAAGGAATACCGTGATGGAAGCCAGAGCGCATGAAAGCACTGTTTGCCTTCCCACTGCAGTGTCCAGGCTATTTATCTACTTGCACTGATGTGCTTTGGAACTGCTAGGTTGGCAGGAGCTGGGACAGAGCAATGGGAGCTCATCCCGCCGTGGGGATTCCAACCGCCGACCTTCCAATTGGCAAGCCCAAAAGGTTCAGTGGTTTAGACCACAGCACCACCCGTGTCCCACCAGTTGATAAGAGTTGTTTGACAGTGGAACAGTCTCCCTCGAGAGGTTGTGGACTCTCCTTCCTTGGAGGTTTTCCAGCAAAGGTTGGGTGGTCACCTGTCATGGATGCTTTAGCTGAGATTCCTGCATTGCAGGGGGTTGGGCTAGATGGCCCTTGGGATCCCTTCCAACTCTACATTTCTATCATTCTATGTTCATAAGGATTAATTAATTGCCTAACGCAGGGCAGTCTCTAGGCGACTTACAATCAAATTAAAAGAATGAAAATTCCATCAAGCCCCCAACTGAAGAGGAAAGTCTCAGCCTGATGCTGAGAAGAGGCCAGTGTTGGCACCAGCAGAGCATGCAACCCTCCCTTGTCGCCCTTTCTTCTTTGCACAGCCCAAGCACACACCATGCTGCATCCAATGTGCTCCCTATTATGTTTACACCGAGCCTGCCATGGCTTCAAGAACCAACAGCAGCCAGAAACATCTTGCCTCTCTGTTGTTTCTGCTCCTAGGAAGTAAAATAATTACTCACTTCCAGGCTATCAGTGGAGAGAGGCTTGTTCCTGGGGTGTAGAGGACGACAGCAGATGAGAGCAGATAGTGGGGCACTGGAAGAGACTTTGGCGGGAGGAAGGGCTAATTCATGTTAACATTTAAATTACTTGTTCTGAGCCAACTTGGGAGATCGGAATGCTAGAAAAGCAACTCAAATAACTAACTCATACGACTTAAATAACTAACCACAAAGATGTCACCAGATTAAATCAGAAAGTTCACTAGTAGCAGCTGGTGCCAAGAACACATGAAACAGCTTGGAAACAAAAAGGGGTGCTCACCCAAATTCTAAACAACTAGCTATGAGTGGAAGTGGAGAATCACTTGTAAATGGAAATTAAATTATAGTCAAAGAACATTAGGAAGAACCTCCTGACAGTAAGAGCTGTTCGACAGTGGAATTTGCTGCCAAGGAGTGTGGTGGAGTCTCCTTCTTTGGAGGTCTTTAAGCGGAGGCTTGACAGCCATATGTCAGGAATGCTTTGATGGTGTTTCCTGCTTGGCAGGGGGTTGGACTGGATGGCCCTTGGGGGTCTCTTCCAACTCTATGATTCTAAATTATGGTGTAAGTATCTTGAATATTTGGGTGCCATTCCTCATGTGTACTCACTCTGTTGAACAACTGAGATCCTGCTCCAGGTGCCCCCACCACCAAAGCCCAGCACAACTCTGCCAGGAACAGGGCCTTCTCAATGCCCTCCCCAAGGGGCCTAGGGAGGCCAGGAGGCCTGCCCAACCTCATCACAAACGGGTGCCCACCCCCCCCAAGCTATGGCCCTTCAGTTGTTGTTGGATTCCCAACTCTCATCTGCCCCAAGCAACTCTGCCGACTGTCAGGAATGAGAAGGCGGGCTTCAACATCTGGAAGACAACAGCTTCCCTACACCTTCAGGTGCCAGGAGGGTGACTGATGTGGTTTTAACAAAATAAAAAAAAATCCTTCCAGCAGCACCTTAGAGACCAACTAAGTTTGTTTTTAGTATGAGCTTTCGTGTGCATGCATGCTGATGTTGTTTTGGGGGTGTTATTTGTTTTGCACAGCAGCATCACTATTTTCTCTGCTTATTTCTGCTGTCAAAGTGTGGGTTTATGTTTCATTTCTTACTTATTCTCTTATTGTTAATTTGTTAAATTGGTTATACTGTAATCTATAAATGTTTTGAGTATATTTATAGAGAAATGTCGGGTCTAATTTTTCAAAACAAATAAGTAAAGACAAATAAAGTTTCACGGTGCTATCTTGTGTATACACACACACACCTATATAAACAAAACCGCTTCTGTGCCACTCTTTTTTTCCCTTTTTAAAAAAATTACTGCCTGTACTACCTACAAAACAGTCTCTGTAGTAAAATGACTCGTGAAGAATTTGTGAGGAAAATTCAATAACGTTTGTTTAGGTTACTGCATTACGCCACAATTAGCAATGGTATGATTATAGACAGCATCAGAAATACAACCCACACTGCTTACAAATCTGCCACCAAAGAGAGATACCTACTTGCGATAAGGGGGAAATACTTGTTTGATTAAACTGCAGGCTTGTTTTTAAAAACATTTTAAGTTCATATGTACAATAGTTCCTGAGAAGAGTTAGACCTATTATGCTATTAGCTGATAGATATCAATGCTAGCAACAAGAACCCATGTTTTCCTGTTAAAATATATACACACCCTTGGCTCAAATGGACCAATTAAGAACAGATATTCCTAATACTGTACATATGTTCATTTTTTCCTTATCCGCCCTGAGGCCTAAAGAACAGTTTGCCATCTGTGTAAGATTTAAATTACTTATAGTGAAATGGTGTCCCATTATAGGGGCAAATCTACTGCATTAAACCTTTTGAGTTAGGGAAGCGTTACAAACTGTTCAACTTTTTTTCAAATATCCTCCCCAATTTCATAGAATCGTAGAGTAGGAGGAAACCACTAAAATTAAAATCTATCTTTTGTGTCTTGTGCTTTATTTCCACTGGGAAGGAGGGACATTGCCACACAAAGCCACTTCCACGCCTGGTGTTGTGGGTGTCATGACTGAACTCTCCCGTTGGGGCTGAGAGCTCAGCCCCTTTGCGATGGGGGGGGTTCCCGCCTGCATCAGCCAGGAGCCAACCAATCCGGTTGGCCGGGGGCGTGGCCAGCCGGGTTTTAAGCAGACCGCAGGTGGGAACCCGGTCTCTTTAACCCCAGCTCCCAGCTGCATCGGTTCACCCGCCCGCCCACCCTTTAGGCTAGGCTGACACTGCTATGGACTTCAGTTGGTCGCCTGGTTGGCCAGGGGCCTGGTAGGACTTTTCCCACTTGGGCTAGCCAAGATGGTTTTTTCGCCTACCTCGTAGCAATCCGTCACAACTACTGGTTTGGCGGTTAGGCATTGGATGTTTTCAGTAAAAGATTAATGGGGGGGGGGGTAGTGCCATCACCTGCCCAAGAAATGGAGGAGTATTCTGTTAAAGGTTTCCAGGGGTGGGGCTTGGTCCAGAGGAGTTTCGGTTGATGTACATCACTGAACTCCTTACTGGTGGTTAACTTCTCCCAGACTCTAACACACGGGTTGGAGTCGGACATAGTCGGTTAGGATCCAATGCCTAAGCCAATACCGCTCAACATCCATAACGAATAAAGTTGTGGCCAGGAAGGACATGCCTAAGCTTGCTCCAAGCTCAGACTGCATGCTCAAAACTATATTTCTGTATTTTGTACCCAAGAGTATTCTAACTGTGTTCTCCTTGCTGCTGAATGCGATAGCGCATAAATCAGACCTTTGGATTTTGTAAGCAAACATTTTTTTAAAAAACCTACTTAAGAGTGGTCTGTTCATTGAGAGAGGGGAAGAAAAGGAGAAACGCTGCAAGCAAACTAATCGGGATATATACAAGTGTCCAACAGCCTATTACTCCCATGTTATATTGCTCCTTGACTTTGTGACCATTTTAAACTTTGCTGGGGGGTCACTCCCGCTGGAGAGTGTGTTAAGCACCGTGCTTTGAATCTAGGCATCCAGCCAATTCTTTTAATTAAAAGTAAAGAACCCCTGGACGGTTAAGTCCAGTCAAAGGCGACTATGGGGTGCGGGTAATTACCCACATGTGGGTCATGTATCTGATTTCCCCCCATAAAAAGCTCTCTCTCCTGTCACTACCTACCTAATCTCAGATTGAAAGGGGGGGGGTTGGAAGGGTAGATGGGCTCCAAAGATTATTGTAATGGTTGGGCAGGCTTATTGAAGAGGTAAGGTAAGAGGGAATTTGAACCTGGGTCCTCCCCAATTCAAGTCCAAACTCTAACCGGGGTTAGCCAAAGAGGTGCTCTCTGTCCCTGACCATTCACCCAAATGGCATCAATGGGTACATATGGAACTTGTTAGCCTTCATTCCAGAACAAATGAAAAACCCCTTCAGATCAGCTTTTCACATGTTGAGAAGTGAACACACATCTTTAGCCAAGAGTCAATATGGTGTAAAGGTTAGAGCAGGTGAAGCCAATGTAGTTCCATCCAGAGGTTGTTCTCTCAGACACAGTCAGCAGGATCCATGGTCAGGGATGATGGGAGTTGGAGTACAAACAACTGGAGGGCCACATGCTAGTCACTCCCTGCTGTAGTCTACCCTGGAAGTTACCAAGGCATGAATAACTGTGTAGTACCCCCAGGGTACATTTTCTCACATGTACATCTCCTATGCTGAATGCACAAATTGCACTCTCCTAGGAGAATGGTTCAGTTGTGCTATGCCACATGTAGAATAGACATTGCACAGTACAGATCTCCCATTTTCAAGTAGATACTTCTACAGCCCATATTTATTTTTCTTCCATTGCTTGTGGTATTTGGATTTCAATGAACCCAAACCAAAGCAGGGTTTGCCAGAATCTGATATTGCACCACATTACACTCGGCGACATGGGTCAGGGAATATTTTGCCTTCTCACTTCCACCAGCTTATAAACTTTGGCAGATATGAACTTACTTATTAACGTCTGTGTGACATGATGCCAGCTTTAAGCAGCAGTCTGGCTGTGTTCTTAAAAACAGGATTGGTAGTTTTTTGTGGGGGGATCCATGTCAACTCCATCCATTTAAATTCTGTTTACTTGTAGTAATGGCACACACATGTCTGAAAAGCTGCTGATAAGCCACACAAAGCTTATGTTACTCTGTTGCTATTCAAAGCCTGAAGTTATTCATCTTTAACCAATAACCAGAGAAATGGTTTTACAGGAGACTGAATCGAGATGCAGTGATTTTCCATTTTGTTTGGTTAAAGCATTAAGGATTTTCACAATGTTAGATGAAATGGGAGAAACACACACTTTGGGAACAGTAAATTAGTTGTAGGAAAAACACTGTAGGAAATCCCTTCTCCTGTTTGGCTCCTTCTCTGTGCTCCAGAACTAGGATCTGTAAGCAAGGCCTTGCTTTATATTCCATCATGCTGTATGGCAGCAAAAGGGAAGCTGTGGTCCTCCAGATGTTGCTGAACTCCAACTAGCATGGCCAATGGCCGGACATGATGGGACTTTTAATCTAACACATCTGGAGGGCAACAGGTCCCCATCCTTGCTGTAAGGTATGAGGACAAGGAGAAGAGGGCCTGCAAAAGAAGCTTACCTGCTCCCAGTGCTACAGTATTTTTCTAGAAGAAGATGTGCTGGAACTCACCATGAACGCCTCCCTTTTCTTATAATGGCAATGGCACCCACCTGAGAGGTGCTGGAACTGAGTTCCGGCTGAAAAAAAGCGCTGCCTATTCCATATGCATACAAGAGAAGCAAGCATTGGTTGTGAAATGTATTCTTCTAGTTTCAGAACAATAAATATATATGCATATGCACCGTTCTCTGATGCTGTAGTAGATTTCTGAGATTTAATGTTGGAGATTTAGTGATATTTAATGAATGCTTGGTTTCTATTTTTTCCATATGATAAAGATATTTGAAAAGAACATTTAAAAACAATTAAATCAACTCAAAAGGATGCAGCAGCTCAGGATGGCATTTTCAACTAGTTTTTCTGTTTTCGATATATTGATAGTGCAACTTTCACCTACTAGCTGTAGAATATAACACATAATCATAAAATCTCTCATTTACACTTCTTGGGATTGCAGCCAACTACATTTTATTCAGAGTAGACCCATTGAAATTAATGGGAGTAAGTTAGTAATGCCCATCCATTTCAATGACTTTTGTCCAAGTAAAACTAGTTGGATGTAACCTTTGTTTATACAACACTTTCAAAAGTCACATGAACAAAACATACTGGGACATGCATGGAATTGCATGGCCAGTCAATATCATAAATGCCACAGATTGATTAATCCACATGCACACATATCTACAGTATACCAACACAAACGTGTGCATGAGAGACAGAGAGCGCCTGTGTGCCTAAGTAACCAAATGATGGCGTCTGCAGTGAGTCCTGCAGAGAAATGGTGAGTTGAGCAACAAGAGTTATGATACCTCTTTTTCCAGGATACGTGAAATCTCTCCCAAAATCCTATCCAGAGCCGAGACTTTGTTGCTGTCTTGAATTTGAAGTTGCTTTAGTAGGTCTTTTACTAATCGCTGCAGCCTTCCATGCAAATGTTGGGGGGGAGGAGAAAAATAAAGATCAGAATTGGGAAAATTACATTCCTGCAATATATCACTGAGACTTGATTAATCATAGCATGCTAAAGAGAGAAACATTGTGAGCCTAGCCACTCCTACTCACAAGTAAGCTCCACCAAGTTCAATGGAATCCCCCCCCCATCCAAATGTGTGCTTATATTACAGTGGCATCCAATGTCGGAGAAATGCTCCAAGGCACAGGGTTGCCTTCTGGGATTCGGAAGCCTCTCTCACTATCCAACCTTCTTCTCTAGCACTTTTAATGTTGACATTAACAAATAGATAGGGTACGAGGGTTGGGGGGGATATCACAACTGAAGAGAGACCTGTGATTAGAGTTTTCTTTTTATCATCCAGGTACAGGATTGGGGGCTCTCACTCAACTACTGTGTGTTCTGGCTTGACATATACATTTGAAAAGAGTCCCCCAAAAAACAACAACAACAACAACAACAACAAACCACAAATATAGTCCGAATTCTGCTGCATTCCTTCTGTTTTTCCAGCCATAGTTAAGTCAAAGGGGAGCCCTATGTTTGGCCTTACAATATTTCCATAATTCTTCAAAGCCCTATCTACCGTGACTTGCATTTCCACATCCCTAAAGGATTTCTCTCTCACATTTCCCCTCATATTGCAGAATATAAAGTTACCTTCTCTTAGATAACTCTGATGGTTACAGAATTGCTTAACTTCTTGGAGAACTATGGATTGAGCAGTCGGTTGACTCAAGGAAAGTAAACATATTCCTTTCTTTCTAAATGCTCATCTAGCCCTCCTATTGATATTGTAGGAACGGTCTGAGAATCTGTCAAATTTAAGACTATGCTGGATTGTGTTGGAAATTCATTCTTAAATCAGTCACTATAAAAAAAACTAGAGGAGGGGGAATTAATTTTGGTTTACTTTAGTTTCCCCCAACGTCATACACTCCCAACACTGCTGCATTTCAGCTCCTCTCACCCGATTGGCCATCCTGGCTGGGGCTCAGGTTGCTCTGTCGTTCAACAGGTTTTGTACAAAAGACTGCTTCTTTCACCAGGCCTCTCACCCCTGGTAAGTGGAGAGCTCTCCTTTTTGCTTTTGCTTTTTTTTTTGAAATATAGAGAAGCATAAAGAACTAGCTTTTGATGACCTGTTTTGTGGGAAAGCCAGAGGAAGCAAGGGGAACTATTTTAAATTTATTTCACAAAATTTATACGCTGTTTGATTATAAAAGGTAAGAAAGGTAAAGGACCCCTGGCAGTTAAGTCCAGTCCTGAACGACTCTGAGGTTGCAGCACCCATCTCGCTTTACTGGCTGAGGGAGCCGACATTTGTCCACAGACGGTTTTCCTGGGTCATGTGGCCTGCATGACTAAGCCGCTTCTGGCAAAACTAGAGGAGCACATGGAAATGCTGTTTACCTTCTCGCCGGAGTAGTACCTATTTATCTACTTGCACTTTTGAACTGCTAGGTTGGCAGGAGCTGACAATGGGAGCTCACCCCGTTGCGGGGATTCGAACTGCTAACCTTCCGATCGGCAAGCCCTAGGTTTAGACCACAGTGCCACCTGCGTCCCTGCTTGATTATAACAAAGCAGATTAACAGAGGATATGGGTGGGGATAAAACCTCCATCATAGAGTTGGAAGAGGCCACAAGGGCCATCCAGTCCAACCCCTTGCCAAGCAGGAAACACCATCAAAGCATTCCTGACAGGTGGCTGTCAAGTCTCCGCTTAAAGACTTCCAAAGAAGGACACTCCACCACACTCCTTGGCAGCAAATTCCACTGTCGAACAGCTCTTACTGTCAGGAAGTTCTTCCTAATGTTTAGGTGGAATCTTCTTTCTTGTAGCTTGAATCCATTGCTCCGTATCCGCTTCTCTGGAGCAGCAGAAAACAACCTTTCTCCCTCCTCTATATGACATCCTTTTATATATTTGAACATGGCTATCATATCACCCCTTAACCTTCTCTTCTTCAGGCTAAACATACCCAGTTCCCTAAGCCGTTCCTCATAAGGCATCATTTCCAGGCCTTTGACCATTTTGGTTGCCCCCCTCTGGACACGTTCCAGCTTTTCAGTATCCTTTTTGAACTGTGGTGCCCAGAACTGGACAGAGAATTCCAGGTGAGGTCTGACCAGAGCAGAATACAGTGGTACTATTACTTCCCTTGATCTAGATCCTATACTCCTATTGATGCAGCCCAGAATTGCAGAATTCATCTGAAGATCCCACAGCGGTTCACAACAGAAAAATACAATAAATAATAAAAACAACAACCCAATAACCACTCCCCCACAAACACATTAAAAAACCCAAAAAATCAGCCAAATGCCTGGTTGATGGGAAACATTTTTGCCTAAAGATATGTAATGAAGGTGCCAAGTGAGCCACCCTGGGGAGCGCATTCCACAAACAGGGAGCCACCATAGAAAAGTCCGGCTATCGTGTTGCCACCCTTTGGAACTCTGATAGAGGAGGCACATGAAGGAGGGCCTCAGAGGATGATTGCAGGAATGTTCAAACATCTCCAATGAAATAGTAACTCTTTAGCCTCGAGGGAAAATATCCTAAGACCTTGAAGACTACATCCTTATCCTGTCAAATAGGTAGGTAGGTAGGTAGATAGATATGTTATTGCCCTCCAATATCAATAATACATCCATTCAAAAGCAGACAGGATGCTGCAAGTATACCGTATACTTTTTGGAGGTTCTTGAAATAGGTGGAAGATACACAACACACAGGTGCAGAGGTGGTAGAAAACAGAACTCCACAGGCACTGCAACAGCAGCACAGAACTGAGATTTTACTTCTTCCTCTTCCTCAACATTCTGCGCTTTCCCACTAATGTATTTTAAAAGACTGCATGGAAGGCTTGTTCCTCCATTTGTATATACTGGCAAAACGCCAGAGAACTTAAGTCAAGCTAGAGAGATTTATACTAGCTGAGGTTCTGAACTAGGGTAGGTTTGCCAGTAGAAGGAAATTGCGAAATACTGTTAAAACTCTATTAAAAAGTTCTCTCTGTGCTTAGCTTTAAATTATAGAATAAACTACATTCAGCCCATTGATAAATAAAATTGTTCTATCCCCTCACCTTTTCCTTCAATACACGAAATTGGATTCATGATCAAAAAAAGTGGGTACTTTAAGCTCCACCTGGCCATAGGAAATAAGCAGCGGGGGGAGGAGAAGGGCCAGGAGTAAGTTTTCATGCCCTTGTTGCAGTGGGTTGGACTAGATGGTCCTCAGGGTCCCTCTATGAGCTACATATACCACCACAAGCAGCATATGCTCCAGATACAAGCAAAGCCCCCTCAAATTCTCATTTTTCAAGCTCGGGAACCAGAGAATTTTCACACTTAAAACCACTAGTAGATCTGAAGTTTTGTGATGAAGACTAATCTGAAAAATAATACCACCACCCGTATTCATAGGATGGTCAATTGACTTATTAGCTATTTATGTGTGTATGTGTCCAAATATTCACCCACATCCATGCTTCTCTGTGAAGCCTTTGCCCAACTTAGAATCATAGAATCATAGAATTGTAGAGTTGGAAGGGACCCCAAGGATCATCTAGTCCAAACCCCTGCAAAGCAGGAACCGAAGACCTCTTGACCCATAAGGGGATTGAACCCATGACTTTGGCATCATTAGCACCATGTGCTAACCAACGGAGCTAACACAGGAAGCTGCTTTTTACTGAGGCAAGTGGTCCACCTGGCCTAGTATTGCCCGCACAGACTGGTAGCAGCTATCCAGGGTTTCAGACAGGAAACTCTCCCAGCCCCAGCTGCAGGTGCCACTGGCGACTTGAACCTGGGGACCTTCTACATACAAGGCAGTTGTTCCCCCACTGCGCTATGGCCCTGCGCCAACTATACACCATATGAGAAAGGGGAGGTGTCAGGGTGCTGCCGACAACTCCTGGCTGATTGCCCAGGAAAGCAGAAAGACAGAGAAAACACAGGCTTTTTTGTTCTTTTTACTATTATTCCAGATGCCAAGGCAAGGCAACCAAGCACCTTTCAGTATCTTAACTTGCTCTGAGTGAAGCTCCACACTTCTTCGTACTTCCCTATTCATCCGACTCCTCCCCTCTCCTGCAGTTGCTGTTAAACTTCCTAGTCTCCATTTCTTATTGCAGAGGCAGGGAACCTCAGACTTTGGGCCAAACAAGGCCTTCCAGGACTCTATCTGGCCCTTGGGACTATACCTAAGTCCCACCCAGGGAGGCCTTTCTTCAGTGCTGCTCGGAGTCCTTCATGCCTGATCTCCCCTGGCTGCAATGGGTTCTTGACTGCAATAATGCCTCTTGCTTGCCTGAATAGAGGGTAGAGGAGTGTGTGTGCGCAGGCATGTGACACCTCTGATTTTTGCATGCTAGAATGTTGCCTACTGAGTCACATCCATTGTTCTGTTCCATTTTTTGCCTCTGGCTCCAGCCACTTGGAAGGTTGTCCAGGGGGGAATGAAGCCCTCGGCCTTGTGGGATGGAACACTGGGGCAGACAAGTCACAACAGTTCCTAGAGTGTCCACTAACAGGAACTCACCTGGAGGGACACCTGACTACAGGTCAGTTCCTGTTCCCTCAGACATGCAAATGAGTTGGATTAGACAAAAGCCCTAGCCTGCAATCACTCTCTCTCTCTTAGCTACTTCCTCCTTCGATGGAACACATCTTCAGAGAATCTCTAGTTAGCATGGTTCTCACTCTAGGCCTGCAGCCAAGAGTGAGACCAAATGGAGTCTTACTTTACTAAGTAGTCTCTAGATATATATATACTTGTAACTTTTCTAAGCAAGCCTGCCTTTCTGAGATTATGCTGTAACTCAGGATGAAACTGTAAGTAAACTCTATCTTATTTTATAAACACTGTGTTGTGTATTTCTTTTAAGAGGGACAAAGGGGACCTTTGCCAGGAAGTGTAATATTGAACTATAAAGTGTAATATTGTTATAGAGATTCTAGCGAATCTAACGCACATGCTTTGCTGCGCACAAAAGGGGAATGTCACTCTGCTAATATTGGAAGCTTGCTAACACAAGCTTGGATAGGATCTATCTAATAATATATCCTAATCCACATCCCTAACATTCCCATAGGCCTGACAAAACAAGGCAAGGGTGGGGGGGACCTTTAAAGTACGGCCTAAGTACATGCAACGGAAATGACCAGAGATTTGTCCCTTGCCTCCTCTGCTCTATTTGTCTCCTCGTCTCATGTTACATCCACAGTCTGTTTTCTGTCACTCCTTCTTTGCAAAGCACCACATACATAGGGGGCCTCTGTATGGCTTTTTATCTGTGGGAATTAGCATTTCCCCTTTTTAGACATGCATTTATGCAGCTTACCTTTCAAACTATGCCCATAGAATATCTGACTGGTAAATGCTTTAACAGGCCAACAAATGACTGTCTTTATGTGCATGGATCAAGCGAGATCAAAGATGCTGTGCATTGTCCTTTATACTATTCACCCAAGGGATAGATTTCTTTATTCATTTCATTAATTTCTAGAAGGTTTCAAAATTAGATGGTTGCTTTCCTGTGTGGGAAAGTTAGTTATCTATAAGGTTGCTTTATATGCACCAGCAGTGAGAGAGTTATAGGCTGCTTTTTAAAAATCTAAAACAGTGCCGACTGCAAAATAGATTTTTAAATTTAAATTATTTTGGAAACTTTACAATTTACTATGTGCAGTTCTGATAATTCAACTTACTCCTAATGGTTTGCTTTTTGTGATTTAATGGCTGACAAGAATGAAAAATGGCTGACCATATTACATGGATTGAACATCAACATCTTCATCTTCCAGTAACACAATTGTATCTAGTGACATATCAAATATAAAACAAGGTCCAAATGCTTACTTTGCTTTGTAAGGGGAGTCACAAGAGCCATTTTTTGCTTCCATTATACTTTCATATTCCTTTGCCCTAAGGAGGAAAACATTTTAAAATATTAGTTATAACTCACACAAGGCACCCTGTAGACTTCATTACCATTTTACTCCTCCCTTTCTTTCATAGCAATAAAAGAACAGAAGTTTGGAAGACGGTTCGGAAGCTTCAGCTAGTGCAGAATTCAGCGGCCAGCTTGCTCACCGTAGCAAGACAGTTTGAGCATATTACACTGATCCTGGTCTGACTGCACTGGCTACCAATTAGTTTCCAGGCCAATTCAAAGTTCTGGTTTTGACCAGAACTTAAATGGCTCAGGATCGCAATACTTCAAGGACCACCTCTTTCCCTATGAACCTACCTGGACCCTGAGACCTTTAGGCGCCAGGCAAAAATGTTCCTTTTTAACCAAGCCTTTGGTTGATTTGATTGACATCCTATGCCCTTTTAAAATGTGGTTTTTGGGGGGAGGGGGTTGTTGTTTTTATTTTGATTATATATTTTGTGGTTTTATATTTTGATTTTGTTATATGAATCACCCTGAGACCTCCAGATATAGGGTGATATATAAATTCAATTTACTACTACTACTACTACTACTACACTAATAGAAATTAGACTAATTGTAAGACCATTTCCCCCATCAACAGCACTAGCTTCCTGATACTAGGAGTAGACACTGGTCCCGTTTTAGTAACTGTCTGATGAAACATTGAAGCATCTATAATTATCATAAGCATTAACTACAAAAGGAGAAAACACACTTCTAGCATTAAAAAGGTGTGTCTTCCAATTGATAACAGAATTATTAATTGGTATTGACAGTGTTTTAATCACTTGCGTTTCATTAATGTTTCGTGGCAGAATAACAGGGTTAGCAATTGATGCAATTACATGAGCCCCCCCATCCCCTGCCCACAGGAAAGCCCTGTATGAATGGTTGTTTCACTTAAGAGAAATGTAAGCAGGAGTCAGAAGTACAAACCTGTTCAGACAATTAAAAGGATTCAGGTTTATGTTGGCGAAATGCCAACACGGTGGAGACAGAGGCAAACGCTCCTTTTGACACAGCTTAACTCTGTTCAATCTGGCTTGGGACAAGATGTGATTCACCAGCCCAGCCAACGACTCAAACAAAGCCTTGGCAAAATTAAATTCAGAAGATACTTTGATGATTTAGGAATGTTTAAATTTTCAGCTCCTGCAAACAAAGCCCAGAGGTGGAACAAATAAGGTAAAAGGTAGTAGCACTTCATTGGAAAAAAAGTACACCAAAAAGGCTAAAAAAGAAAAGCAGAAAAGCAAACAAACCAGTAATTGCATGTGCTATAGTCACGAAAGCAAGTTTTGTAGAACCCTTAGTTGCAAACATGGCCCTATTTACTAGCAACCGTTTCCAATTCTGTGGAATTATTTTTGGTATGGGCTGCTGCTCCCTGTGTTGCTGATCATTGTTCGCTTTTGAGTTTCTGCAGACTGACTGTATCTCTCTGGTCAGGGTTCACATTTGTTTTGATCTACAGTGTTCACTATTGCTTTTATTACTTTTGTCATTACCCACTTATAAGAAACGTGGGGTATACATTTTTGCAATATATAAGCAAACAAAGGAATTATTGCAACACCTAACTGTGACTGAAATGAATTTGCATTTACTTAGTTTTCTCCTGGTTACATTATTATTTTGCCCTTTCCTCCAAGGAGCTCAGGGAAGCTTATGTGTATTCCCCATTTTTACCCTCACAAGAAGCATTTGATTGAAAGTGAGGCTTAGAGAGAGAATGGACTTAAGGATGCTCAATCAGGCATGGATTTAAACTCTCCAATACTAACCACCTCACCATCAAGTGGCTTTCTGCCCAGAATGGAAACTGGGGAAAGGATGCACCAATCCTATAGCTCACTCACAATTACTTAACTTTGGTAAGCAACAGGTTGGTAGCCGTGTTGGTCTGACGTAGTCAAAACAAAATAAAAAAATTCCTTCAAGCAGCACCTTAAAGACCAACTAAGTTTGTCATTGGTATGAGCTTTCGTGTGCATGCACGAAGTGAAGAGGTGTGCATGCACATGAAAGCTCATACCAATGACGAACTTAGTTGGTCTCTAAGGTGCTGCTGGAAGGAATTTTTTAATTTTGTTTGGTAAGCAAGTTGTAGTGCAAGACAGGAGTGCCTGGTGTGCTATGGTCCATGGGGTCACGAAGAGTCGGACACGACTAAACGACTAAACAACAACAAGCAAGTTGTGTCTGCACTGCCTTTATGTTCGGCACGGCTGGAAGAAGGGGACCATTCAGATCCCTTCCAGTCGGGATTCAGGCCTCATCATGGGACTGAAACTGCCTTGGTCGCGCTGGTTGATGATCTCCGGCAGGCTAGGGACAAAGGTGAGAGCTGTTTCCTAGTTCTGCTGGATCTCTCAGTGGCTTTTGACACCATCAACCATAACATCCTTCTGGACCGTCTAGAGGGGCTGGGAGCTGGGGGAAACTGTCATACAGTGGTTCCGCTCCTTCCTCCTGGGCCATGTTCACAAAGTGGTGGTGGGGATGAGTGTTCAGACCCCCGGGTTCTCACTTGTGGGATGCCTCAGGGTTCTGTCCTTTCCCCCATGCTTTTTAACATCTACATGCAGCCGTTGAGAGATATGTAGATGATACCCAGCTCTACCTCTCTTTCAAATCAGAACCAATGAAGGCGGTGAAGGTCCTGTGTGAGTGTCGGGAGGCGGTTGGAGGATGGATGGTGGCTAACAGATTGAGGTTGAATCCTGAAAAGACAGAAGTACTGTTTCTGGGGGACAGAAGGCAGGTTTGGAGGACTCCCTGGTCCTGAATGGGGTAACTGTGCCCCTGAAGGACCAGGTGCGCAGCCTGGGAGTCATTTTTGACTCACAGCTGTCGATGGAGGCGCAGGTCAATTCTGTGTCCAGGGCAGCTGTTTACAAGCTCCATCTGGTATGCAGGCTGAGACCCTACCTGCCTGCGGACTGTCTCACCAGAGTGGTGCATGCTCTGGTTATCTCCCGCTTGGACTACTGCAATCCGCTCTACGTGGGGCTACCTTTGAAGGTGACCCGGAAACTACATTTAATCCAAAATGCGGCAGCTAGACTGGTGACTGGGAGCGGCCGCCGAGAGCACATAACACCGGTCTTGAAAGATCTACACTGGCTCCCAGTACGTTTCCGAGCACAATTCGAAGTGTTGGTGCTGACCTTTAAAGCCCTAAACGGCCTCGGTCCAGTATACCTGAAGGAGCGTCTCCACCTTCATCATTCTGCCTGGGGACTGAGATCCAGCGCCAAGGGCTTTCTGGCACTTCCCTCGCTGCGAGAAGCCAAGTTACAAGGAAACAGGCAGAAGGCCTTCTCTGTAGTGGCACCCGCCCTGTGGTACACCCTCCCACCAGATGTCAAAGAGAAAAACATCTACCAGACTTTTAGAATACATCTGAAGGCAGCCCTGTTTAGGGAAGCTTTTAATGTTTAATAAATTATTGTATTTTATTACTTCTGTTGGAAGCCACCCAGAGTGTCTGAGGAAACCCAGCCAGATGGGCGGGATATAAATAATAAATTATTATTATTATTTTGTGGCTTTTTAAATGTGTTTGTGGGAAAGGGGTTATTGGGTTTTTTTGTTTTATATATATATATTTTTGTATTTTTCTGTTGTGAACCACCCTGGGATCTTCAGATGATGATGATATTATTATTAATAACAATAATAATAATAAGTAATCAATGTAAACAGGGCCCAAACTGCAACATTTTAAAATTAAATTACACATTCAATACAGCAGTTGCATTAATAAACTTAGATATTACTTTCTATCAAATATCATGGGACAGCCATCCGTCATGGATGCTTTAGTTGAGATTCCTGCATTGCAGGGTTTTGGGCTAGATGACTCTCGGGGGTCCTTTCCAACTCTACAATTCTATGATTCTAAATCCAACTAAGTCATACTCACAATGGAGGTAAGTTACTTATCCATTGTTTGGAATGTGTTGATATTGAACATCACTAATGTTAGATAGCCACCAGGGAGATCTGGTCTAAGGCTATGGCTTTAAAAAACATGAATTCATAGTCATCAGTGCCCATTAAAGATATCCCCCTTTGATGTTGCGAAGGAGGAAAAAATCATGTAATTGCACTTATTATTTACTCTCTCTTTCTAGTCATCTCCCAAACCTGTGAGATTCTATCAGCAAATTGGGTGTACCAGACAGACAGGCATGGGTGGGTAAGTAGGGAGAGGCAGAACTATGAAAAGCTCTTAAGTCAAGGATGAAAAGCTTGACCTTTATCTAGCAGGAGAAAGGAAGGATTCAGAGAGAGACATGACATGATTAGAGTGACAAGCAAGGAAGTTGATTTTCAAGTTTGCACAAAGTCAGTGAGAAGTAGCTTTTGTATGTTCTGCAAATATTTATCTTCACTACATTCTTGCCCTGGGCTATCCTTTGCCCCTTAATTATCTTCCTTGATTAGTTCATAGTTTTCCTGTTGCTGGATGGCAAGTGATTTTTTTATTTCTCTGGCTAACTCAAGATGCTAAGCACCATTTTTCAGTCCAACAGCAGAATTAATTTCAAATTTGGTTTGCTATTTTTTCGCATATGAGGTATGCTTTGCTCAGAAGGGCACTATTTCCTGTTTTCCTTCAGTTCATGTTTTACCCCTAAAGGTGAGTACATTTTAGAATGTTGTTTTTAAATACTGGTAAAAGCTGCTTAACTAGAAAGTGGCATCATGAAGTTAGTTCAGATAAGCAATCTATTTCTTCATCAAACCAAAACCGCTTTCAAAATCTTGGGAAAGTAGAAAGTTTTATATCCAGTCTTGCAAGAGAAAACCACAGGCAAATCACATCAATTGACTTCATCAATGCCATGCCATTTGCCTACATTTTAGAATTTAGTTCATCAGTCACCAATTTGCTGTGTGCATCTTGAAGCACTATTTTGATAGCGTCACATACACGTTAATATGGAATAATTTACTTTGCTATATATCAGCAGTAACAGCACCTGCTTAATGGCTTCAGGTTATAAATATTATTAATAAGACCAAGAAAACTTCTTAAGAGAATAGATATCTCATTGATCAAGGGCTGTCCCTTCATTCACCTCTGCCATTACGGGTAGTTGCATATTCTGGTTTTGATTTAAGACCTAACAACTGGGTGCACTTACTTGCTTGTCCTCAATTTTTAATATGTTATGATTTTTAAAATGTTACCATTTTCTTAATTTCTGAAGTGTGCTTAACATTACAAGTTCTTAAACTGGGCAGGTTTTGCTTTATGATGTGTCTTACAATAAAAGTTGCAGAACAGCTACAAATGCATACTTAAATGAATGATGTGGGCAACTCACCTCCAAGCCTATGTTGTAGATGGATTAAGAGCAGGTCTTGCTCTTCAACCTTTTACTTGCCCCAAGCTAATTAATTTCTTTAAATTTGAAACCTAATCAAGTTCCATTTTAACAATTTCCAACTATTTCTTCACCTAACAATTCCGCTTATAACACAGCCCTATGCATCTTTACACAAAAGCAAGTCCCACTTGGTTCCAAGGAGCTTACTTCCTAGTAAATTGTATTAGAATTAAGCACTTCAAACCAAGAAAAAGAATCTCCTCACATTCCACTGATTATTACCTCTTTAATTTACGAGCCATGAGCAATCTCCTCCTTGATATGCACAGCATTTACCATTGCTGCTTATGTGCCAATTAGTAAGCTAAAAGTAGAGCAAGAGATGCGTACAGTGGGACCTCAGTTTAAGTACACAATTAGTTCCGGAAGTCTGTACTTAACCTGAAGCGAACTTAACCTGAAGTGAACTTTCCCATTGAAAGTAATGGAAAGTGGATTAATCCGTTCCAGACGGGTCTGAAAGTACTCAAACCAAAGCATACTTAAACCAAGGTATGACTGTATTTAAAATTAAATGTACGTACACTTAAACCTCCAATCCTAAGGATACACACACATTGTTTAGAGTTAGTTTAAGCCTACTCTTTCAGTTTTACTAGATTCTCAAAGTAGGGTACAATTGAAATATTTTCACAATACTGTAGAACGGAAATTGCAAGCAGAGCAAAATTAAATCAAGGGTCAGCATTGGAAACAACAACTACAGGTAAAAAGCCTATCCAAAAAGGAAAGGTCTTCAAAACCTGTTCAAAAGGGGATTTTTTTTTGCAATTGCCCCACAGTGCTGAGAAAGTGATTCCACAGCTTAGAGGCCAACACCAAACAGGCTCACGTGGCAGCAGCCTTGCGGAGGGCAAGATTGCCAGCAGGTTATTATCCCCAGATTTTAGTGACTGGGAGGGGATTTTTGGAAAGCACACTTAAAATAAACAAAATAAAAAAATTCCTTCCAGCAGTACCTTAAAGACCAACTAAGTTTTTTAGTTTGGTATGAGCTTTCGTGTGCATGCACACTTCTTCAGATACACTGAAATAGAAGTCCCCAGACGCTTATACCGTATGTAGAGAAAGGGTGGGGAGGGATATCACTCAGAAGGGTGGTGGAAATGGGTGATTGACTGACTGATAGCTGTTGATAACTGTAAACGACTGCACATGGTCTTGCATTAAAAAGCAAGGGGTGAGATGGCTGAAGATCGCTTTATCATGTATAATGAGATAAGAATCCAACGTCTCTGTTCAAACCAGGTCTCTCCATGGTTTTAAGCTTGGTGATAAGTTGCAATTCAGCAACTTCTCTTTCCAGTCTATTTCTGAGCTATCAGTCAGTCAATCACGCATTTCCACCGCCCTTCTGAGTGATACCCCTCCCCACCCTTTCTCTACATATAAGGGTCTGGGGACTTCTATTTCAGTGTATCTGAAGAAGTGTGCATGCACACGAAAGCTCATACCAAAAAAAAAAAAACTTAGGTGGTCTTTAACCGGCATCCCCAAACTTCGGCCCTCCAGATGTTTTGGACTACAATTCCCATCATCCCTGACCACTGGTCCTGTTAGCTAGGGATCATGGGAGTTGTAGGCCAAAACATCTGGAGGGCCGCAGTTTGGGGGTGCCTGGTCTTTAAGGTGCTGCTGGAAGGATTTTTTTTATTTTGTTTCGACTACGTCAGACCAACACGCCTACCTACCAGTAACTACACTTAAAATAAATAAGTGTCAACGGGGCTTAATTCCAGCTCAGCTACATATTATTGTATAGGCTACATTTGCTGCTCAAAGAACAAAAATTAATAACCTTACTGGTCACAGAAACTAAAAACAAGCCATGTTATTGCACAGCTGATGGTATATAGAGAGAATATATTTATAATAATTCCCCCTCCCTCCTGCGGCATCCCCTGTCCCTGCCTCTCTGTTCTCAGGGCTTCAGCGGGAGGGGAAATTGCCAAATATTGCTTCCCTCCCCATTTTTACTGATGAAAGACTCACCATTAGTGGAGTGACACCATTGGCTACAACCCCAAGGCTTCGCACTATGGTCTAAACCACCTGTCCCTGCTCTATAGCAGCCTTTGGAAACCTTGTGCCCTCCAGATGTTTTGGACTATGGCTGTGCTACCTGGAGCTCATGGGACTTGTAATGCAGAACATCTGGAGGGCACCAGGTTGGCAAAGGCACTCAAGACTATTAACTGCAGGGTCCTATTGAATGTAACATGCAAAATTACGCCACTGTAAATATCACATTTTAACAGTGAATAGTTGCAAAGATGCTAACTTATCTAAAAGATTTGTGTGCTAAATGATAAGCCTATTCATTGACGTTGGCCACTGAGTTGAAAAAAGAAGAAAACCCTGACATCAGAAGAGCAGCTATGTGAATGCAAAACAATTTTTATTACAATGTAATAAAACAGACAACAAAGCTGCTGAACAGATTCACTGTCCTTTTGACAATTAAGAAGAGCTGTGCCAATATTTCATTGCTTATGATTGATTCCAACCAAGGGAAAGGAATCCTTTAAAGAGGAAGGTATTTAACAAAATTAACAATATCAACTGTGTGTGTGTGTGTGTGTGTGTGTGTGTGTGTGTGTGTTGGAGCAGAGATGACCCTCTGATGGGGACACTGTTGCAGCACCGCAGCTCATGACAGAACAATGCCTCTCATTCCATCCTGAAACGCAGATGTCACATTTTAGGCCAATGACAAAGGGCAGTTCTGACAACTCACTTTCCATTTTAAGATATTTCTAACTTTTCCTTGTTGTGGCAGGCAACAAAATGGATTAAACCCAGCCTGGGGTTTTGACACTCCAGCCGACAGGCTTCTATTTGTTGATTACTATTGATTCTCTTTGATACTTCATTTTAAAAATCAATAGCCAGGAAGAAAAATAGTCATGGTTTACACATAATTAAACATACTATTGTATGCTGGAAGAGGCTACAATTTTGGCAGGGCTCTAGCATCCAATTATGAGGAAAGCTCTTAACAGGTGAAAGAAAGGGCTCCAGATCGATATTCAGTTTTCTTCTTCAATCAGAGAAAGTGGCCATAAATTAGGCTCATCAGTGTTATTTTCAAGATGTTCCTGAAACAAATAACTTCAAAAGGTTTTTTTAAAAAATATTTTATAGCATTTTTTTTGAAGGACGAAAGAAAAAACAAGCTTTACATACAGCAAAGCTAGATGAATCTCCCCCAATACCTTGAGTTCATCCGTGCCTTCAGTTTCTTAGCCTTCCTTTTTGATTTCTGTCTCTCTTCACCATCTTTTAAGGGCTCTGCTGGGATTGAACTTTCTACTACAATGTCCACAATGTACTTCTTCAATGACAAATGCTCCTGGAGGAAATAAGGAAGCAGTGTTTAACAGAGAAAATATTGGGGGGTTAAAAAGCAATAAAATAGTATTTCCACTGTATCAAAAAGAGACCATTTTAAAATGTCAAAAAAAATACATGCTTAAAGAAGATGTGCAAGATGATGATGAAAAATGATGGAAGCATTGCAGGCTCATGGCCAGTTCACAAATTCAGTTTTGCTCCTGTGCCATGCGAAGGCATGATTTGTGTTCTCCAGGACCCACATCGCTGCAGGTGAACCATGTACCACCGTGATCATGGAAAATGGACAAGATGTGGGTTATGTAACATTTCCACATGAAAATTTAAAGAGTAACAGTATTGCAAATATCTTTAATAAGAATAACTAATCTATTACAAAGCAATGACCTAGCTCTCAAGTTAACGAACTCTTTCCTCGAGGTTTGAGGTCAGGAATCTGTTGAACCCATTCAAGTACTCATGTTGAATAGATCAAAAGGTACTTCCTCCCAAACGTACATTTATTTATATTTTTTAAAAAGGAAGATTTATAAACCACTTACAGGAGTGCGGAACTTTTTTCACCCTGAGGGCCAAATTCCCTTGTGAGCACCTTACCAGGCGTTGGATACCAGCAATGAGTGTGGGCAGAAGCAAAAACTGTCAGAGCAACAGATGTGACTCTGGCTTTTGGACAGGAGGCCACATTCAAGTCATGCAAATTCAGAGGTTTCCAGTCACACCTTTCTCCCTCTGTGCAAGGAAGAGGCATCATCACAGGCCAAGGACTTATTCTAGACACACAAAGGCACTCAAAGAGGGGGAGGAACAAGACCAGAACTGCAGGCAAGCAGGTGGTCAAGCAAGCCCATTGTGTGCCCCAAGTCAAAAATTGGTCTGGTTCAGCACCTGACTGGAGTCAGCAGCTTTCTGGGAATGGGTGGAACTCAACTGAACCCTCCTGTCACCTGGTCCCTGCTGCACTGTTACCTGCAATACCACCCCTGGCCATCTGCAGTGATGGCACTCCAAGCCAGAAGCCCCCTGTTCCTGCCCCCAGCCAACGGTGGTGCAGAGAGTAAATAGTGGCTGGACTTTGCTGGTTTGATGCCCCTGGTGTCCTACGGACAGCTAGAAACAAAAATGTACACCAGCCCCTTGGGTTGTTGTCAGGGAACTCCCACAGGGTCCATGGGAGGAGGAGGGGATCAGGCTGAGTTACAGGGATCCGAAGCCCCTCCTCTCCAGCAACACCTCTTCCAGCCGAGGAAGTAGCGAGTCGTCCAATGAGGGAGAGGAAATGGTCAGCTTGGAGGAGAGAGGGGTCAGGGATGCTGGACAGGAGCCCCAGCACCACCTCAGCCAGGAGAGCTCTGAAAGGGAGGCGTTACTTCTTCTCCCCCAGCCGTGTCGCGGGGTCAAGCACAAAGAGGGGAGGAGGCGCTTGGGGGTCTCGAACGTCCTATGCTGGGGGAGGAGCAGGAAAGGGGCACTCCTGGATTCTGTGAGTGACTAACATGGACGTGTTTTTGGTAGCTCCACACTGTACATAGTTTGCACTTAATAAACTGTTAAAAGACAGTTGGAAGCCTGCCGTCATTACTCGTGAGTAGCCACCACATGCCATTACAACTGTCAACCTGTAATTAAGCTCCCTGGCATTACCACCTATTTATTTTAGTTTCTTCTGAAAGCAAAAGGAAGGAAATGTTAATCCCCTTCTCTGAAACATATACCTTCACATGTGGGTCACCACTAAATCTAAGGTGACATTACTTGCCCCCCTGCCTCCCCCCCCCCATGGTATGCTCAGCAATAACCGATAAACACTATGCCTGTTAGGTGGAAATTATGAATGAGGTATGACCTCCTCTAACTCCTCAACTGTCTTTCCTGATCTAATCTGAGACCCAACAGACATCTCTATCCGAACGATAAGAATACAACACAAACATTCATTCAACTTAACGGGCGCCTGAACAAAAAGGGGTTTCCCAGAGTCCTCGGCTTTCAGCTACAGCAGGTCAAGATTGATCTTAAACTTCATCTTTCTAAATCAGAAGCAGAATAATAACACGTTGCATCACATCCAAGTGTCACTTCTTTAAGGAGCAGATCAAAGTGGGGGATTATCAGCAGGGGCAGATCTAATATCTAAAGTGGGGAGGGGGGGAGAGAGAAAAGGACACCCAACCAGAAGCTCAAAAAGTATCAAATATCAACGGCAGATTGTGAATCTTGGAGCTGCCATGCAGTGCTATGCTTTACTGGCTATCACGTCCAGCTAAATTCATGGAAATCTACCTTGTGAACACTTCACTTATTGGAAATTTAGCAAATTTCAACACAGAAAAAAATGGTGTCCACGTATGCAAAGTAATTGGAGGTCCTACAGTGGAATGATATTCAATAAACGGTGCAAATCTTCCTCAAGCTTTTACTTAAGGAGAAATATAGCTTGCAAGGAAGTCTCGCGCACAGACTATCTTCCAGATAAGATAGGAGCCGAGACCCAAACAGAATTAATATTGTAGTTTTTTTCTTTTTGTAGAGGAAATCAACAGGCCATACCACCACACTTTTGAAAGTCCCACTGGTTTCAAAATTAGTTTGCCATGCAGAACTGGGAGCAGGGAGGGCACAGTTTGGTTTGAGAAGTCCCACAGGCCCCATGGAGACAAAGACCTGGCCTTGCTGTTCTTGCAATCCTGGGCATCTTTGTTTAATTGTTTATTTTATCACCAACCACACTTATGTATGTAATTTGTGGAAGTAAAAGGAGATAAAACTGAATGTTTAAGTGAGATACTGCTCTACCTGTTCATATTATCATAGCTGTTGACATACAGCTTGTCTGGTTCTGCAATACATGGGTCTTCTGCTAGTAAAAAAAGATGAATGCCCCAACCTCCCATTGAAATCAGGAAGCCGTCAAGCCTTTATCAATCCCACATGGGCACAAGTCGAGCAAAGTGAAACACTTTTAAGTTAAACTTCTGCTTAAATTTCCCATCAAAGTCAAATGTGCTTAAAAGAATCATTCAATGGGAAAGCTATCCTTTCTAGATTTTGCCCTACAAATACCATATATAATGGTCTTAGCCCACATCTAAAGGAAAGTCATTAAATCTAGGTTGATTTTAACCACTGCGTATAAGACTACTTTTTAACCCAGGAAAATCTTCTCAAAAGTCAGGGGTCGTCTTATATGCCGGGTCGTATTTCTTATACGGCGAGTATATCCCAAACTCTATATTTTAACTGAAAAAGTTGGGGGTTGTCTTATATGCCCAGTCATCTTATATGCCGGAATACAGTGGTACCTCTACTTACGAATTTAATGCGTTCCGAATGCACATTTGTAAGTCGAATCCCATAGGAATGCATTGGGAGAAAAAAATCGTAAGTAGAAGCAACCCTATCTAAAAATTCGTAAGTAGAAAAAAATCACATCTAAACCACATCCAAGATGGCGGATGGAGCTCCATTCGAAAGTAGAAACATTCGTAAGTAAAGGTACCACTGTATACGGTATATTTCATAACATTCTTCTTTGTCACTTGACAAAGAGAATCATCCATGTTTTGTTTAGTTTATAAATATTTGCAGAAATACTTCTTGATGCCCTCTTCTAGACATCAGGAAATATACTGCAAAATGTCAGGTTCTATTTCCTAAAGTATTACTTAACATTTATCAAACACCTAATAGACTACTGGGCACAAAAGTAAACTGTAATAGTCCCTCACCCAAAGGCTTACCCTTTAAGACATGCACAGGGCTCGTGTAGCATTTATTATTTTTAATAGTTTTAACTGTTAACTTTTTAACCTGGCATGTTTTGTTGTATATTTCAATTATGGGTCTTTTTAATGCTTCAATGGAATTGTTTTACTGTGATTATGTATGGATGTTATGGTTGATTTTATACTTGTAAACAGCATAGGAGTCATTTTTCCATGTAAGTAATATATTAATTAAAATTTTCAAATTTCAATAGCAGCAGGTAGGGGAAGAAAAACATTTTTGGTTTGTTGGGGTATTAAGGTAGGGATGTGAGTGTTGGCACACTCTGGCACCACCATTATGTTAGATATTTGTCGGATTTTAGCCTGTTTGCTGATTGTTTTAATGGGGTGGGGTGTTGTTTTACTTAGTATGAGTTTGCCTTTTTCTGTTTTCCTTTTTTTAACCTGCACATTTTGTTTGTTGTAGTCATGTGGTGAGGAGGGGGACGGAGATGGGGGGGGCGGGTGAGCTCTATTTTTGTTTGTGTGCTTATTTTTTTGTGTATAGTCATTGGAATGAGGGGTGCATGTGGTTGGGGTGGATGGGTGGAGTTGGAGAGAATGGCGGAGCATGAGATAAAATACAAGAAAAGAGAGAGTGCTATTGAAAATGGTTGGGGGAGTATATGTCTATAGATATATGATCTTTTAATTTGTTTGTGTATTTAGAGGGAGACAAAGAAATGGAAAAGAAGAGTGTAGTAACAGGTGATTAAAAAAGCGGGAGAGGGGGATGAAAATATAGGAAGGTTTAAATTAATTTAATTTAATTTAAAATTAATTTAATTTAATTTAAATTTAAAATTTAAAATGTTGAATCTAAAAAATAAAAGGTAGAAATAAGATGTAGTGATAGTGAGAGAGCAGACTTTTTAATGAAAAAATTAAAAAAGAACAAAAGAGACAAAGCATGTACTTTTGTAAAACAAGAAAATCTTTCAATTTTATTTTTTTAAAAAAAAACATAATATAAGCTGCTTTTATACAGTGGAACCTCGGTTGTTGAACATAATCTATTCTGGAAGACCATTAGACTTCCAAAACGTTCGACAACCGAGGTGCAATGAGCGGCCAACAAATTCCATTGAGAAAAAAGGAGAAATGAACCTCGGAAGCTGTTCGACTTCCGAGGCGTGTTCGAAAACGGAAGTATTCACTTCTGGGTTGTCAGCATTCAAAAGTCGAAACATTCAAGTTCCAAAGCGTTCAACCCCTAAAAGAGGTAAACTTCACATTTTGTACTCCGGTACCATACCCTCCAAAATGTCTCAGATAAAGATACAGTGGTACCTCCGGTTGCAGATGGGATCTGTTCCGGAGGTCGCAACCGGAGAGACTGTTTCTGCGCATGCAGTGGTAGAGCGCATGGCAAAAACCCGGAAATATGCTTCCAGGTTTGCCACTTATGTATCCCGAAGTATACTTAACAGGAGGGATACGTAAGCGGAGGTACAACTGTAATAGCATTCAACAAGGATCCCTTCATAAGCCCCATCCTCTTTGCTACTATACAAGACTGAAATTTATGCCTCCAGAGGATTGAATGCAACAGCCAGGAAGGGTGATGCAATAACTCTATTACAGAGAAACATAAAACTGACCCACAATTAACAGTTCAAACTGTACATTAGCAGCTGTAGTGTGTAAAGCAGCATGGGACCTTCGTGTTCAGGCATGCACACTGACAAGTATGAGCATTAGAGAAAAGTTGCATCCAGCTCCCAGTCTCCATAAACTGTGTAAGGAGCTGAACCCTGAATAATGCACAGGGGATGTAATGTGAAATAGCCACACAGAGAAAGTTGCCCCCAGTTCCAGTCAACACACAGAGGCAGCTTAAGGTCCAAATAGTTTACTGTTGCAGAAACTAACACCTTCAGCAACACAGTTCCAGACACTTACAGACTGCAGATACAGATATAGCTGAAGTACAAAATATTCCTGTTGCTCCAGCAATTCAAGACGTACCACAGACTGACTGACTAATGAACTGGCATGCCTTATTCACTTATATTGCAAGCACAGTGCCGTAACCATATCAACTGGCTTGGCTGACCTTGCACCTCATCCAACGCGTGATTTAGGCCCATGAAGGAAACAAACCCCTTCCTCCCTGTCTAGTTCCTGCAACTGAATGGCAACACTAGCCACTGACACCAATGGCTTAATATGGCATTTTCAACAGGCAGGGTTGGCAGCGACAAGCCCCTGCCAAGGGCCCACATGCCAGCCAGCAGGGTGCCCCCTGAGAGGAGACCCCCTCCGACCTGTTCCTCCTCTTCACCGCTGCAGCCTGCTTGCTGACCTGCCTCTCACTCTAGCCCAGACAGTGGCAGTAAGGAGAAGCAGCAGACCCTTGGTGCTCTGCCTGGCAAGCAAGCAGGTGGTAGCGATGAGGAGAAGAAAAGGAGCAGGAGCAACAGCTGGTGATAATGGCAGGGAGGAGGGCCATGGTATGCGTCCTCCCTTCCAAAGCCTGGAGCCAGGCCAGAACATCCTAGAAAACAGTGACAGTTGCAACATATTCAGGTACCCAAAAGCTGGTCATCTGAAGCTTTATATATCATCTTCTATCTAGTGAAATCATTACAGAAGAGTTCTCCTTGGGACACTGTAACAAAAAATTCCCACTTTCATTATAGCTGGTAAAGCCACAAGAGGAGGAAATAACAACCAGCACCAGCTGACTGGGCCTTTTACTCCTAGTGTAATTCCAGCTGAGATCAGAGTTCATGTGTTCAGAATTGATTTAAAATCAAGACAAATTGTATCACCAAGCCTCTATTTAAATCAATTACTTTAATCAACCTCTCCATTAGTAGTTCATTTTTTAAAGAAAGCACATTCTCATTTGTTCAAACGCTGATTTACAATCAAACAGAACTTCTGCATGACATAAAGTAGAATTTTGTACTATGAATGAGGCTCATGCTTCCACTTTTTATGTGTAATCATTGTGCTGGATGCTTGCAGATTTTTACACTATTAAGATGGTTTAAGAAGATTAAACATAATATTGATTGTTTATGGGCAATCCAGAGTAACACACGTTACCACTGCCCTCTGCTGGGTCCTAGGCCAGGATGCCCTCCATTGCAGATCCAATGTATTTTTGACTCCCTTAAGGAACATGAAATCATAGAATTGTAGAGTTGGAAGGGATCCCAAGCGTCATCTAGTCCAACCCTCTGCAATGCACATGTAGGATGAAATGTGGCTCAAAGCACAGAAAAGGTAAAGAGATACCATATTGCATCAGTTGAAACATGGTGAGAAAGGAAGGTTAAAGGGACCAGGTGATGGGAAATAGCCTTGCCTGTGGCCCTGGAGAGCTGCTGCCAGTCATGGCGGACAATATAGGGCCAGATGGACAAATAGTCTTGCCTAGCATGTGGCAGCTTGCTGTGTCCCATAAAACTCAAACATACTACAGGAGAGTACATTAAAAGAAGAAAATGAAGTTCCAAGGAGCACAAGCTACAATAATAAGATAACGGAGTTTAGGAGAAGGATTCTTAACTGTCACCATTTTTATGTCTCTTTTGTATGGGCTGGCTTTCATCCAGCCAGGAAAACAAGTGATCCAAAACTAATCTAAAGAACAAAATCAGCAATCCTATCCCCCTGCCCTGGATGAAAATCTACAGAACAGATCGTGACAATCCTCAAATGGCATTGCTGTATGATTGCCAATGAAACAACTTTAAAAATCGGCCAGCTCTTTGTCAGTAGATTTTCTCTCGATCAAGATAAATACCACATAATCTGCTGGCTCCTTTGGTAGCTCAGGGAACCCTATGGAAGCTCCCCATTGAGCTGTCTGTCCAACAAAGTGCCTTTTGCTTCTCAGCAGGCAGCTATTATGTGTACAGGGCTTAAAACAAAAATGTGTCAAAGATCAACTGTATGTTACCTGAAGTGTCAAGTGCACAAGGTGAAAGGTGAAATTTCATTAGGTCAGAGGTGGTATAAATAAAAATCTTATATGCCAAAGAAGAAAGGTCATTTAATATGAAGACACTGGAGATGACAAGCAATAACTTTAAGTAGGAATAGTGTGTTCCTACCTTCATTGATTAAAAATAAAATGGGAAGCACTGACAACAAAGCATACCCTCAAACACATTATTTACCCCTGTGCTTTGAAATCTTACCCCAAGTCATCATCATTTTATTTGTATGCAACCAATGCTCAAAATCATGATAACAAAACATGCCAAAATCAACAACTGCAGGAACAGTTTCATAAGAGGAATAATAAAAAGCAACAGAGAACAAATGCAACAGCATTCAAAACAACAACAACATTTCAATACAATATACATCTCAATATAGGCATGTTCGTTCTGAATATGGTTTGCCTTCAAATCTGCCCTGTAGTAATGCTGATGAAAGGACAGTAAATTTGGCAAGGGTAAAACCTCTTCTAAATTTGGGTCAGCTGCTTTGTGCTTCATTTCAGAAGTAAAAGTGATACACAAATATAATCCTTGGATGTGTAAATTATAGGTAGAAATAGTCCCCATTCCCATAGACTCTCAAACCACCCTTATCTATCGATCTATCTATCATGTATTTCTGACCGAAAATTGTTTTACCACCTATTAATTTGGGGGAGATTAGTAAGATTTCTTGAGAAAATATGAACATTTAAGATGACCTTAAAGAGGTGAAAAGAAAAAGGACGAAGACCTACCACTTCTTCGTCTGAAAGCTCCCGCCCTTGGATGCTGCTGTTTTCTCTCACTGCTTGTTGATGCTTTTTCCCTTTAATATGGCTAAAGAGATAGACCTCTGAGGAAATCTGAAAGGGGATTTAAAAAAAGAACCTGAGTAAAAGTACAGTGCAAAGAGGAGTCTTGCATTACCGTAAATTAGGCAGCAGTGTATGTGTCCTCCTTTTCTCTCACACAAGAGGGAGCTGTCCAACATGCCTTCCATTATAAACACATATAATATCTAAAAATGAAAAATACTCCTTGCTTCAGAAGTACTGTCTTACCCATAGGCAAAATTGATTACTCAATCATAAATAATGTTATTAATGAGTTGTTGTTGTTTTTATAAAAAAAACCGAGTTGCATTGCTAGCGGAAATATTACACACAAAAAACAAAAAACAAAACAACCTTAGAACAATTCTGTAACGTAAGTTAGTATCACTGTATTATTATTGCCATCTTGCAGATGACCTGTCTGTGTGTGTGTGAGAGGAGTGGAGAATACAGAGGCTTGCCTAAGGACCAACTGAGGTGAAATCGAAGCAGGGGACCTTCCTGTCTCACAAAACACTTCATAACTAAGCTGCTCTTCTACAACAGTTTAAGCTGTTGCATGGTAATTTATTTATTTAATTCCAGTTATGAATTTCTCCCCTCCAAAATATCTCAAAGTGATTTCCCAATAAAAACATCTGCAATAAAACCAAATTCATATAGCAATAAAAAAATAGTGGGGTCAATTCAACTAAGTTATACTCCAGAGTAGGTGGACTGAAACTCATGGCTCTAACTTAGTCAACCTGCTCATTAATTTCAGTGGGTATACAGTATTCAGAGTAGGACTGTATTGGATACAACCCAATTAAAAGCACTTTCATACGTAAAAACAATTTCAAATCCAATATATACACAGACTGGGATAAATATCTCCACTCAAAAGGTTTGTTGAAAAAGGAAGGCACAGTCTGTACATACTCAAGAGAATTATAACCTCACCAAGACATTGCAGAGGGAGCACTGCTTCTTCCGCTCATACGGTGTGAGCTTAGGGGCGTAGTCCGTATTTGCATGTCTTCCGCTGCTCAGCTCTGCTGCTTTTTCTTTCCTCTGTTCTATTTGCTCCATGTGCCTCCGAATGCTCTCATCATGCTGAGCAAAATCAGAAGTAGTAAACAGTGACGCCAAAATGGTCAAAACCACAGCTAAAGGGCTTGACATCAAATCAGCGTAAATCAATGGTACTACTGGTAATAGCAAGTTAATTTAGAAAATCCTAAACACAAAAAGTTTGGGGGAATTTTTCTCAATGCCACACACCTTCCAATAATTAACGGTAGAGTTTAGCTTTATTTTAGGTTAGTTTTGGCCTTATTTATTCCATCCTGCCTGTCTCTCCCCACTTTGCAATCCTTTTGAATGTTTCCTGTTAGTCCCACCTTCTAGGGCTCTGCTGTGATCTGCTTCCCATCTCCATCTTTCGTCTCCATACTAAATCACTGTTGCTTAATGTGACTTAAATACAGAATCAATATGATGCTTACAACAATACTAGCTTTTAAGGCAGACAAATTGGTGCTTGACTATCTTCCAGCAACGCCTATGACTTCCACACGTGGTTGCTGTACCCAAAAGCCTAGTGTGCCAACACTGGGAAGCAGGTTCTCATGACTCGCTGACCTGTAGACCAAAGACCTTCAAGATTTGACAGTAAAGGAAGAACTAACTTTTCACAAGGAGAAGCCAGAGAAGTTTGACCAAAACCAGAAAACCAGAGAGGGAGCTAGCTAACATGTTTGGGATGTTCTGTAGGCAGCTTTCTTCTGCCACACAACTGGTCCTGATATCACTTTGTTAAACAAAAAATGCCAGAGATAAAGACAGGAACTCCACAAATAGCAACTAATTTTCAGGCTCTACCTTCAGCTGGATCTTTTTCTGCAGTTCTTCCATAGCTTCCTGTTGAGCTGCTGTCAGAGCAGCTAGCCTCTCTTCTCGATCTCTATGCAAATTAGAGGGTGCAGATAGAAACATTTTAAAAGATACAAAGAATTCACTCCATACCTTGTAATATATATAGATGTAGATGTAGATCTCAAAGTGATTTACAATCAAGCAGTGTATAAAGGTTATGAAATAAATAAATAGATAGATAGATAGATAAATAAATAAGAAAGAATGCCAACCATTTCCAAATGGAATAAAATGAACTGTGTCCAATGCAGGAGCAGGTGGGGATGAAAGTGGGGCAAAACACACAACTGGGTTAAAAGCTGGCTGCAGCCTTTATTGACACACTTCTAAATAGTTAGGCAAACAGAAAGCAGCACTCAAGAGCATCAGCAACAGGGCAGCAGATGGCATTAGGCAAAGGCTGACACAGATCAACATCCTCACCTTCCACCCTTATGCTTCAGAATTTGTTTGGGGCCTAAAGGACCCGAAGACCAAAAGAAATGCCTCCCTTGAGGTTTGAAAGGATGCCCAACCTGCTGACCCTTTCTATGCAGAGTTCCTGACAACTGTAAAGAACACCAGCTGTGACAATGAATATTCCTGGCAGCAGATTACCAGGTCAACTCTCAAGAGCTCAGAAAGGGATCCAATAGCTGAGAAAGACTGTTCCTTTCATTGTTTGAGAATTCAAAGACAAAACCTAGTGGACATCTGAAGCTGATGAAAAACAAATACGAAAACTTCTGGTTTCAATAAAAAGTAATATATAAACAACAACTTTAGAGAAAACAAGGCTGGCAACATTAACCCCCACCGTGTGGAAATCCCTTGGAGATGGCTGCAGCGCCTTGAGACAGTCAGGTTGTGTATCCACAATAGTGACCAGAGGAGGAATGGAAACTGGGAGGAGCACAGAGAGAAAAAATGCCATGGTGCATCTGCAGCAGCACAACCGGACACCTTCATCTGCCCCAGCTGCAACAAAACATGTCTCTCCCATATCGATCTCTACAGCTACAGCAGGTGCTGTAACTCTCCAATGGTTTGACTTCAACCTCAAAGGGACACACCTCCAGAATTTCCTGAGACAGATGGGTGCCAACCACAGCTATAGAGCACCTATACTGATGTCACAAACATTTATTAGTGTTGTTGCATGAATTGAATTGACGGGACTAGTATTCCTCAACTTCTAAAATGTTTAGAAACCTTCCTGATAATCAATTCAATGTATGATGTAGGCAGGGGGAATCCAAGCTGGCAGGTTGACAGACAAGACTCCTTCCACAACAGGGCCTTAATTTCCACTAAGGGTGTGTGAACTCTTCCCTGATATTTCTGCCCCACTGAACAGAGAGGAAGATTGTTTAGGACATTTTCTTGCAAGAGCAGATGTGCAAATTTTGCAAGGGGCAGGTTTCCCAAATGATCTGTTCTTATCGCAGCAAATGAATGCATTGTGTCCCGTTTGAAGCCCTGTGTGGCTTCTGATTGCCCACAAATCTGGGCTGTGCTTATCACCATTCCTTGTCTAATTGATTTACTTAGGGCTGTCCCCACAGGCTTGGTATGGTGTATGGTGAGAAGCGATGACTCAGAATATTGGACTACTGCACAAACCATTTCACATTGTCTGCAACTGGCTAGATAAACCCAGCATATGCCTGTCACCATTTCTTCTTCTCTTTTCCTTCTAGAGACTTGTCACTTTATTCCTTTAGTGAATGAAAACCACATATGTTCATTGCATTTCTGCCACCAAGTGCCTAGGAGATATTTGCGGGAATTTCTCCACCCCCATCCCAACAGATCAAGACAGAGAGGTGTCAATTTTGACTGGAACAAATGTGTACCCCTGTCTCCCCATGTCATGTTATCAATAAAGTGCATCCAGGTATTCCCCCTCCCTCACAGGGCAGACAGCAACTGGGGAGCCCTTTTAATTAGAAAAGTTGCACAGCTTTATAAAGAAAATTGTTTGCCTCTTACAATAAGGTTTGTGTGTGGTGGTAATTTAGCCTACTGTACAAATATACAGCCACGTCTGTTACTCTGCAGCAGACTGCACAGACCCCATGAAGATGACGAATCTTAAAGAATCAACTCATGACTTCATCATAAAGAGTCAAGCTGACATAGCTTGTCTGTGACACCAGCATTGTATCCTACTTTGTGATGTCACAAAGGGTCTGGCCACTTTGGATAATGATCATCATCACTGTTAATTGAAATAGCACCATCTATGGACCCAGTACCTTATGAAGAAGAAGAGAGCAATTCCCTGCCCTGAGGGGCTTACAATCTACATATCAAGACAACAGAAGCAACAGCAGAAGGGGAGGGGAGTTTCCAGGTAACTTTCATTTCATGGGAGTCCTTTCATCTCCATTTATTAAAAGCTTTACCTTTTATTTTCAAATTCTACACTGCACTTTCATTTTATGTTTCTGAAAGCATCCTGTGTGACAATGGGGGTGACCAAGATAATCAAAGGTCTGAATACTAAGCCTTATGATGAATGATTGAGAGAGTCGGATATGTTTAGCCTGGATAAGAGGAGATATTATAGCTATCTTCAAGTATCTCAAGGGCTGCCACATGGAGGAGGGAGCAAGCTTGTTTTCTCCTGCTCTGGAGGGCAGGACTTGGACCAAGGGCTTCAAGTTAAAAGAAAGGTGATTTTGACAACAACAACAACAACAACAACAACAACAACAACAATAATAATATTCATACCCCACCCATCCACCCATGGGCGGCTTCCAACGGAAAAATAAAATAAAATAAAATAATTGATTAAACATTAAAAGCATCCCTAAACAGGGCTGCCTTCAGATGTCTTTTAAAAATCTGGTAGCTGTTTTTCTCTTTGACATCTGATGGGAGGGCGTTCCACCACCACCGAGAAGGCCCTCTGCCTGGTTCCCTGCAACTTGGCTTCTCGCAACGAGGGAACCACCAGAAGGCCCTCGGTACTGGACCTCAGTGTCCGGGCAGAACGATGGGGGTGGAGACGCTCCTTCAGGTATACTGGACCGAGGCCATTTAGGGCTTTAAAGGTCAGCACCAACACTTTGAACTGTGCTCGGAAACATACTGGGAGCCAATGTAGATCTTTCAAGACCAGTGTTATGTGGTCTTGGCGGCCACTCCCAGGCACCAGTCTAGCTGCCGCATTCTGGATTAGTTGTAGTTTCCAGGTCACCTTCAAAGGTAGCCCCACATAGAGCGCATTGCAGTAGTCCAAGCGGGAGATAACTAGAGCATGCACCACTCTGGTGAGACGGTCTGCAGGCAGGTAGGGTCTCCGCCTGCGTACCAGATGGAGCTGATAAACAGCTGCCCTGAACACAGAATTGACCTGCGCCTCCATGGACAGCTATGAGTCCAAAATGACTCCCAGGCTGCACACCTGGTCCTTCAGGGGCACAGTTACCCCATTCAGGACCAGGGAGTCCTCCACACCTGCCTGCCTCCTGTCCCCCACAAACAGTACTTCTGTCTTGACTAAACACCAGGAAGAACTTTCTGACAGTAAGAGCTGTTCTATCATAGAATAGACTCCCTCAGGGGGTGGACTCTCCTTCTTTGGAGGCTTCTAAGTAGAGGCTGGATGGCCATCTGTCATGGCTGCTTTAGCTGAGATTCCTGCACTGAAGGGGATTGGACTAAATGACCCTTGGGGTCCCTTCCAACTTTACAATTCTATGAATTTATGATTCTAGAAAAGTAAATAATAATCCACAAAGGACATCAAAAAAGGCATGTTGTCCACTGATGATATTAACATTAAAATGTTAGTCTAAACAGAAGTGGGCTGGTAAAAATGGGAAGAACTATGATTATTAATGTAAAAACATTTTATCTTGCTCTCTGGCCAAAAAGGATCTCAGAGCAGCTTTAAAAAATGGGTAGTAAAACAGTTTTTGCCCTCAGGCTTACAATCTAAAAATAATGTACAAACTTACTCAGCAAGTGCAACAAGCAAACAATCCTATTTTAAAGAAAGATAATATGGCACCAAAATTCTATCTATTTCCTATGTGAAATCCCTTCGAACATCTGAGCAAATTCCAATCAAGTACAGATGGCTTATATATTTATCACAATGCATATGTCACATAAAATATGCTATGATGCATGAGCTTCTCCTTAGGGTTTTTTATATTGTCCCAAAAGCATGATATACAAAGGTTTCCAACATTGTGTTCCATTATTCTTTTAGTGATCTTGTTGTACAGTGATCTTGTTGTACAGTTTAGTGATCTTGTTTTCATTTTCATTTTTTTTGTTGCCTGTATTTTTAATTTTATTTCAAAATAAAATTGAATGGGGAGGAATGAAAAGGCAAAAAAGTTGGCTTTTTTAATTAGGAAGAATCAAAGTAAATTCAGCATTCACAAAAGCCCCCTAAAGCAGGGGTGGGTGACCCTCGACCCTTGGAAGATCCTCTGCTTAATATCATATTGTCTACTACCTAATTTCAAATGCCTTCTGCAAGCAACTGGTTAAGACCGTTGGCAAGAGAAACCTGCCCCTCCCCCAACTGCCTAAGAGAGGAAGAAGGGGGATGGATGCTCCACCACTGAGACCTTCCCCAAGCATCAAGCACTGCAACCTTGGGTTGCAAGTCTAATATTTTGATCAGGAATGAATATTACATAGACAGAATTTCATTAATGAAGAACAGACACATGAACTACAATACAAAATGGCTGCCACTATTTCTTAGATAAATGGGCTCCATAATCTTCTCCTGATAGGTAAAGCATGTTTACAAGCTAGCAAAATAATGGCCATTATTTGTGTGTGTGACACATAAACATAACACAACCACTTTCTGACTTCCCCCTCTCTAGCCGGATTACTCACAGGGCAGTTTCAAATCAAAACTTAATGTTACATTGGATAGTTCAGGAAGAGAATGTGAAAGAAAATTTCAGTTTCTATGTCAACTAGAACCTTTAAAATACCTTCTGGTACATTATGTTCTACTTCTCCTCTAGGAAATGGGCCACATTCAGATTCTATAGTAGAGCATGTCTTGACTTTATAGTAGTAATGTTGCAAGTGAAACTCGATTCTAGATCAGAATGTTAATCAGATCAGCCTTGTCAAAGCTGAAGCATATCATTCATTTGGGCAATCTGATATTGATGGTAAAGAACTTCAGGTCAACCTCTGTGAGAGACAGGATCCGCATAATGTCAGAAACATGGCTGCTCCACAAATGATGTTTTGCTTAGATGGAGGGAGAAAGGGGTGGCCATGGCCACTCTTGGATCTGGCCCATTCCACTGCTGGCTTTGCACCTCACCACTGACAGTATGGTGCCCTGAAATGGCCCTGAGGAGATGCAACCTCTTGACAGAAAAAAAGGTTGACCACCTTAACAAAAACCCAAGAGAATATGTCTCTTACCAAGCCCCATAAAAAGTGCTGAGGATAGCAAAGTTTAAGAGAATCAAGGTTGCTACCTGGCCCTTTCACGAGCTGCATCTCCCCGGGCTCTCTCCTTCTCCTGCCGCTGATGTTCAATCCGAGCTTCCTGCTCTTTTCTTTTTGTTAGCAACTCTTCAACCCGGGCTTGGCGTTCTGCTTCCAAAGCCCTTTTACGTTCCTGGAGAGCAAGCATCTCAGGTTAAAAATCTCAAAACATGAGCACAAGAAGCAAGCAGCTTTTAATAGGCCCATTTTCAAAAAACTTCTGGATGAGCGCAGGGACAGATAGTTCAGCCCAAAGGGGCAGAAGCAGAAGCAGAAGTTATGGCCCTATTTTTACTGCTTGAAAGTATCACACCAGTAAAACAAATGAAACTGCTAAAAGCAATTTTATACTGACTCTGTTATTACTGGTTGCATTTGTAAAGTCCAGCAGTACCTGCACAGCTTCATCACGCGCTTGTTTCTCCTCCTGCCTTCGCTGACGCTCTTCCTGCAACTCGTTCAGCCTTTGCTCATACTCTTTTAGCTTAGACAAAACATCATGCCGCTTATTCTGGGCTTCTAATGTGTTTATAAATGCTATCTCATTTACCTGCAATTAAAGCAAATTTTGAAGATGAGTGATGAAGTAGTCTTTAAAAATTGGGTAAGAGCAGTATATAAAACAACATAAAGACTCTGGACAATTAACAGCAACCAGAAACCTGAAACCAAATCACTCCTTGAAGGTTGTGGCCCAGGATGAGAGAGGAAAGTACAGGAAGGAAACCACTGGCTCTGCAGGTTGGCTTCTTAGATGGCCTCGGCTTCCTTGAGGAAGGACTTATGGCAAGAGATGTGTTGCACCTCATAGCAGTTGGCAAAAATGTGTTTGCTAAGAGTCTCGCGAAACTGATCAGGACAGCTTTAAACTAAATCCTGAGGGAGATGGAGACAATATTACAGAGGACAAAGGAATAACTGCTACTGGGGATAATAGCCTCACTGAGGCACAGGAAACTGACGTGGTGCTCCATAAACCTGCTAACTGACTGGCAGTGAAATCCAATGGTTTCATACAGGGGTCTTTCCTAACCTTGCCTGGAGATGACCGAGATTGGACTTGGGACCTTCTGCAGGCAAAGCATGTGCTCTATCAGACAGCTATGGCCCTTCCCCTACAGAGTACTCTGCTCCTTAGCTGCCTAGGATCATTACTAATCATCCGCCTGCCCAAAAGAACTACTCTTGTCTCTTGGGTCTGGCAGTCATCTTGTTTTATGACAGGCCCCCACAGCAGCCATTTTCTGACTGACGCCCACTGCACTTTCTCAAAATTCCAAATGTGCCTACTGGCCAAAAAGGTTAGACAGCCCTGATGTTGAGGATATCAGCACCTGAGAAATTCCACCAGTAATTTGATGATCTGCATCCAACCCAACTGAACCAGTTCATACCACCAGTTCACTTTCTGGTATGACTTTGCAAGGGCCATATCAAAACCAACCAAGAAAATACGTGCTGCAAAAAAGGTCACCGTTTCCAAATCTGACTTTAACATTAGTAGCAAAAGTTTGATGTTTTCAAATAAACACTTTCCATGTTGCTGACTAATTTTTCTAACTCAGAATTTCAGAAGCCTCAACTGATGGTCGGCAGCCATTTCAGATATTTTAAACTTTGGGAGCAGGCCTGGTGCATGAGCTGGGAAAGCCTCCAACTCTTGGAACAGTCAAAGAGAATAATGGGGTTATGTGACTCTAATTTGGCAAGCAACAGCAAAAGATTAATTAAATTGCTTACAAGGTGTTCTGATCAGCTCTACAAATATAAGGAAAGCCATCATTTCCCTAATGCCAAGTTATCTGAGTCAGTGTTGGAGTGGATTTAAGCTGTAACAGAAGTTCCTATGTGTGTTGTAAGTCTATGGTGTGCTGTCCTTTTTTTTGCTATGTGCCCTTTCCTGAAAAGTTTCCAATAAGCAAAGTTCCTCCTTGTGCTCACCCTGATGCCAGAGAGATATAGCCCCATATAGTGTGTCCTGACATATGAGTTGTGCTCCTTTTGTATGAAGTTTAAATGCTACTGCTGGTAAGCTGTGCTTGGTTGTTAAGCAGCGCAACACCTGTGCTCTGTTGTGGCAACATGGGTGGGGTGGTCGTCCACCTAAGGCAAGCTAATTTTAATTGGGCGAGATGCCCCCAGTAGGGCTCCCTCCTCCTTGCCACTGTCACCATTGCAAATTAGAAATTCCTAAACCCAACCTGGATTACTACACAGAAAGAAATCCACCTAAATTCTGCCCAGAGTAGACCCATCAAAATTAATGGACCTAAATAAGCCATGTCCTTTAATTTCAACAGGCCTTCTCTGAATAGGAAGCAGCAATGTATCTGAATACAAGTTGCTAGAAACCACAGGGGGGGTAGAGGGCTCTTGTGCTCGGATCCTGCTTCCTGGTTTCCCAGACACCTGGTTGTCTGCTGTGAGAACAGGAGGCTGGACTAGATGGGCCATGGTCCTGATCCAGGAGGCTCTTCTTGTGTTCTTATGAGTGACAGTGGATACAACTCAAAGAGTGTAGGAAGCTATTTGAGGCTATTGCTTCATCACTTCACCCTTGTCACTGTTTGTGTGCTCAGAGAAAGCAAGTTGGAGAGAGCCGCACCAAAGTCAGGAGTAGGATCTCAGCAAATGTCCAGTGCTGTCTAGCACTGACACTGCTGATCATTATAATCATTCAAAAGGAACCAAGCAAACCATTTTATATAGAAGGTAGAGAAGGAAGCCTTTTATGTAATGGGAACGGAAGTATTTCATTAAAAGGTAAAATTATTGCAGTGCAAACATTATTACAGCACCATTGCATCTCTTTTACTGCGTGTGTGCATATGCATGCATGCACATGAAAGACCTTTGTCTACAGGGATACTAAATGACCAAAAAAAAGACAGGTTTTCTGCTTTGTTTACTGAGAGGAACACATTTACAGAATGGATTTTGCAGCTCAGTGAGCAGCCATCAATGGGAATTTAAGAGACAAAAGAGGTGGCAGCAGAAGTCCTAGCTTTCTTCCTCTACTTCCTCTCAACTAGTAATTCTGACCCAATTAATCTTGATCTTCAAGAGCAAAGGGACAACAGATATTGCACAGCTTAACATATGCAACACTTTTCACACATCTGTTTAGTTGAGAATTACATTACATTATTTAGTTAATTTGATTACAGAAGTCACACGGGCTTAATGAAACAAGGATGAAGGTAAATCCAGTTAGAAATCCATTCTCAACTAAGAGATGGAAACAGCTGTTACGCCAATGGTGCTTTTCCTTGGAGCTTCAACCACAAGGGCTCTCTCCAAAGATTACATAAAGCAGCCTACTCCAACCTGTTCCTCACAAGATATTCTGGACTCTGTGCTGGCTGGGGCTGATGGAAAGTGCAGGCCAAAACATCTAAAAGATAGCAGGTTGGGGAAGGGTGACATATGGTATTCATTACTTGTACTCTTGAACAGGCTGTTGGCCTTGATGGACAACATAGCAAAATCATATGCATAAAGCATTGCCACTGCCAACACCACAGTTACCAAGGAATGAGTTTATACCAGAGGTTCCCAAACTTTTTTGGCCTACCACCCCCTTTTCAGGAAATATTTTTTTACTTTGCACCCCCCTGAACATCTACCTTCTTTAAGCAAACAGTCTGATCCGCCCCGGGATGGAGCTGGCATTGCAGCCCGCCTACCATTGACCAAATAGGCAGTCAAGCTGCAATCCACTTCTTGGGCATGGATGAGGCTGAAAAGGGTTCACCTTTGCCTCCAGCACGACCGCTAGATCCAGGGGAGGTGTCATCACCATCTCACAACGGCACCCAACCTGGCAGTAAGTATCTTCACAGATGAAACATGTCAGTTTTTCAAAATTTTCTTTTCTTCTCTTCTATCTTTATGCCTCCATTGCCTCCTGAATTTTGTTCCATGCCCCCGCATTGCACCCAAGGCTACTACTGCCCCCTTGAATCATTCCAGCACCCCCCAGGGGGCGATATCGCCCACTTTGGAAAACATTGGTTTAGACCAGGCATCCCCAAACTGCGGCCCTCCAGATGTTTTGGCCTACAACTCCCATGATCCCTAGCTAACAGGACCAGTGGTCGGGGAAGATGGGAATTGTAGTCCAAAACATCTGGAGGGCCGAAGTTTGGGGATGCCAGGTTTAGACAATTACAATGCTTCATAATTGTCCATCTGCCATGATACAGCTTCAATTTGCAGTTACCAGCCAAGCAAACGAAGTAACTGTTGGGCTGTATCCAAACATTCTGCTGCTCCAACAGAACTACTCCTTCCATCAGAGGAAGGGAACTGTCAGAGGTTCTTGCAGCTACTCTTGAGTAACGACACTCCACACCTGCTTGTCTTTAAGGTGTTTTTATTGTGCATCTTATTTACAGTGCAAAGAGTCTGGAAAACATGTCTGCTTAGTCCAAGTCAGAACCTCGCAATGGCGTCTTTCTGTTTCGCGCCCAACATAACAGCTTGGGAACCCCAAGCGCCTCCCTCTCGCCCTGGGGTGCCATGCGCCTCAATTCAGGCGTCGGGGGAGGGGAAGGGCCGTCCTTCTGACTGCTCTCCTGTCATTTCCTCCCCAGCTGCTTCCTTCTCTACTCAGTGTTGAGGCTCTCTCGTGCTGTCAGAGCCTCTCCCCTCCCTCTCTACTTCCTGATTCCTGTAATCTGATCCGCTACTAGACTTGCTGCTCTGAGAGGAAGTCGACCTGATGGGGGTGGGGGCTGTTCCCTATAAGCCCTCCCCCTTACAGGAACCTTTGGTATTTAATTGTCCTTGAACTTTCTATGGAAATGCTCAAGATGATTAACAACAAAAATACGCAATAAAACAAATGGTCAAGTAAGCAACAGACCAATGGATGAACATCAGCCCACAAGAAGGAAGACCAATGGATGAACATCAGCCCTCAAAAAGCGGGAAAGGGAGGACCCAAACAATTACCGCCCAGTCAGCCTGACATCAATACCAGGAAAGATTCTAGAGCAGATCATTAAGCAAACGGTCTGTGAGCACCTAGAAAGGAACACTGTGATCACTAAAAATCAGCATGGGTTTCTGAAAAATAGGTCATGTCAGACTAATCTGATCTCATTTTTTGACAGAATTACAAGCCTGGGTAGATGAAGGAAATGCTGTAGATATAGCCTATCTTGATTTCAGCAAGGCCTTTGACAAGGTGCCCCATGATATTCTTGTAAAGAAGCTAGTAAAATGCGGGCTAGACAATGGTACCATTCAATGGATTTGTAACTGGCTGAGTGACCGAACCCAAAGGGTGCTCATCAATGGCTCCTCTTCATCCTGGAGAGAAGTGACTGGTGGGGTGCCACAGGGTTCTGTCTTGGGCCCAGTCTTATTCAACATCTTTATCAATGACTTGGATGATGGGCTTGAGGGCATCCTGAGCAAGTTTGCAGATGACACCAAATTGGGAGGGGTGGCTAATACCCCAGAGGACAGGATCACACTTCAAAATGACCTTAACAGATTAGACAACTGGGCCAAAGCAAACAATATGAATTTTAACAGGGAGAAATGTAAAGTACTACACTTGGGCAAAATAATAATAATGAAAGGCACAAATACAGGATGGGTGACACCTGGCTTGAGAGCAGTACATGTGAAAAGGATCTAGGAGTCTTGGTAGACCAAAAACTTGTCGAGTCAACAGTGTGATGCAGCAGCTAAAAAAGCCAATGCAATTCTGGGCTGCATCTGTATAGCATCTAGATCAGGCATCCCTAAACTGCGGCCCCCCAAAGCTCTGGTATCATCTCTTCCACCAGGCCATTCACAACCATCTTAAGAGAAATAAAAATATTGAGCACAATCCAGAATGAAGTTTTCTCTTGTGCAAGAGCCACTGAAATGAACAGGAACTCCACAAAAGCTTCCCCAAATTCATGAGGCTCACCTTGGCTTCTTCCTCTTGTGCTTTTTTCACTATTGCTTGCAATTGCACTTCACGCTTAAATTCAGCATGGAGTAATTTTTCCTCCATCATCCTCCGCCTCTGATCTAGCAATTCTTCCTTCCACTTTCGTACATCTTTTTCCTACATAAAGTTGGTAAATAGTAAATAAAGCAACAGATCCCTTGATATCTTTCATTCTGCAAATTTTGACTACATTAACCACAACATACACACAATGATACAGTTCACACATCACAGTAAATCATAGTTAATGGTAATATTAGAGGTTTTCAAGCAGAGGTTGGGTGGCCATCTGTCATGGATGCTTTAGTTGACATGCCTGCATTATAGGGGATGGGGTTGGACTAGAGCAGTGTTTCCCAACCTTGTGCCTCCAGATGTTTTGGGACTACAACTCCCATCATCCCTAGCTAGCAAGACCAGTGGTCAGGAATGATGGGAGTTGTAGTCCCAAAACATCTGGAGGCACAAGGTTGGGAAACACTGGACTAGAGGACCTTTGGGTCATTCTGGGCTGTTTGTTTCCTATATCCCTTAGCAGTACATTCAAACTGAGGATTGAAACCATGATTAGTAAGCCAAAAAGAAACTTAGGCTACAGAATGTAACTTACTGAGAATGAAGAAACCCAGAATCTCAGGTTTAGACATAATGCTAAGTCAGGATCATGGCTTATTTCCTCCCTACATGAGTCAGCAGCAATGAAGCAGACAAGATTTGATTAAGCACAGTAAATCATGATTTATGGCTTACTATAGGTCTATATTGCGTTAAATTCTCAGGATATTTTTATTCCACTTTTCTGCCAACAATTCAATAAATATAACCATTTAAGTGCCATTAGAAATACTGCTTAGAGTAATCTTGTAGCAATGTCAGCCTAACTCAAAACTGAATAGTGAAGATATTGTGAAGTCTTTCAATCAAGGTTGGCATTTATGGCACCAACCATGAGGAAAATGGAGTTAAGGAAAGATGTTATAAATCTCATATTTCATGAGTTGGCAATCATTCCAAGTTTAATGCATGTCAACATTTTAAAAGGTCTAACATAACGCAATACACAACATGACAAAAGCTCTCACTTCACTTAACATAAGAGAAGCAAATGAACCTTGAAACCTCAGGTAATATTTACCAGCATCAATCCCATGCTAGGGAAAATATTTTCATAAGACAGACAAAGATCAGGCAAATATAATTTTACAGGATGTAATCACTTAAGTATCTGAGTAATTTATAGTCTAAAAGCTTAAAGGAGGGTTGGAAGAACAGAAACAGACATTGAAGATGGAGTTGTTTCTAAAGAATACAAATGCCTCACCATCAGGTCCATTAAAACACTCCTCTAAATCATATTATAGGGGGTAGGAAACTAGCCTCAGGTTTGTGTATTACCTCCTCTCTTTATGTTGTGCACTCCAATTCTCCCCTTCCTAGTTTGCACAAAACATAGTTTGCCTAATTTGGACATGAGGGCAAATCATGGTTAGCACAAACTAGGAAGGGAGGAAGCGAATCAGAGCTCCCAAGAGGGGAAGGAAGCATGCGGGTTTGGGGTCTACAAAGTACAGTATTCTCTACAGTGGTACCTTGGTTCTCAAATGCTGAAAACACGGAAGTAAGTGTTCCAGTTTTTGAACATTTTTTTGGAAACTGAACATCCAATGCAGCTGTCTGCTACTGTTTCCAGGGCACCTGCACCAATCAGAACCTGCACCTTGGTTTTTGAACATTTCGGAAGTCAAACAGACTTCCGGAACGGATTAAGTTTGGTGCTTTTGTTTTTGCTATCTATTTTGCGTTTTTGAGGCTTTTTCAGTTAATTTGTTTTTGTGACTGTGTGGAACCCTACTGATTGATTGCGTGACTGCATAAATGGATATAAAAACCCCATTCAAACAATGACTACCGGTAGTATCACCAATGTAGGTAAGAAAAAAAAATAATTTTAATTTTTATCATCTACAATACTGTCTTATTTATTTTATAGTACAGTACTTTGCAATCCAACCAGCATATTTTGGAGAATGCTCTTCTGAATGTGCATTGACCAGTTGTTCCCCAAATCATGAATGTGGCCCAAAGATGTAAAAAAAGGTATGACTATGAGTCACAATGGAGCATGAAAAGCTAAACTACAGCAAACTTACCCGTTCCATTAATTTCTGAAGCTTTAGTGATTTCTCCTCACGCAGTTTCTCTCTCAGCTGTTGAGCTTTCATCTGCTTTTCTTCATGTTTCTTTTTAGATTCTGCTATTGTCCTTTTGAAATAAATATTTGAAAAGGCCAATGGAACAATGAACCAAAAAAAAGGTACGTGGGGATACCTGAAACTTATGTTACTGGACACAATTTAAGAAATCTCGCACAAATTCCTAGTACAGGGACTGAACATAATTTTGGAATAGTTTAAGCTATGGGCTATAACCAAGCATATTCCTGTGCAATGTTTGTAATCTTGCCAAAGGATGTAGGCAGCTACATGTGCGGCAAGTGCAAGTTGGTTGCCCTACTTGAAGTCAAGGTCCAGGAACTTCAGGCCCGTGTATCTACGCTCCAGAGAATTAATAAGCTGGAGCTTTTCTTGGATGCAGCAGAGCACACTTTCTGCACCAAGGAGGAGACAGGGGACATCCCCGAGGAAGAGGTCAGCTCCCCAACACAGGAGCCAGATGTATGGAGGAATGTGACTCATAGAAGTAGAAGGCCCAGGGATCGCTCTGAGGGTTTAGAACTACACAATCAATTTGAAGTGCTCTCCCTTAACATGGAAGACGAAGAACAGACTACATCAGAAGATCTCTCCCTCATCATAGTTGATCAGAAATATGAAGACGAGCAGCAAAGTCAGTCCTCAGGGAATATGCAGGTGTCTTTGGGAGGGACAGCACATGGAAGAATCATGACCTAGCCTATTAGGAGGTGTGTAGTGGTGATAGGGGATTCCCTACTGAGGGGTACAGAAGCAGTGATCTGTGGGCCTGATAAGACGTCTCAAGAGGTGTGCTGTCTCCCCGGGGCCAAGATCCAAGATGTAACAGAACGGCTGCAAGGAATCATAAAACCCACTGACAAATACCCCTTCCTCTTGGTCCACGTGGGAATCAATGACACTGCAAGTCATAGCCTCCAGAAGATCAAAAGTGATTATGAGGCTCTGGGCAGGAAGTTGAAGCACTTAAATGCACAAATTGTCGTCTCATCTGTCCTCCCAGTTGAACGACGTGGCCCAGGGAGAGAGGGAAAAATAGGGGAAGTGAACAACTGGCTTCGTAAATGGTGCAAGAAGGAACGGTTTGGATTCTTAGATCACGGTCTGCAGTTTCTTGAAGATGGACTTCTGGCAAGTGATGGGCTGCACCTCACAAGGGTTGAGAGGAATGTTTTTGCCAAGAATCTCAAAAACCTCATCAGGAGGGCTTTAAACTGACTTATGTGGGGGAGGGAGACAGTGGTCCTGAAGGTAGGAATCTATCAAGTGCTGAAGATGACCATCCAAATGTCAGGGACCAAATGGAGCAAACAGCACGCAAACCTAGTGGTGGGAGGAAAAATCCTTAAATAAGAGGCTAGGGTGGTGGTCAATGGTCTTCAATGTCGGTATACTAATGCACAGAGCATGGGAAATAAACAAGATGAACTTCAGCTCTTGGTACAGCAAACTAAATACGACGTAATAGGCATCACTGAAACCTGGTGGGATCTCATGATTGGAATGTAGAAATAGAGGGATACAATCTATTTCAGAGAAAAAGACCAAACAGGAGAGGAGGAGGAGTAGCGTTATATGTCAGGGATGTGTATACCTGTGAAGAGATCCAGGATTTAAAACTTCAAAGCCAAATTGAGAGTATCTGGGTCAAAATTAAAGGAGAGAAAAATAACAGTGATCTCATTGTGGGAGTTTACTATAGACCCCCAAGCCAAACTGAGGAGTACGGTTGATGCCTTCCTGGAACAGATGGCCAACCATTCAAAAGGAAGTGAGATAGTAGTAATGGGGGACTTCAACTATCCTGATATTTGTTGGATGTCAAACTCAGCCAAGAGCATAAGGTCGAACAGATTCCTCACTGGCCTTGCAGAAAAATTCATTGTCCAGAAAGTGGGAGAAGCAACAAGAGGAACAGCCATTTTAGACCTGGTCCTAACCAATAGTGATGACCTGGTTGGTGGGGTAGAAGTGGCAGGATCATTAGGTGGGAGTGACCATGCTCTTCTGGAGTTTATTATACAGCAGAAAGGAGCAACCAAGCATACTAAGACTCAAATTCTAGACTTTAAGAAAGCCGACTTCAGAAAACTTAGGGAAATGCTGGGTGAGATCCCATGGACAGCAATACTAAAAGGGAAGGGTGTTCATGATGGTTGGGAGTTTGTTAAAAGGGAGATATTATAAACACAACTTCAGGCAATACCAATGTTGTGTTGTGTTTTATGTTTTATGATGGGCGTACAGCCGAATAAACATCTTTGCTTTGGCTCCTCCTCATCCTGGAGAGAAGTGACTAGTGGGGTGCCACAGGGTTCTGTCTTGGGCCCAGTCTTATTCAACATCTTTATCAATGACTTGGATGATGGGCTTGAGGGCATACTGAGGAAGTTTGCAGATGACACCAAATTGGGAGGGGTGGTGTCAGAGGTGCTGATGTGGCTACTCTAGAGTAACGACTCCTCGCAGCATAGTCCTTTTAGACTTTTATTAAGTGCTGATTATTTACAGTGCTCAGAGCGATCTATATACATGCTTACGGTGAGGTGTCAGTACCTCCGAATGGAGATTGGCGCGTTTTCTTCCAGCAAAGAAGCTTTGGGAGACCCAGCCTCTTCCCCCTACGTTTTCGGCGCAATTCCGGAGTTGGGGGAATTGGCCTTCCCCCCGGGCTCCCCCCTTCCTGTCCCACCAGGGTCATGGGCTCCGCAACCTTGCCTGAGCCTCGGACACCACTTCCTGATTCTCCGCTGGAGGCAGAGCTCTCCCTGCTCTCCCCAGCGCTTGGGGATGGGCTGGAACTTAAGATGGGAGGGACTTCCCGGTATCCCTTGTCCCTCACATCCGGCTAATACCCCAGAGGACAGGATCACACTTCAAAATGACCTTAACAGATTAGACAACTGGGCCAAAGCAAACAAGATGAATTTTAACAGGGAGAAATGTAAAGTACTACACTTGGGCAAAAAATAAATAAATGAAAGGCACAAATACAGGATGGGGGACACCTGGCTTGAGAGCAGTACATGTGAAAAGTATCTTAGGACTCTTGGTAGACCACAAACTTGACATCAGTCAACAGTGTGATACAGCAGCTAAAGAAGCCAATGCAATTCTGGGCTGCATCAATAGGAGTATAGTAACTAGATCAAGGGAAGTAATAATACCACTGTATTCTGCTCTGGTCAGACCTCACCTGGAGTACTGTGTCCAGTTCTGGGCACTACAGTTCAAGAAGGATATTGACAAGTTGGAACGTGTCCAGAGGAGGGCAACCAAAATGGTCAAAGGCCTGGAAACAATGCCTTATGAGGAACGGCTTAGGGAGCTTGGTATGTTTAGCCTGGAGAAGAGAAGGTTAAAGGGTGATATTATAGGCATGTTCAAATATATCAAAGGATGTCATATAGAGGAGGGTGAAAGGTTGTTTTCTGCTGCTCCAGAGAAGCGGACACAGAGCTATGGATTCAAACCACAAGAAAGAAGATTCTACCTAAACATTAGGAAGAACTTCCTGACAGTAAGAGCTGTTTGGCAGTGGAATTTGCTGCCAAGGACTGTGGTGGAGTCTCCTTTTTTGGAGGTCTTTGACAGCCGTCTGTCAGGAATGCTTTGATGGTGTTTCCTGCTTGGCAGGGGGTTGGACTGGATGGCCCTTGTGGTCTCTTCCAACTCTTATGATTCTATGATTCTAAGTAAATGCTACTCAGAGTAGGCCCATTTAAATTAATGAATTGAACTTAGTTGAGTCCATCAATTTAGCAAGGATTATCATTGAAACAAACCTCAAAACTTTTTATTCACCATGGAAGTACATGGGAGGGCTTTCTTCTACCCTCGAAAAGCCCTGCTGGGTGTGTCCCATGCAGGCCCTTTGGGATCACAACTAAAGTGATTTATCACATGGTCAAGCAACAACAGGGGTGATGTTCAGGGTGGGAATGTGCAGTGGCAAAAAACCCTCTGGAAATTATTGTAATCACAATAATTCAACTCTCAGATATGTTAAGCTCTAAGGCAGGCATCCCCAAACTTCGGCCCTCCAGATGTTTTGGACTACAATTCCCATCATCCCTGACCACTGGTCCTGTTAGCTAGGGATCATGGGAGTTGTAGGCCAAAACATCTGGAGGGCCGCAGTTTGGGGATGCCTGCTCTAAGGTACCATTTGACCTAGTGTTCTTTCTGTACAACTATACATATGATTTAGCAGGACTTTTTCCCCCAGCCAGAACTCACTGGACCTCAGTTCTGGCCCCTCTCAGGGGGGCACCATTGCCATTCTAAGAGAACAAGGCCCCTCTTTTTCTGGAAAAATAGCACCGTGATTTAGTGAGAAAGGACCGTAAGGTAAGGCTATCACATATTAGGTCTGAAGCAATGAGTGGAGAGATAACATGGGAAGTTTGCCTCAATGGCCAACCAAGTTAGCTCATTATTGGGAGTTGAAAAGAAACGATAAAGACAAGATAAATTTGGTGGGCTTCTCTGGTGGCGGCCACAGCACTCTGAGCAGCCCCTCTGCCTGAAACCTGAAGAAACCCTGCCAGTCAGAATAGGGAAGGACAAATAAATAGTATGACTTCGTAAAAGGCAGCTTCACACGGTCTAGTAATTAATATATAATTCAACTATGGAAGTTGATCCTGTTGAGCTTATTCTATACCAAAAGTTTAAAAATATTAAAGACCTCTTGCGAGATGGTGAGGAGAGTTTCTCATGCATGTGTATTCCATGGCCGGGCGGACGAGATGGTTCTTCTTCTACAATGTCGCCCCAAGTGTTACTTTGACGCCATGATTCACGAGCTGCACAAAAACAGGATCTCTTGTTAAAGTAAAAGCTAGCATATGGGAAGCAAAATATCCTTAATATTGTCTAGTATTTACTCTGGTACATGATCCTACTCCCAACTGGCCATGCCACTCTCAACGAGCACATTCTAAAATTGTTGACTGTTGTAGCACTTGTGCCGTAACACTGGTGACTTTGGTCTTCTTCACACATCACAGTAAATCATAGCTAATGGTTTACCATGAACCAAATAACCTTGGATGCTACTGCTCCCCTCTGAGGCACGGGAGAAACAAATCATGATCCCTGGTTTATGTATGAACCAAGGTTTGAGGTTTGTTTCACTCAAACAAACCATGTTCTGTAAGCTAAGAACAAACCGTGGCTACAGACTGTAGTTTATCTGGAGTGAAAAAACCAAAACCCTTGATTTGGACAAAATGCTAGCCCAGGGCTTGTGGTTTGTTTCTCTTGGATGCTAGTGGGAAGCTGCAACTGATATGTTTGTGGCAAACCATGGTTTAATGTGATGTTCAAACTTGGCCTTTGTTATCAAAAATACAGTAAGGTTTTAAAAACAAATCAAAGGAATAGTGCATGTACAGAATTTGTTCCATTCTGGAACGTAATCAGAATGGAAATGACCAAAGAGAGAATTCTGGAACAATAATATAGTGAAACTGTTCCCTTCTATTATCCCACAGAAGTGTGCATGCACACGAAAGCTCATACCAATGACAAACTTAGTTGGTCTCTAAGATGCTACTGGAAGGATTTTTTTTATTTTCTTTCGACTACGGCAGACCAACATGGCTACCTACCTGTAACTAGATCCATAGTCCCCCCCCCAAAAAAAATATTTCTTGATTTTCAAACATTACAAATTACAAAAATTCACAAAAACAAAAAAAGAAAAAGAAAAACATAAAAAAGAAAAACATATCAATTCTAACATTTTAATTAACATTGTAGACTTCCTCGATTCCCCTCGCACTAGGTCCATTTTTAACTCCAAATTTAAGCAATTTTCATTTATTATCTTAAATTATTCTAATATGTTTTTTCATTATCTCACAACTATTTCTATTCTTAAAAGCATCGACTGTCTTCCACCCTTAATTCATCTTAGTCCAAATCTAAATTTATTTTCCCATCCATCTATCCTCTATTTCTCCCCTTAGCCTCAAATTTATACCCCAAATTTTTCATACATTCAAATATTATTTCTTTTATCATAATAACATTTAAACACTTAAATCTAATTCAGCCCCCCCTCCTCTGGACTCAGGGTCTCCCAGATGAATCAGCCAGTTCCATAGGTCATTCCAGTTTTGGGCCATCTTGATCAGTAAAAAAAAAAATCCATTATTACTCCTCACCCCACTCCCGCTCTTTCACCACCTATCCACCACTCTCCCTTCTTCACCCCCTGCTTCCTCCCCAATTTCCTAGCTGTTGCACAATACCATCCAACTACATTTCCACTTTTCAGCCCTTTCTCAATTTTGGTTGCCCTTAAGTTCTGGTCCCAGCATGGATCCTGTCCTCCCTCTCTCACTGGGAGGGCATTATTCCATGCTGGTTCTTCTTTGAAGGCTCTTTGAATCAAGCATGAGTCCTGTGTCCCCCCCCCCTCACTGAGGGAACAATGTTCCATGCAGCTTCCATGCAGTTTCCATGCAGCTTCCATGCAGCCAGTGGGGTGTAGTGGTTAAGAGTGGCAGACTCCTAATCTGGGGAGCCGGGTTCGCGTCTCCACTCCTCCACATGCAGCTGCTGGGTGACCTTGGGCTAGTCACACTTCTCTGAAGTCTCTCAGCTTCACCTACCTCACAGGGTGTCTGTTGTGGGGGAGGAAGGGAAAGGAGAATGCTAGCCGCTTTGAGACTCCTTCGGGTAGTGATAAAGCGGGATATCAAATCCAAACTCTTCTTCTCTTCTTCATCATCTTTAAATTCAATTACATTGCCCATGGCTGATGATTGTTCATCTTGCTTCTCTTCATACTTTGTTGAGATTAGTCCTTTTTCGCTTTCCGCACAGCTCTGTTTTATTTTGTCAATCTGTATTGCATTTTGACGCAGTTCACTTTTAAAATCCAAAAGCAATTCCAAAAGTTCCTTTTCAAAGTCAATAAAGTCAGATGATGTTGTGTCTACTGACATCCTGGTCGTCTCCAATTTCGTGGGAACAGCACGGATTACAGATTACAGCAGGAAATGGGGCAGTTCGTATTTCCAAACTTCGGAAACAGAAATTATGCCCAATCTGGTTGCCAACTCTCATTTTCAATTCTTCTTCATATCTTAAAACTCATATATCCATTTATGAAAAGAGCATCTGTCAAACTTCTTATTTACAACCTTATATTTTACGCTCTCTTCAATGTTGACAGTTTTCAGCCTCAAAGAGATAAACAAATTCCATCCTATTGTGATGTCATAATGGCGGCTCACTGATCCCTCGAGGGTCCCGACTCCAGCTTCCAGGGGGACTTTCCCCAGACCAAATTAAAGAACCTTTACAGGGATTTTGCGAAGTTCAACCTTTCTCCCCTTTCCCTGCCTTAGGGGGAAAGTTTTAAGTCTGATTTTTGGTAATTAAAAACTTCCTGTCAGCTTCGCGGCTTCGGGCAAGTTAACTGCGTCTCAATTCGCTCAATGGGGGAAATCAACTTCCTTTTTTGATCTCCTCCTGTGTCCAAATCTTTTCAATTAAAATTTTTTAAAGCCTTTTCCTTTACTCACGGTGTCCAATGTTTTCAAATCCTTTGAATCTGGAAAAATCCACCACTCCACAGGCTGCCGGCTTGGAGCTTCACGTTGCGAAGGTAGCAGATTAACTCAAGACACCACGTCTCCACTCCGCTCACTCTTGGCTCCCTTAATAGGGCTCACCGCGGAGCAGATGAGACAGAAAAAGGTGCTGCTGAGCCCCCACATCTCCAGAACGCTCAATCTGGAGCTCTTTTGGGGGTCCGCGGCACTGTCGCGGCTCCCCCCTCCCTCACAGCGCTAGAGAGTCTCGGAGCTCGAGATTCTCCCGCCAGTCAGCAATGGCGGTAGACCAGAAGTCCTAGAGGGGTTTTTTTTTAATTAAACAATTGCATTAATATCAAAACCACTTGCCTGGTAATATTTGCATGGTACACCAAACTTTGGTGACTATCACTCTCACAAATTTATTGTGATTAAAAAGCAAGGGGAATAAAGGGGCGGGTGGGAGAATGAAAGCCTTAAGACATGCACTCTGATATTGTTAATTCACATTATTTCTGGACAAGGAAATTTACCTTCATAGTCTGCCAGGACATCATTCCAGTCCATGGAAATTCCACAGAAAGATATGCTTCCACTGCCCATGCCAGCCTAAAATTCCATGGTGCAAAACAGAAAACAGAAACCGAATTTTCTATTTGGAAAAGAAACCTTTCTTACACTCACCATTCCATGCAAACTACAGTCATACATCATGTTACATCCACTGCAGGTTACGTCCTTTTGGGTTGCGCTCTGCGCCAAACCCAGAAGTACTGGAACGGGTTACTTCTGGGTTCGGCGCACGTGCATGCAGACACAGGTTGTGAATGCTGCGGGTTGCGAACATGCATCTCACATGGGTCACGTTTGCAGCCCGAGCATCCACTGTATATATAAATGCAAAAATAAATCAAATGTTCAAGAGCACCTTTCTTCCAGTCTCCTTTAAAATAGAAGACCAAGACAAAAGGCAGCTGTTGCCACTATTATGGTCCACTTCAGACATAATAGGAAACCAATGTTTTTGCTGTGAGAAAAAGCAGGATGGGCCTCACACATTCTTCCTGCCCTCCTTTCACACCTGTGAGGTATAGCTTTCCATTTTAACCTAACCTCAGTTCTGTTAGGACCAAACTTGGGAACTGAAGGTTTTTAAAACTATGGTTTGAGAACAAGGCAGGATCTGAAAGTATTATTTATCATTCACTGCATTTTTGAACACCTTTTCTATTAAGGCACCTAAGGCATTTACAATTTAAAATATAAACGCACACCAAGGATACAATATCTTCTCAGGTCAACAGCAGTAGCTGATGGCATTAGCTTCTTGGATTGGGCATCTTGGCTTCAGAAGACAACTGCAGTACAGTACTCAGGCAGGTCTATATGGGAAGTGGCGTTCCTGAGCCGTATAGGGCTTTTAAGGTCAAGAAAGGCGCTTTCTTTAAAACATGTGTTTTTACAATGTCCTATACTTACTATGTTTTGGGAAAAAGCCATGGATTATATAAAATATCACTGTGTGGAAAAAGCTAAAAATTTCAGAGGATTATATTCTGACAACTGGACAACGGAAATGGATTCTCCGTGCCCTTACTATGGCCAAAAGACTGATATTGTTGCATTTACACTGAAAAGATAAACATAGGGCTCCATTTATTCAATGGATTGAAGATCTGTTTATACTTGCCACCTATGAGCGGATGGCTTATAAACTTGACTTTGCATGGACAAGTATAATAAAAATTGGATCTCAGTGATAAAAATTGTGATAAAAACCTCAGTGATGAAAACCTCAGTACCGTATTTTTCGCTCCATAAGATGCACTTTTTCCCTCCCAAAAAGGAAGGGGGGAAAGTCTGTGCATCCTATGGAGCGGATGCCAGAGCCAGAGCCAGAGCCAGAGCTGCGCGCAGAAGGAAACTGGCTCTCAGGCTGCTTCCATGACAGCGAGCAAGGCAAGAGGAGAGACAGAAGGGAGCCCCTTCCGCCCCTCCTCCCGGGTTACATCCTTCCTTCCTTCCATCCTTCCTCCCCCCCTCTCTTTCTTTCTTTCTTTTTCTTTCTCTCTCACCCCGTTCTTCCTTCCTTCCTTCTCCCCCTTTCTTTCACTCTCTCTCACCCCTTCCTTCCCTCCTTCCTTCTCCCTCTTCCCTTCCTCCCTCAACTGCCTTTCTCTCTCTCACTCCTTCCTTCCCTCCTTCCTTCCCCCTCTCTCTTTCACCCCTCCCTCCCACTCTTTCACCCCTTCCTTCCCTGTCTCTCTCTTCCAACTGGAATAAAATATTGGGGGGGGGGCAGGTAAGCTCCACCTCACATACCGTACCAGCCTTTCTCAACCTGTGGGTCCCCAGATGTTGTTGAACTACAACTCCCATCGCCCCTAGCTAGCAAGGCCAGAGCTCAGGGATGATAGGAGTTGAGGGATGATGGGAGTTGTAGTCCAACAACATCTGGGGACCCACAGGTTGAGAACCACTGCAATTGATCTCAAGACAAAGTGCATGCACACTATATGAATGACAATGCCCATTAACATGGGGGGAATGACTTCCTCAAATATTTAATGGGAGGCAAAGGCACCTGGGCCTCTAGGAGTTGGCTGCTATGCCTAGGACAATTCAAGAAAGCAAAATATATTTTTCTTGTTTTCCTCCTCTAAAAACTAGGTGCGTCCTATGGTCAGGTGCGTCTTACGGAGCGAAAAATGCAGTAGGCTAAAAATTAAAATTGTTAATTGTTAATTGCTATAGTGATATTATGTATATTTTCCCCCCTTTCTTTTCACTTCAAAAAACAAATACATTATATGCAAATATGATAATAACAACAACAACAACGATGATGATGAACAGCACCTTCAATTAAGCCTGGAAACTAATTCCAGTCATGCTAGAACCTTTGTTACTTTTTTGCCTCCCTGGCACATCAGACAGTTACTTTGCTACATTGGAAACTATACAAATATGTAAAACTATTGTCAAATTCTAGCCTGTCTTGGGAATATTAACCCAATGCACTATAAATTATTTCAACACATGCAGAAAACTCACGGAGAAGTCACTGTCATTGTCTGTTTCAATGTTTATGTAATTGTTCTCCTCGGCTTCGATTTCTCTGGTTAACTGTTCTTCTTCTGCAATGGCACTTGCAATAGCCTCTTCGTTGGCCTTTTCCAGGCGATCTGCTAACTCCTCTTTTTTAGCAAGAACTTCAGCCATGGACTAGAGATGCAAAACCAAAATCAGAGTTCAGCTGGAAGCCTGAAAATGCTTTACTGCTATGTAAATGATTCTCCCATCATTCATATATCCAGCTATCTGACTTTCCATTCCTCCCTTTCCCAGAGGGGGGATATAACTGGAGTAGGTAAGGTAAAGGGCCCCTGAATGGTTAAGTTCAGTCAAATTTGACTATGGGGTGGGGTGCTCATTTCTGCTTTCAGGCCGAGGGAGCCAGCGTTTGTCCACAGCAGCTGTTCCAGGTCATGTGGCCGGCATGATTAAACCGCTTCTGGCGCACGGTATACCATGCCGAGTGCCAGAGCGCAAGGAAACACCATTTGCGTTCCCGCCACAGTGGTACCTATTTATCTACTTGCGCTGGTATGCTTTTGAACTGCTTAGAATCATAGAATCATATAGAGTTGGAAGGGACCACAAGGGCCATCCAGTCCAACCCCCTGCCAAGCAGGAAACACCATCAAAGCATTCCTGACAGATGGCTGTCAAGCCTCTGCTTAAAGTAACTGCTTTCCTACATTTATACGTAGGCAGCATTTGTATTGGGCACCCCTTCCTGACCTTAAAAACAAACAGATAAGATTCCCCACTGGGCCTGCTAAAAACCAGCCAAACAGCTCTTCTTCTAGTTTCACTCCCAGGTCCTATCAGAAGTGCCACAAATGTTGCCATTAGGAGCTTGGAGATGCACCGATGGCTCTGCTACCATCTTGGAGATGCTAGGAGATTGAACCTGTGACCTTCTACCAGGCATCTCCTTTATCACTGCATTATATCCCCTCATACTTGACTAATACAGCTGTGTTAAAGAAGGGGAAGGTGGCAACTATTTACTGCATGCCATTAAGTTTGGGGACTTGTTTTTAGAACAGATCCTCTTGCCCATCTGCAAGCGCTCACATTTGAAATATCTGCAGGGTCCATTTCACTTTCAATCTTATTTTTTTCTGCTTGGCTCCCTCCATCGCTCCTGGAATCAGTAGAGGTTATTTCTTCCACCTGAAGACTTTTTGAAGTATGTTCAGCCTCTATGAGAACCACAGGCACTTCAGAAGATGGAAGCAGAGAACCACCTGGCAAACTGTTGCTCTTCTCAGAGATCTTGATGTCCTCAAGGACACAGGCTGTGAACTAATATGCAAGATAGACAGAGATAGAGAGATAGATATTGAGCTTCCTAACACAACCGCACCCATACATTTGACCAAGAGCAAATTCTGCTTGAGGGATTTTGTCATTTCTACCCTACATAAGAGTTCATTGCTTAGCATAGCCTGAAATACTTTACACACTTGTAATAATTAAAATCGAGGTGTTTTTTGTTTTGTTTTTTACAAATACTGAATTTACTAAAAGCTGTAGGAGATGCTGATCTTTCAAGGAACATTAATTTATTAATCTCCACCATTAATTTTCTTTTTAAAGTGAGTACCTAATCTTTAATAATTTTACTTGCAATAGTTAGCTCAAAATATTCTTTTGAAGAAAAAAAAGAGTATAACCAAGAAACAACTGCATGTACCTGAGTCCTTTCAGCAAGGGGGTGCTCATATAGACAGCAAGAATCTTGGGGGGCAGGTTCTACAGTTTTAGATAGACTCTCTTCATTTAGCAAGGCCTTCTGTTTATTCTCTGATGGACAAAGAGCTACATTTTCTTTGTCGCTGTCATCCTTGAACCGCAATAACTCTGTACATGAAGTTGGCTTTGTGGCCAAAGCAGAAGACTTGGATCTCACAGGTCTTCCACGATGGACTGTTTCCCATCCTTCAGCATCCCTCCGCTCTACATTGCACCATTAAAAAGCATAGCAAGAAATCAAAAGCAAGATTGAGTACAAATATCTCGGCACACAGAAATCAGGAGTGAGGGACGAGCAGGTTAGTCGGTTTGTGTCATGGAATCATAGAATTGTGGGGGGTTTAGGTACCCACAAAGGTCATCTAGCCTAACCCCCTGCAATGCAGGAATCTTAACTAAAGCATCTTGGACAGATGGTCATTCAAACTCTGCTTAAAAACCTTCATGGGAGGAGAGTCTACATTCTACAACCTCCTGAGTCTTTATGCCTAAGTCAGTTCTGTTCCACTTCCTCATAGTTCCAAAAAAATTAAAATAAAAACTGCAGAAAAGCCGATATTTCAATTTTTCTAAAACACATATAATATATCTTATAATATGCATTTTGATATTTTTTATCTGAAAACTGCATTGTGAAATCCAAAGAATAGCTATGACTAATTAAATAGTATTGTGGCCTTTTACTGTTACTGTTTTGATTTATTACTGTGCCATGCTTTTTGTGTTTTTATATTATAAACCATCCTGTAATCCTCAGATGAAGGGCAGTATAGAATATTTATAGTATATAAATAAAACAAAAATATGTTCCAATTTGTGCATTAGTCCGGGGGGCGCTGATTAGGTCCACTCATATTGAAATTCACAAAGAACTAATTCCTCAAATATTCCTGTCAGGAGGACGTTTTCTGGCAAAGGGGTGTGTGTATCAAGTACCTTAACTAGTTGACTTTCCTGCTCTGATTCTGCAAATGGAACCGCACAGCACTTCAATTTGCATAGGCGCTATGAATTTTAAAAAGCAACAGAGAGAGGCCTGTGGCATGGATTAGAGCCAACTGTGTCCAATATGTAAAAAGGGCCTCAGCTAAGTGGTAGAGGACATGCCTTGCATGCACAACGCCCTGAGCTCCATGCCAGAGACACTGGAGATTTGCTTCCAGAGTGGTGCATTCCAGCTGCTGCTGAAGGAAAACTCCCGTCACCCCTGAACGTTGGCCATTTTGGCTAGAGCTGATAGGAGTTGGAGTCCAGCAGCACGTGGGGGGGGGCACCACATTATCTACCCTGAGGCTTGGGCTAGATTTGGCCCATGGTGTAACTTAATAGGAGGCAATGTGTGATTCTGAGCATTGCACATTAAAGGGGGAAATGATTTATCAATTCTAAATGCACCAACAGAAGCTGACTTAAATTAAATTTAAAAGAACACAATACTGGAGGATAAAGTAACATGGGTTTTACTCTACTCAGATTATAAACAAATCTTTATCTGCAGGGGAATTTTACTCTTTAGGACGAGCATGGTTTGTGTGACCTGGGGTGGAGGGGACTTTAAAGAGTATAAAGCACTATTTGTAAAGAAATGCTGTTTAAAAACTGGAACTCATCCATTAGGCAAGGATACTGCCAACACAAACATTAGAAAGTTATAAAAATATAAAAACAATAAAAGAAAAATGGCCACAGGAGGCAAATTCGAATCAAAATTTAGTACCCTAAGAAAGCAAGATGTTAATTATGAATATTTGTTAATGCAACTTTTATATCTAAAAGGTTTTAAAGAAGCAGTTCAATAAGAAATGAGAAGGATCTATAAAGAATAACAAATCACACACAGGAAACTGATAAAAAGCTTGTCGTCCCAATTTGCAAGCAAAGGCCACTGTAACATAGAATTTGAGTTATATAATCATTACTGTACACTAAGTTTTCTCAAGGCTCCTCATGACCACAAAAAGTTGCAAAGTCAAGTAAAAAGCACTACGAAGAAATATTATCTGTAGCAAACTGCTCAAACATGGGGGCAGATGGGAAGGGGCAAAGTGGAAAAGATTTGCCTGAAGGAAGAATTGAGAGAAGTAGTAAAGAGCAGTCACCAAATTGAGAGGGTAAAGGAGCTGCCTTTAATGACAGCCCCAAGCCCCATGCCCTGACTTCCCACCCTCTCATTTTTAACCAAATCATGTCCAGGGTAGCCTTCTAAAAACAGAGGCTATCTGGAAAGATGGAACCAGGGCCCCTCTGGACTCTATCCTGATAAAGATGGAGCTGTGTCCTGGTCCAGGCGCTGCTTCAGAGAGAAGGACTGAACACCCAGAAGAATAATAGAATCATAGAGTTGGAAGAGACCACAAGGGCCATCCAGTCCAACCCCCTGCCAAGCAGGAAACACCATCAAAGTCATTGATAAAGATGTTGAATAAGACTGGGCCCAAGACAGAACCCTGTGGCACCCCACTAGTAAATTCTCTCCAGGATGAAGAGGAGCCATTGATGAGCACCCTTTGGGTTCGGTCAGTCAGCCAGTTACAAATCCATTGAATGGTAGCATTGTCTAGCCTGCATTTTACTAGCTTCTTTACAAGAATATCATGGGGCACCTTGTCAAAGGCCTTGCTGAAATCAAGATAGGCTACATTCACAGCGTTCCCTTCATCTACCAGGCTTGTAATTCTGTCAAAAAATGAGATCAGATTAGTCTGACTTGACCTATTTTTCAGAAACCCATGCTGATTTTTAGTGATCACAGCGTTCCTTTCTAGGTGCCCACAGACCGTTTGCTTAATGATCTGCTCTAGAATCTTTCCTGGTATTGATGTCAGGCTGACTGGGCGGTAATTGTTTGGGTCCTCTCTTTCTCCCTTTTTAAAAATAGGGACATTTGCCCTCCTCCAGTCTGCTGGGACTTTGCCTGTTCTCCAGGAATTCTCAAAGATAACTGCCAGTGTTTCTGAAATCACCTCTTCCAGTTCTTTTAATACTCTTGGATGTAGTTCATCTGGCCCTGGAGACTTGAATACATCTAAACTAGCCAAGTATTCTTGTACTACCTCCTTATTCTGGGCTGTGTTTCCCCTGCTGAATCATCTGCTCCGTATTCCTCAGGTCGGGCATTGTTTTCTTTTTTGGAGAAGACTGAGGCAAAGAAGGCATTGAGGAGTTCTGCCCTTTCTCTGTCCCTGTTTGCATCTCACCATCTTCTCCTCTAAGTGACCCCACTGTTTCCTTGTTCTTCCTTGTTCTTCCTTTTGCTACGGACATACCCATAAAAGCCCTTTTTGTTGCTTTTAACCTCTCTAGCAAGCCTGAGTTCATTCTGTGCTTTAGCTTTTCTGACGTGCTGGCTATTTGTTTGAATTCCTCTCTGGTGGTTTCCCCCTTTTTCCATTTTAAGTACATATCCCTTTTAAATCTTAACTCAGTTAAAAGTTCTTTAGATAGCCACCCTGGCTTCTTTAGGCACCCTCCATGTTTCCGTCTCATTGGTATTGCCTGAAGTTGTGTTTATAATATCTCCCTTTTAACAAACTCCCAACCATCATGAACTCCCTTCCCTTTTAGTATTACTGTCCATGGGATTTCACCCAGCGTTTCCCTAAGTTTTCTGAAGTCGGCTTTCTTAAAGTCTAGAATTTGAGTCTTAGTATGCTTGGTTGCTCCTTTCCGCTGGATAATAAACTCCAGAAGAGCATGGTCACTCCCACCTAATGATCCTGCCACTTCTACCCCACTAACCAGGTCATCACTATTGGTTAGGATCAGATCTAAAAGACAGAGAAGAGTAGGTTGTTGAACCAGCACAAGGCACATTATGTAAAGTGGCAGAGAAAGAGGAGACCCAAGGGACAGTGAGTCTTCTCCTTTTGAGGCAGAAGGCCTGCTTTCCTCCTCCAATTCCTCCCCAGAGGGCCTCCCTCCACTGCCAAGCCAAGCACAGTTGTCACAGGAGCAAACAATCGCCCCCTCAAGGAAGGCAGGACATCAAAGATCCATCTTGATCCAGGGCTACATACACTTAAAATATTGTACTCCAAGTAAAGCCAATGGCCCATCTATTCCAGAATCTTGTTATCACAATGCAGTTCTCAGGTTGTTGTTTTTTTAAAAAAACAAAACAAAACCCCAATGCCCTCCAGGCATTGTTGGATTGCACCACCCATCATCTGCAGTTAGGATGGTCAAATGTCAGGGCTGATGGGAACTGGAATTCACAACATCTGGAGGGCAGCATAAATAGGAAATATGCCTTTTAAAAATGGTGCTTTACATTACATGACTTAACAGAGTGTGCTGTTGGTGCCAATAATACCAGACACACACATTGAGGTTGGATGGGAGTGTCCATACTAAGACCACAAACTGAAACTAGAAAGGAGGTTTTTTGTTTTAGTTAAGTGTGGGGCACTTTATGGGCAAGCCCACACTGGGTATCACAAGCTGGATTGAGTTACATGCCCAGTTTTGGCAATGAATAATTCATTGGGGTATTCTGACAATTCTCTAGTCACATCTGAGCTTCCCACTCTCGGCTTCTTCTTGTATTACACTGAAGTGACAAACCATCTGTTATTGTAAGCCCCCACCACCCCCACCTCCCAAAGCCACTTAGGCTTTATGCCTCCAACATTACTGCATCTGGAAGAACTGTCCTGCAACCCTATCCTGGTCCTGAATGGGTAACTGTGCCCCTGAAGGACCAGGTGCGCACCCTGGGAGTCATTCTGGACTCACAGCTGTCCATGGAGGCACAGGTCAATTCTGTGTCCAGGGCAGCTGTCTATCAGCTCCATCTGGTACGCAGGCTGAGACCCTACCTGCCTGCAGACTGTCTCGCCAGAGTGGTGCATGCTCTGGTTATCTCCCGCTTGGACTATTGCAATGCGCTCTACGTGGGGCTACCTTTGAAGGTGACCCAGAAACTACAACTAATCCAGAATGCAGCAGCTAGACTGGTGACTGGGAGCGGCCGCCGAGACCACATAACACCGGTCTTGAAAGATCTACATTGGCTCCCAGTACGTTTCCGAGCACAGTTCAAAGTGTTGGTGCTGACCTTTAAAGCCCTAAATGGCCTCAATCCAGTATACCTGAAGGAGTGTCTCCACTCCCATTGTTCTGCCCAGACACTGAGGTCCAGCACTGAGGGCCTTCTGGCGGTTCCCTCGTTGCGAGAAGCCAAGTTGCAGGGAACCAGACAGAGGGCCTTCTCGGTGGTGGTCCCCGCCCTCTGAAACGCCCTCCCATCAGATGTCAAAGAGAAAAACAGCTACCAGATTTTTAAAAGACATCTGAAGGCAGCCCTCTTTAGGGAGGTTTTTAATGTTAAAAGATTATTTTATTTTATTTTTCTGTTGGAAGCCGCCCAGAGCGTCTGGGGAAACCCAGCCAGATTGGCGGGGTATAAATAAATAAATTTATTATTATTATTATTATTATTATTATTATTATTATTAACAAGACTAGTGCGAAAAAGGGTCCCTTTGCACTATGGTAAGCTGTTGGTTCCTGATATAAAGACATCTCTTGCCGATCAGAAGGTCGGCGGTTCGAATCCCCGTGATGGGGTGAGCTCCCATTGCTCGGTCCCTGCTCCTGCCTACCTAGTAGTTCAAAAGCACATCAAAGTGCAAGTAGATAAATAGGTACCGCTCCAGCGGGAAGGTAAACAGCATTTCTGTGCCCTGCTCTGGTTCGCCCGAAGCGGCTTAGTAATGCTGGCCTCATGACCCAGAAGCTGTCTGCGGACAAACGCCAGCTCCCTCGGCCAGTATAGCAAGATGAGGGCCGCAACCCCAGAGTCGTCTGTGACTGGACCTAACGGTCAGGGGTCCCTTTACCTTTACCGTTAGTTAGCTCACACTCATTGAGAATATTTTACTAGAACAAAGACAGCCAGCATGGTGCTCACCAGATATTGCAGACTCACTCTCCTCAGCCCTGACTACTGGTGATGCTGGTTGGGGCTGAGGAAAGGTGGAGTTTAAGATCTGGAGGACACAACATTGGCTACCCTGTTCTAAAGGACCTGTTTCAGGGCTACAAAAAATCACAACCTTATCCAGCAGCTGGCAGATGTCACTGGTAACTGCAAAAGGGAAACAGGCTCATTTCCTGCACTTTAGCCCACTCTAATAGGAGTTGCAGGTAGAACAAATAGCTCTCCACCAACTTGACCACCCAGGGCAAGTGCTCTCTCACTACCCTAGTAGAGTTCCTTGAGTGTCAACAAGCATCAGACAGAGGTTTACTTGGACTTTCAAAAGTCTTTCTACAAAGTGTCTCATCCAAGATTCCCAAGTATGCTTAGGAGTCAAGGAATAGAGCGGAATAAGAGGAAAAGTCCTATTGTGGATCAGGAACAGGTCCACACAAGGGCAGGACCCCAAATTCAATAAGAGTTAAATAAGGTTCTCAAAATGAGTTGGTTCCAAACAGTCTATATCTCAGTGAATTCTATATTTCTCCTAAATCCTAAACTGCTGCCTTCTGTTCATGTGAGGGTTTTCTGAGGTCCAGCGTGACTCCTGTGCCCTTCTTCCTGATTAATTAAGTCCCTCCTCAGAGAGGAGTGTGAGCCCTGGAACGAGCTGCCTGGATGCCTGTGCAAACACTACCCCAGGGATTCTGATCCCAGCCAATAGGCTGGGATGTTCAAATCCCAAAATCCATGTTCTAGCTTGTTGTTATTTATTGTTTGTAAGCAGCTCTGTGATTCATTTGAATGAAAAGCGGCATGGAAATATAATGAATGAATCACTCACTCACTCAATCAATCAATCAATCAATCAATATTTGTGTTAAAATTTAAGTAGTACTTTTATGATTACTTAAATGAATGGCTTTTTTAAATGAATGGTGCTACATTTTTTTTTATCCAATAGCACCCAGAGAACCACAAGTTTTCCACCCTGTATGTAGAGTGTTCATATTAATACCAATATTAATATCTGAAGAAGTATCTGAAGAAGAGGTATCTGAAGAAGTGTGCATGCACACGAAAGCTCATACCAAAATAAAAACTTAGTTGGTCTTTAAGGTGCTACTGAAGGAATTTTTTTATTTTACTATTGAGTAGATATTGAATTAGGTCACTAATAGAACACAAATAAGGAATTAACCTGTTAAGGCTCTCAGTACAAAATCCAGAGAAACTTTTAAAGCAAGAGAAACTACAGCCAGATAGGATTCCACCTGTACTCAAATAACAATTCATCCATTATCTTTTAACATTGTCTCTACAGGCACATGATCTACCTATTGGCTTTTTCTTGAAAATATTAGCCAAATGCTGCTCTTGTGGGGCCACTTGTCTAAACCTGTGAAACTCAACACTTTTTGGGTTGTTTTTTTTATAGGGGTCCCTGATGCCTATGATGATGTATAAAGAGTCTATGCGTCTATTTTAGAACGGGGGGGGGGGGGAATCCAGTACTTTTTACCATAATTATGTAAGGAAAAAATCTTTAATACTCTTCTAATTCTTTATATTTAGGTTAGTAGTCAGCAATGAAAACAGCAAGGAAGCTTGTGGCATCTTAAAAACGAACAGACTTATTGTGGCACAAATATGCACGCACCAGCATCCAGGCCACAATAAATCTGTGAGTCTTTTTAGACTCTTACAGCAAAAACAAACTAACAGGCCTACCCCTCTGAATTAGTCAGATGGATTACTAAGCTATGTCTTTTTTTAACTTGTCCAAACAAAAGAAATACTTAGTTTTTAATGGATAAACATAAACAGTAACTCTTGGCACAAACATTGAGCAATGCAGCTCCAACTGTTGCTTCTTACAGGGTCAGCCTTGTATTTTCTTGCACCTGTCCCTGATAAATCACTATTCCCATTTTTGTGTGTCCAGTTTACGTATGATCTTTGTCTACACTGCCCAATTAACCAAGATTTTCCAGTGATTGAAATTATTTTTTGAAAAAATGAAGCAAAATTGATAAATACAAACTAAACTAACAATAAAAATCATCAATACTAAACCAGTCTTCACCAATCTGTGATTTCATGTTGGGGCTAATGAGAGCTGAAGTGCAAAACACCTGGAAGGCATCAGGGTGGGGGAAGGCTGGACTTAAGTAACACCCAAACAGCCGAAAGCCATTATGGAGCAGCATAAAATCAATATGAAAATAGCACTTAACAGCACTTGTTAGCCTGAGTTTCTAAAGCTGTCATTTCTCCAAGTTTGGCAGCTTCCACAGTATCTCTAGAACAGGGGTTCCCAAAATGTGGTGCGTGGACTGTCTGTGGCATGCTCAAATTAAATATTCATAGTTTTTTAATTGTAATTTTAATGCTTCTTTAATGTATTACAATTTGAATTATATGAAATGCTTATACATATCTATCTATCTATATAAAAATGTGAAGGGTCCATGTTTGGAACTTTCCACTTTTCTTGGAAACCGCTTGACCGATTCGTTCAAATTTGGACACAGCGTCCAGTACCAATACGTGAGTGCCAACACAACCTTAGATTCCACACATGCCAAACCTTTGGCAGGTAAAAACAGAATTTTCTCAAAAAACAAACAAACATAGCGCCCTCCACTGGACGTCAAAGGAACATACACCTCACCTGCTCCATTGGCTGCATACTATCAGTGACATCACAACAGAACATTCCAACCAAATGAATATGGTCCTTTAACAGAAAACAACACCAATGCGGGGGAACCGGCCAGGCTGCAGGGGTTTGCGAGGGGGACAGGGTGGGGCCAATCACAGGGATGACCCAGGGGTAGGGGGAGGAGGGGTCGGGATAGGTCATGGGTCGGGACAGGGTGTGGCCAGTCACAGGGATGAGCCGGGGGAGGGGCAGAATAGGTCATGGGTCAGGACAGGGTAGGGGGAGTCACAGGGATGACCCAGGGGTGGGGGGGGAGGGGCCAGGATAGGTCATGGGTCGGAATAGGGTGGGGGCAGTCACAGGGATGAGCCACAGCAATGCGGGGCTAGGACAGCTTGTGTGTGTGTGTGTGTGTGTGTGCGTGCGTATTCTCATTTATATACATTACAACAATTATTCAACCACAATTTTAATATTTCCAACTTCGAAATACTAATTGTAATACAATGAAAGAAATAAAAGCAGCAATAAAAATACAATTAAGAATCATAGAGCATCTAGCACAGTGCATTGCAATTGCTATGTTAGGCAGGAAAATCATTAAATGGTCCATCAAGACCATCTGCAACTTTCAAGTGGTTCATGAGGGAGAAAGGTTTGGAGACCACTGCTCTAAAAGAAGTCGCATCTTGCTATGGATGCATCTTTGCCTCAAGTGCACATGCACATAAATGTATGCACATGACCATAAAGTACATTACTAATCAGGTCACTTATAGACACTTGCCATTTCTCCGTGGAGTTTTCTGCACTGGTGTTGGTATGCATTTTTGTGTTGCTGCCATCTCTGAACTGGTAACTGTTGCTATATGGTTTGCTTTCACTTTGTCTGCCCAACTTACACCCGCTGGAGCCAGACGATTAGAAGTCACTGTTGCAGATGGTGCCCTAAGCAAAGAAAAAAGTCACACACCTAGCATTTTCATTAAGGACAGCTTGATACCTTCTATGTATTCTTAGACTTTCACTTTTTCAGTTCCTCATGGTTTCTATTGGCTCAACCTAATCATTAATTATCCAAAGCACAAAAATGAACCGTGATTGCACTACTCAACACCACTAATTAAAAACCTGAACATATAAAAATGCAGTCACATGACTATTCCACCCCAATAGGTTGATTTTATCAAAGTGCCCAGAATCTGGGGTCCACGGAGAACCATACAGAACACGTTTGTGGGAAATGGTCTAGAAACACGGCAAAACAAAATGTTGAGCTTTGCCAAACATATGTATGCTAACTTTCACTCATGTTGCCTCTTCCCATGAACTACTTTTCCATCTAGTTCTCCACTGCAAAGAGAGGCAAACTTCCTCTATTTCTTACACTGGAGCAAATTTCACATTTGAAACTTGCATCCCCAAAGGCTCTAGCATGAGTTTAGCTGTGTGCATGAATACAGTAATATTTATTTTTAATTTTAATCATTCCTTCTCATAGCAAACACAGAAAGCGAATGCTGAGAGACTGCTCAGGGGAACCTCAAGGTTTGCAGAGCAACAACAACAACAACAACAATCATTCCAAATTGGGGGGGGGGCAAACAGCCCAACAATGATTTGAACATACTCAGTAGCTAAGCTGCAAAAGAAAAATAGAAAACTGATGCAAGTTAAGTTTAGTAATAAAAGCTACAGTGAGAAATCTATGCCAATGAACAGATCTTTTCAAAACATCTCAGTTTTCACTCTTGAAATAGGAAAGTGTTATAGTTTCCATACCCAAAGTTCAGACTTCTTCGAGCGTTTGATGTTACACTTATTCTGTCAGTTGACGGGCTTGGAATTACATGGCGTCCCGGAGACATCTTCTTTACCTCCCATGCTAGTGAAGTAGGCCTGCAAGTTCAACGTGGAATACTAAGTAAAAACTAGGCACGGGTATCCCTCCTTGTTCGCACTTAAAGCCACAATGTTGGGTGCTGTAAAAGTGCACAATGCACAGCCTGCAGACTGTATCCAGTGGTCTCCATGGAAGCACTCTCAGACACCTTCCTTGGTGCATGAGTTTATCCCTGATACCTGCCACATATGGAGAGTTCAGGGGTGGATTAGATGAACCTCGTGGTCCCTTCCTATTCTATTATTCAGTCTGTCTAATCCACGCTCCTGCTTAGAGCAGTAAAAGCCCATCAGCAGAGCATGAAGGCAATGAAGGCCTGTTGTTTGTCCCTCCAGCAACTGGAATTCAGAGGTTTATGATTATGAAATCTGGATGTTTCATTCAGCTAATGTTGCCAGAGGCCATTGACAGAACTGTTTTTGACAGAACCATGAATTAATTGAATCCCCTTAGTTGAGCCAGGAGACAAATGGTTAATTAAAACTTTAGAAGCATATAAATTAAATACACACAAGGCATAGCCTCAATTTGAATGAATGAATGAATGAATGAATGAATGAATGAATGAGAAAAACTCCTTTAAACCTGAACCCTGCTGGAATGGAATCACTATATATAGGGGAAATGTTTCTTTTAGGTGATGTTCTCAAATTTAACCATTCATAATAATTTTGATCTAGAATCTACATGATACAGAAGATAAAGTTGCATGAGCAAGAGCCTCAGATGAATTTGGGAAGGGGCTGGGTGGAGATTACAGGACTCCATTATACAGAACCATCGTAACATTAGCCTTAAAAATGGCCAGAGAGAAATGGTTTACACAATCCTGGCTTACAAACCACAATACATCTGCTTACAGCTCCTTTACTCCACACTTCACATAAACAGGAAAATAAACCAGGAACCCACAGTTAACCATAACTGTGCATAGAGTTTGGTTCAGATATAACAGCCAAACCATGGTTTGGGGTTCAGGGTAGTGCCTTGAAGTGCTATGCTCCATCTTCCCCACTTGCACTGAGTTGCATCTCCCTCACTTCTGGTTCAACGTAACAATAGGTTTGCAATAACCTCAGATCAGACAAACTTAGTGAGAACAAACTGCAGCTTGCCTCCATACCTAGTTCAAATATGCCTTCCCATTCTAGTTTAGATGCAAACTATGGTTTACAATAATAATTATTTACCTGATTTCAAACTACAGCTATTACAAATGAGGAAGGGAATTGAAGCACACACAGAGAAAGGAGTGCACAAGACTGACTGCCAAACTCTGGTTTGGCCACAACATGCTAGCATTTGGGACACTATCTAAAATGAAGTGCCTACCATATAAAGAACAAGCATAATAAAAACAATTATTATTATTTATTATTATTATTATTATTATTATTATTATTATTATTATTATTATACCATCTGGCTGGGTTTCCCAAGCACTCTGAGAGGCTCCCAGCAAAATCTCAATCTCTCTCTCTCTCTCTCTCTCTCTCTCTCTCTCTCTCTATATATATATATATATATGTTAAACATTAAAAACTTCCCTGAATAGGGCTGCCTTCAGATGTCTTCAGATGTTGTTGTTTTTTATATCCCCTTGACATCTGATGGGAGGGCATTCCATTAGGAGGGTGCTACTGCCAAGAAGGCCCTCTGCCTGGTTCCCTGTAACTTCACTTCCCACAGTGAGGGAACCACCAGAAGACCCTCGGAGGAGGACCTCCGTGTCCAGGCTAAATGATGGGGGTGGAGATGTTCCTTCAGGAGTACAGGGCCGGGCTGTTTAGGGCTTTAAAGGTCAGCACCAACACTTTGAATTGTGCTTGGAAACATACTGGGAGCCAGTGAAGATCCTTTAGGACCAGTGTTATGTGGAAAGTTATATGGAAATATTTTCCCAATTACCTGCTCTGGGCATCAGCCTTCTCCAGCTTTTCTTGAAGCTGTATCCAATCAATCAAAGCCTTGAAATCTCGTACATAGTTGTCTAGCATCATTAACACCTCCTACAATATAAATTTATCAAAGGATCATACCATATACAAACCAAGAACAGCAATGAAATAGAACAAACAAGAACCAACCCAGCAGCAAATGATTATGAGAAAACACTGTTTTTAAAACACTATTTATTCTATATAATATTTCATCAGCTATATCTAGACTAGCAGAACACACCTGATTTCCATTGTTTTGCAGCCTTTGGGGACAAGGCATTTATCGAAGTTAAGAGAACAATGACAGTATTTTGGAGTTGGTGAAGCTTATCGACTAATTCCCAGGAAGATGCAACAACAATAAGGAATAGTAGAAGGTGAAACAGCAGCAGAGCTGGTTGGTGTGGTGGTGGTGGTGGTGGTGGTGGTGGTGTAGAGGTCACCAGTGCCCCCCTATGCAGGCATGGACTTTAGCAAATGCTCATCAATGCTGAATCCCTGGCTCCAGCTCTCACTTCAATACTTAAAGGCCAAGCTCACATACGATCCTAGGAAGCCACCTTATACTGGTCCATCTGGCAGAGTACAGTTACCACAGCCTGACTGACAGTAGTTCCCCAAGGTTTCAAACAGGGTTTCTCACAGCCCTACTGGGAGCTGCTGGGGATTGGACCTGGGACCTTGGGCATTCATGTGCTCTACTACTGAGCTAGAGCCCTTCCTAAAGATTAATGGGTTTAGCCACCCTTGACTCTGAAACCAGTGACAATGGTACAGAAAATAAGACAGTTCAACAACAACAACAACAACAACAACAACAACAACAACAACAACAACAACAACAGAACAATAGACATAATACATTACAATGAAGTTTAGATGCATACAAAATATACTCAATAGGTCAAATAACAGTGTCCAATGGAATCATCATTATGTCCAGCTTAAGCAATCCATTCAGTAGTTCATACTAAGAGACATAGCAGAAAAGGAGGAATGATTTTTTAAAAACTGAATTTCCTTAACACTCTAAGCAAGCCAGACTGCTATACCACTATATCAAAAATACAGCCCAAAATGTCCAACTGAAAGCCCCACTTTCGCTACAAGAAGGTCTGCTATGGGCAATAAAGTTCAATTTAAAGGCTGCAATTTACACTATTAAGAGGGAGAAGGAGAAAAAGGTCTGCCAGAATTATGCTAATTCACATGTTCTGAAGAGTGCCATTTCGTATCCGTGTGTGTTCTTCTTCCTGTGGGGAAAAAAGGGGGCTCACAAAGGGGAGAGGGACTACAACAGCCCTGGAGCTGCCATATTAATTTCCCTTTCCATGGAGACCAATGAGAGGCAAAATTTGAAAGAAACAAAAATCTGAAAAACCAAACTATGGGCCTATGGAAGAAGGAAAAAAGGTGTGAGCCCAGATAACTTGGGATTTGGTGATTTCACCATCTTAGGGTTACCATGTGCTCTGATCTGCACAGGAAAGTCCTCTATTTGAAGGGACTCTCTATTTGAGGGATGTCAAAAAATCATAAAGAAAGGAGGGTTTGTGGGCCTCAAAGTTGCCCACCAACACTTAGTAGCACCTGGTCAGCAGAGTTTGCAGGGATCTCCACCATGGCGAGGTGTACTATATTTCTATTTAAATTATCGCTATTATTTCCAAATTTGTGTCTATGCATATGTTACTATATGCAGCTTTAATGCAAATTAACGTAATCTTTTATCCTCTGCTTTGCTGATGCAAGTCTTTGTTGGTAACATGCAACTGGCCACCCTCTCTTTAGCTGATTAATTATGAAGAGAGGTGCTGAGAGTTTAGGTCACACTTCATTATTCTGAAGAAACTGTATCCATTCTGCCAAGATGGTGTAATAAGGACTAAAATGAGACTATTAAAGATAGCCTTCCCTGCCAAAAACTGAGTGGCAGTTTTTGTTTATTAAATTGCAAAACACCTCCAGCCTCCCTTCCATGTCTAAAAAAAATACATAGAATTAAATTTATGGGATCCATTGCCACAACATCACAATCCAATTTCCAACTCCCTTCCTATTTAAAGGTGCTGAATCCTGGACAGTAGCGTAAAGGAGATCAGCTTTACGGTAATTTAAAAGGCAACCAGATAAATTCATGGAGGATCTATCAAGTGGCTGCTATCCATTACGTTAACAGTGACATCTGGGGTGCTTATGTGAACTTGCATTTAATTTTAGAAGGAAGTATGATTGTATTTTCAGTGTAAGTCGACAGTCTGTGTTGTGTTGTTGCCTCTCCTTTTTGAAGAAAAAAACTTGGTTTGTGTGTGTGTTTTTCTTCTTAAATTTGAAACATAACAAGAAGTGGCAAAATGGATTCCTGGTGTTCGCAGGCCACTGAATATCAGCTGTTGGGAAGTGTCAATCTGCCTGGGAGGGGAGGGCTATTACCACCATGCCCTTGCTTGAGGGCCTCTGATTAGCCACTGCACAAAGCAGGAAGATGGACCCAGAATGGCTCTTTTTAAGTAGGTATTAATATTAAATAAAAGTACATTTGCACCAATTATTTGTTTAAAAAAGAGATGATTAATACACTAAATCTTTAAATCAGCTGCAATAACTAGCTCTAAAAGAACCTTTTCTTTTCCTTTTTAAAGGGAAAGGTGGACACAATAGATAGCTGTTTGCAGTGCCAATTCAGCAGGTAGTAAGACGCGTTCCACAAAATGAAATATTAGAGCTGGCATCCAGTCGCAACCTTGCCAATGGCAGATCAAGTCTCCTTCTCTTTCAGGTGGCCATAGATGGGAGCGCAGGCCACATGAAGCAACTCGCCCAGAGAACACGGCTAAGAAATGAACTCTCAACCTGAGGATTTGCCCGTTCCTAAACATCCAGTCAACTTGAAAACATGACATTTTATTTCAAGAGATGCCTAGCATGCAGAAATTACAGTTAATGGCTTAAAGGAGCCTATTTCAAGAAATGCGTAGCTCTGCTGTTATCCAAAATTATCAGAGCAAGTACCATGCAGCTGTAATCTGAATCCTGTCCTACGAACAAGGGAATACAAACAAGACAAGCAGCTGGAGCAGCCCCATATCCACTGATGCACATCTTACTCCCTAAAGCTATGAAGGCCATTTTGTCCATCAGGAGGCAGCCGAACAAAAGTGGCTCTGAAAGCGTTGTTACAGGCAGGCACCCAGATAACTACATATAGATGTACAGCTAAAATTACCAATTAGTTTACCAATTGGCTGCAACGGATTCGATTGGTTTGTAATTAATTCTAGTTACTGGCGCACACAGCAGGATGGTTGGCGCCATCCCTTTGTCCTACTGACACACAATCCTTGCGCGCAGGGCCCTGGGGTCTTGGCCATCAATACAGCTCTCCAGTTCACCCACAGTCATGAGTGCAGCAGCTATACGCTACAGTGCTGAAGCAGTGGAAATATGTACCACTTGAAAAGGTGCTGACAAAAAAGGAACCTTTATGGGGCAGTCTGTTTCTGTGCTATTGTCATGATCGTTTAAAAAATCCCATTATTTTTCAAGGGCAAGTGCATCCCTACAGCAATTTTTAGGGGAAGAAAACTTGATTTATAGGAGCTGAGATGGGGTTGTATTTATGAAGCTGGCTATTAACAGTACAACTCCATGCAAATATGCTCAGAAGTCAGCCCCACAGAGCTCAATGGGGCTCCAAGTAAACAGTTAAACCATGGTTTCATGTTACAAGGACGAGCCTGGGTGAACTTTGGGCTTTTGAGATGCCCTTCCCCTTCTCGTCATCCAACAGGAACACAGGGAAACTTGGAAGCTTCTACTTTCACTTTTGATTAACCATCGCTGATTAATCGCAGCTTAGTGTAATGCTCAACCCTAAAGTGTGCTTAATCTTAGCTAAGAAAACAAGGCAGCTTCATAAACCACAGTTTGACCAGATGAATATGTCTGTAAGCTGCAGTTAGTTTTACAAAGGAAGAAAAGGTTTTGGACCTTTCCTTGTGGCCATGCCAGATGAGAGAGGGAAGCACACAAGCCCAAGGCCTACACAGACATGTTCTCGTAACATTAAGCCATGTTTTAGTGGTACATGCAAATACAGCCAGAGGGTTGAATCCAACTTGTGCAATGGAACTTCCACCTCCTTTCCGGAAGCCCTCCCCAATGTATGCTCAAAATCTGCTAGAGGGTTGGGTGACCAGACCAGGGTAGGGAAAGAAGAGGAAGGGAAAGTTCGGCTGCATGAGTAGAACTCCATAGGGCGGCTACTAGAGAGGGGAAACAGCCTGGATGGCTGGATGGCCACCTGTCCTGGATGCTTTAGTTGAGATTCCTGCATTGTAGGGGGTTGGACTAGATGTCCCTTGAGTCCATTCCAACTCTACAATTCTATGATATGTTAGCCATCTTCAATATCTAATGCGCTGTCACATAGAAGATGGAGCAATCTGGTTTTGTCCTGCTCCAGAGGGAAGGTCCTGTTCCAATGGATTGAAGTCATAAGAAAAGAGATTCTGACTAGAAGGGACTCCCTCAGAAGGTGGTGGTCTCTCCTTCCTTGGAAGTTCTTAAGCAGAGATTGGATGGCCATCTATCATAGATGCTTTAGTTGAGCTTTCAGTATTGCAGGGAGTTGGACAATTCTACGATTCTGTGAGTCTGATTCTTGAGCTTCAAAGTTTCATACAGTATTTTCAAAACAGTTCTACAGATTAAATGGTAAAAGTAACGCTAACGGTCGCAAAGAGTCGGACACGACTAAATGACTAAACAACAACAACAGTAAAGGTAAAGGACCCCTGGACGGTTAAGTCAAAGGCAACTATGGGGTTGCAGTGCTCATCTCGCTTCAGGCCGAGAGAGCCGGCATTTGTCCGCAGACAGCTTTTCTGGTTCATGTGGCCAGCAGGACTAAACTGCTTCTGGCACAACGGAACATTGTGATGGAAACCAGAGTGCACAGAAACGCTGTTTACCTTCCCACTGCAGCAGTTACCTATTTATCTACTTGCACTGGCATGCTTTTGAACTGCTAGGTTGGCAAGAGCTGGGACAGAGCAATGGGAGCCCACCCCATCGCGGGGATTCAAACTACCGACCTTCTGATCAGCAAGCCCAAGAGGCTCAGTGGTTTAGAACATTTAAATACAATTTAATTAAAATTATTAAATCAAAACAATCTAAATAAAATATAAACAATCAACGTCCCCCCCTCAGCGGGCAGCGGTAAAATTATCAAACGTTGACTGGTCCGCGGCGATAAAAAGGTTGAGGAGCACTGGTTTAGACCACAGCACCACCCGCTATCCACTTGAGTAGAATACCTCCATTTGCTAGTTTCTTTAGTATGGCTTCTGCGTAGTTTATAAAATATGTAGGATTGCTCTGTAAAAACTCCTAGAGACTTAAGCCACATTTAAGGGGGGGACAAAATGTCTACTGCTAAAAAGAGCATTGATGTGGAATGCCACCAATGTAAAGTAACTTGGGAGAAGCCCTGAACAAATCTTATGCATTTTGTCTCCCTATCCCACTCATCTGCCTCAGACACCTCAACAAATGCAGGAGAAGAAACAAGGCTGTTATTTAAGGCTGCAACTCTGTACACAACCATTCCTGTTTAAGTCTATGGAGGTTGGACAGCGAGAGAAAGCCCAGATCCCCTGAGAACTTAGTAATTTGATTCTTGTCTCTATGCTGAAATATTCATTCGTTCAGTTCTGTGTGGGCTAGCACTGAAAAAGAAATGCTGGAGTCTAGGAATAACTCACCAAAGGCTCCTGAATAAGTTTAGAAGTTATGAAATAAGAGGAGAATCAGTAACTAGCTAAAAATCAAGAAGCAGAGAGTGGGAATAAAAGTGCAGCTTCCCCACTGATAGAAAGCAGATTTCTTTCACAGATTAGTATTAGGACTTGTGCTTTTAAACTTGTCCATTAATCATCTAGAGTTAGGGGTGAACAATGTACTAGCCAAATTTGATTATGCTACCAAATTGTTCAAGGTGGTTAAAACAAAAAGGGATTGAAGGAGCTCCAAAATACTCTCTTCAAAATTGGTTAGACAGTAAAAGCAAATGCAATTCAATGTTAGCAAATGTACACTGCTGCACATTGGGGCAATTAAAAAAATTAGAGCAGATGCTAAATGGAATCTGAAACACAGGTGACTGAAATGTTGACTTAGAGTGCAGTAGCTGTAAAAAAGGTGAATGCCATGCTAGGAATAATTAGGAAAAGGACTGAGCCCCAAACTGACAATACCATAAAATGACACTACAGTATATACAAAATCTATGGTAAAGACACACTTGGAATACTGGTTACAGTATTCAGAAAAGAGACTATGGAGCTGTATCTTTTTGAGAAAAGGTTGAGAAAAGTGCATAGAACATGATGCCTATTGCCTATGTTCTACCGCCCCTGCTGGAAGCAAGGAGCCTCTGAATATGAGTTGCTGGGATTCACATGTGGGGAGAATGCTGCTGCATGCAGGCTCCCCTTATGCGCCTGGTTGGCCACAGTGAGAAGAGGAAGCTGGAATAGATGGGACTTTGGCCTAATCCAGAAGGGATCTTTTTGTGATACATGTGCAACTCTAGCAGAATGACATCCTTAACGGCTTAGATTTAGAACTGCTGTCAGTTCATACAACACTGCCTTACCTATCAGATTAGTAGCCCATCTGTCTCAGTCTTGTCCTTTCCAGAGTGGAGCCCCTTTTCCTGTCAGGGGATGCAATGCCTTGGGTGTAATCTGTTGGGCGCTGCAGACCAAGGAGGGATAACACTGGCTTCCCCATCCTTGACACCCTCATGACATTTGGGTCAAGGGTCACATGAAGCCTCAAGGCCACAGGTTGCTCACCTGTAGTCTACTCTGGCAACAGTGTTCCAGAGTCTTGGAGTAAGACTCATCCTTTCCCATCATCTAGCTATTAACTGGAGATTGGATTTGGAACCGTCTGAAGACAAGCAAAGTGCTCTCTCACCAAAATATGACCCCTCCTCTTGAGGTAAAGAGGGCACTAGTTCAACCCACATCCTTCATTAATATCTATAATCAGACACTTATAATTATCCTAATTTAAAAAATTCCTTCCAGTAGCACCTTAAAGACTAACTAAGTTTGTTATTGGTATGAGCTTTCGTGTGCATGCACACTTCTTCAGATACACTGAAACAGAAGTCACCAAACCCTTATATATAGTGAGAGGGTGGGGAGGGGTATTACTCACAAGGGTGGTGGGAATGGGTGATTGGCTGATAGGAGTGGTAAACCTGTTGATGACTGTTAAAGACTATTAACGATTGCAATTGGTCTTGCAGGAAAAAGGGGTGAGATGGCTAAAAATAGCTTTATCATGTATAATGAGATAAGAATCCAATGTCTCTATTCAGACCAGGTCTTTCCATGGTTTTAAGTTTGGTAATAAGTTGCAATTCAGCAACTTCTCTTTCCAGTCTATTTCTGAAATTCTTTTGTAATAAGACAGCTACTTTGAGATCTTGTATAGAATGTCCTGGGAGACAGAAGTGTTCTCCTACTGGTTTCTCTGTCTCGTGATTCCTGATGTCAGATTTATGTCCATTTATCCTTTGGCGTAGGGTTTGGCCTGTTTGTCCAATACAGAGAGCTGAAGGGCACTGTTGGCATTTGATGGCATACACAATGTTAGAAGATGAGCAATGAAATAGTCCTGAGATGGTATGTTTGATGTTGCTGGGGCCAGTAATGGTGTTCTCTGGGTGCATGTGGCAGCAAAGTTGGCATCTGAGTTTATTGCAGGCTCTGGTACCAGTGTCCATGTAAGGTCTGGTGGTTGTGTTATTGTGGGTGAGGAGTTGTTTAAGATTGGGTGGCTGTCTGTAGGCAATGAAAGGTCTTCCTCCCAGAGCTTGAGAAAGAGAGCTGTCATTGTCTAGGAGAGGTTGTAGATCTCTGATGATGCGCTGTACTGTTTTAACTTGGCAGCTGTATGTGATTACTAGTGGTGTTCTGTTATTTTCTTTTTTGGGTCTGCCTTGCAGCAAGTTCTCTCACCCATTCCCACCACCCTTCTGAGTAATACCCCTCCCCACCCTCTCACTATATATAAGGGTCTGGTGACTTCTGTTTCAGTGTATCTGAAGAAGTGTGCATGCACACGAAAGCTCATACCAATAACAAACTTAGTTGGTCTCTAAGGTGCTACTGGAAGGAATTTTTTTATTTTGTTTCGACTATGGCAGACCAACACAGCTATAATTAGAATTAGCCTGTTAGAATAATCGCTGCACAGAAATAAAGTTCCTTAAAATGAAAACCTTGATAAATCCAGAATGCAACTTTGAACATACTTGGAAATTCCATGGATTTCAATAACATATCTCCACCATATATATATATATGCTTTCCCCTGGATTTGCAAACTTCATTTCATTAGTCACCAAAACACACAACTGCTGGAGACAGCCTGCTTTAACTAGATGTTCCTGTATTCCAAGCCATGAAAAAATGGCATGTGCATATTGCAGCTTAAGAAGAGCCACTATAAAAAGAAGAAGAAGAGCTACTATGATTGCAACCTTAACACAAGAAAGCAAGTCCCACTGAACACAACACTTACTTCCAAGTAAATGTGCATAGGTTTGAGCTGTAAAATACAAGTGTCCTTAAGGCAAACTCCAAAGCTTGGCGAGATTACCAACAGCTGATTTTCTCACAAGCCTGTTTGCATCACCATCACAACCCTTCTGTCTGCAGTTTCAACCGCAAACAGTCACCAGAGCCCTGTTTCATTCAAATACAATAAACATTATCCTCAACAACACTGTAAATCAATAATCTGGCCCACTCCCTCAATGCACTGCACACAGACATTCCAATTCCTATTATGTAAAGACTCAAATGTAATGATTGCTCTTTCTTCATTTAAAATGAATTCAGGGGGTATTCTTTTAGGAAGGCAATAAATTGCTTTAAGAATATAATAAATATTACTTGTTGTGTTTGAATAAATATCATTTCAAATTCCAAAAATGCAAACAAACTTGACCAGATATTCCACAGATGAACATACAATTGTCCTTTCTGATATTACTTTAAGAAAAATGATAAAATCCGTCAGTTGCAGCAGAAAAATTAAAAACAATTAACAGTTAAAAGGGATTTTGTATCATTATTTTCATTCAGTAAAGATTTATAGTACACTGAGAAGACTTCAAGTAAATTTATGTGCTTGGCTCTCCATGTTTCCTTACAGGGATGAAAACCTAAATGCTGACATAACCATTTGCAAAGGGAAAAATATTATTGAAAGTACTATTTGCAAGGGGAAATTGAGCCCCTTTCACACACTTACATGACAGCACATGTGCACTTCACATTGGATCATAAGCAAAGCCAAGATTTTTGTTAGTGGCGGCAGAACCTCAGTTGCTATGTATTTTTATTGATTTTTATTGATTTGGGGGGAGGCAGCTGCTCCTCCCTGCCCCCCTTGGCTACGCCCATGTATTGGATGCATTTACACATAACGACAATCCAAGGCTGTTGGGGCTCCTGCTTCACTCCTCCTGTAGAATGAGGAAGAAAAACAAATCCATAGAGCTTGGCATGCCTGTGACATCTGAACCCTGGATCCTAGTTTGTTCCTCTCCTAACGAGTCAGGATTTCTAGTAAGCCTTAAAACATGGTTTATTGTTGGATTATGAATCCTGGCTTACTTTGAAATGTGAACATGGCTGTTGTGGGTATATGATTCAGAGAGCAGCAGGTAGGTTATAAACATAGGCGTCTATAAATATGGATTGCCACATGCACATGTGATGTTTTCACAGGTACACAAGCATGTTTTGCATATGTACCTGTTTAAAAAGTAATGTGTGAAGCAGCCCACACATTTTTCCTTTCTCCTTTTAAAGACACAGTGCAGTGTCACAGTAACCATCATTATTTTCACTTCAAAAAGAAAGCTACCGTATACTTTCTTTTGCAGTGGAATATTCCCCACCCCAACCAGGTAACAGGTAAAAGGTAAAGGACTACTGAATGGTTAAGTCCAGAGACCAGTCAAAGATGACTATGGGGTACCGCGCTCATTTCGCTTCAGGCTGAGGAAGCCAGCATTTGTCCACAGACAGCTTTTCCAGGTCATGTGGCCATAAGGACCACATGACATCGTGACGGAAGCCAGAGCACACAGAAACACCGTTTGCCTTCCCACCACAGCAGTACCTATTCATCTACTTGCACTGGTACGCTTTCAAACTGCTAGGTTGCCAGAAGCTGGGACGGGAGTTCACTGAGTCATGTGGATTCGAACTGCCAACCTTCTGATTGGCAGGCCCAAGAGGCTCAGTGGTTTAGACCACAGCGCCACCTGTTCTCTGCTCCCACCCCAACTAACACATAGCTATAAGCATTTTACAGGGTGCAAACATGTACACACCCCACACAATAAAGTAAATAGAGATAATCACTCCTGCTAATATTGAAGTCAGTGGCCCTGTGCCAACAGAACTAGAGGCAAAATTATTATTTTCACACTTTTTTGCCACAGCAACCCAAAGTGAATGACAATATTTGTAGCAAAATAATAAATACATATATACATTAAACAAGGTCTGTAAGAAACAGGAGAGAAATTAGCATCCTCAGATGTACACAAACACACACCCCACAAAAAGGGAAGGTGCCAAACAACCCACAACACCTCAATAGGCCCAAACCAACTATGTGGCTCTCCAATAACGTGAGATGAGCGCCGAAACCCCAGAGTTGGTCACGAGTGGACCTAGTGGTCAGGGGTCCCTTTAGCTTTAAGAGCCACAATATGGAGTATCAAAAAAGAAAGATAGGAGTTGGAGTCACATACTTTTGGACGGCCCCCATGTATAAGAGTCCCCCATTTTGAGGGACTCAATTTTAAGATAATGAGGGGAGATGGCCCAGAGTTGTTGAGCCTTTCCCCCAACGCAGCTGCGGGCAGGAAACACTCCCTAGATCATTTACCGTGTGCAGGTAGGGAGTGCTTCCTGCATGCAGTTGCATTGGGGGAAGCTGCGTGCCACCAGCCAGCGCCCCCAGACAGGGGCGTATTAAGAGGGGATGGTGGGCGGTTCGCTCCAGGTACCACTGGGGGGGGTAACAAGATGGCACACTGCCTCCCCCCAGCTGTAGAGTGGTAGAGGGTGCGCATGCAGTTAGTATGGTTGCCGCTCGTGCAGCATCCATACAGGTGACCGTACGGGCTGCCGCACGTGTGCAGTCCCTATGGATGCTGCGCATACGCCGCCAGGCAGTTCGCCCCACCCCTCGGCATCCCACCCCGGGTGCTGGAGAGGTTTCCTCCGCCACTGCCCCCAGATCACGCCCTGCTCGCTGCGGCATCGGGAGAAGCTGCACGCCAGTAGCCAGCACCCCCAGATCGCTCCCTGTGCGCATCTCCCCCCCCCCCATGCTACTATCCGTGTAGTGGAACAACCCCAGGTATTTTACATGATTTTTGTGTCAAAAAAACCTCGTCCAATACACGGAAAAATACGGTAATTTGTTTGCCTGAGACTGTAACAGCTGTACCTAAGAGGAAAGTGTGATTGCCTGACTAGAAGCCTTAAGAAGGACACTCCTGTTAGGCCTTAAGGATACGTTGCAATATTTTGCTGTAGGTCCCATTTGTACTTTCTAAAGCATAAATGCGATAACTGAAGTGGACACGGATTGCCACCAATGCATAAGACTGAACTAAAGCTCCAGTGGCACAATAAAATAGACCTCTTTTTTTTTTTTTTGAAAGGCAGGAATTCTATACAGTTTTCTAATGTTTAGGGTTTGTATACAAATTATTCATTGGATAATTACACTGCTATCATTTAACAACCTCAACTCTTCTGTAAAATGAATGTTTGGGGGATTTTGTGTTTTAGTTTTAAAGACGTTTTGGATATATAATATTTCCTTCCCAACTTAGCATGAATGGTATGACCGGAATTCTGAATGCAGTTTTGGATCTATGGAGATGTCATACAAATAAACTACTGTTCTTTCAGCCACAAAAGTTTAGAAAATCATAATCTGATTACACTGCAGGGAGTATCAGGTCTCTTTAAAGTGGGTGGGTAGGGGATCTTGGGGGAAATTTCCTGAGCAGGAAGACAGTTCAGTTTAGTTCAGTGTTTTGTTTTTGTGTGTGTGGTGGGGGGAGTTAAATTGTGTTAAACCAACAGACAGCTTGGAAACCTCAAGCCACTGTTTGGTTTCAGAATTTGCTTTTTTCCAGCTCTAAACCTAGAGTCAGTGCACTAAACCTAGAGTCAATTTGGTCATATTTTGTTTCAGCAGAAAACAAAATATTCATGACCAGATGAAAGTTCTCTTTACATGTCATGGGCTAGCAATAATAATGGTTTCCAGGATGTGATGAATATTTTCAATCAAAGTTCATAGGAAAGTAATTTGGATACCCTCAACAGTTTCATAATGTTAAACTTCTCTCTCTTGCTTGCCATGTATTTCTTGGGTGTGTGTGTATGTATATATTCAAATTGTTTTACTTATTGTAAAACTCCAAGGAGTAAATTTGATGTTATAAAGAAGGAAGCCAGCTTCCTTTCAGTTGAGCTGGCGAAAAATACACTGGGTCATGTGTCTGTTTTCCATCTAAAATTATATGGGGAAAGCCAACTTATGACTGCGACCCACCCAGACACTGTTTATACTGAGCCATCAATCTTCCATAATTACCACCAGCAAGTCAATGAGAGGAGCGATAGCTATCTCTGGAGAAAGGGAACAATGTGTAATTAAGATATTAAACAGGAAACGAAAGAATGTGAATTCAGGCTGAATCTCAATAGTGCCACCTACAGGATTGATTACCGAAATACTGTACAGGTATTGGGGGACTTGCAGGTAAATCAATTACAATATATTCATATACAGTCTACTGTGTGTTAATATCACTGCAATGGGGGAATCACATAAATATTAAATATTGTTTGATGAATAATTTATTTCAGAGTTATTCTTTAATTAGAGCCCTTTAAGATTTCTTGTGCCATACATCCTGGAGAGTGAAGTCAAATGGGCCTTAGAAAGCACTGCTAATAACAAGGCCAGTGGAAGTGATGATATTCCAGCTGAACTATTTAAAATTTTAAAAGATGATGCTGTTAAGGTGCTACACCCAATATGCCAGCAAGTTTGGAAAACTCAGCAGTGGTCAGAGGATTGGAGAAGATCAGTCTACATCCCAATCCCAAAGAAGGGCAGTGCCAAATAATGCTCCAACTACTGCACAATTGCGCTCATTTCACACGCTAGCAAGGTTATGCTTAAAATTCTACAAGGTTGTATATTGTCTCCCTGCTTATTTAACTTATATGCAGAATTCATCATGCGAAAGGCTGAACTAGATGAATCCCAAGCCGGAATCAAGATTGCCGGAAGAAATATCAACAACCTCAGATATGCAGATGACACAACCTTGATGGCAGAAAGTGAGGAGGAATTAAAGAACCTTTCAATGAGGGTGAAAGAGGAGAGCGCAAAATATGGTCTGAAGCTCAACATCAAAAAAACCAAGATCATGGCCACTGGTCCCATCACCTCCTGGCAAATAGAAGGGGAAGAAATGGAGGCAGTGAGAGATTTTACTTTCTTGGGCTCCTTGATCACTGCAGATGGTGACAGCAGTCACGAAATTAAAAGACGCCTGCTTCTTGGGAGAAAAGCAATGACAAACCTAGACAGCATCTTAAAAAGCAGAGACATCACCTTGCCTACAAAGGTCCGTATAGTTAAAGCTATGGTTTTCCCAGTAGTGATGTATGGAAGTGAGAGCTGGACCATAAAGAAGGCTGATCGCCGAAGAATTAATGCTTTTGAATTATGGTGCTGGAGGAGACTCTTGAGAGTCCCATGGACTGCAAGAAGATCAAACATATCCATTCTGAAGGAAATCAGCCCTGAGTACTCACTGGAAGGACAGATCCTGAAGCTGAGGCTCCAATACTTTGGCCACCTCATGGGAAGAGAAGACTCCCTGGAAAAGACCCTGATGTTGGGAAAGATTGAGGGCACAAGGAGAAGGGAACGACAGAGGACGAGATGGTTGGACAGTGTTCTCAAAGCCACCAACATGAGCCTGATCAAACTGCGGGAGGCAGTGCAAGACAGGAGTGCCTGGCGTGCTCTGGTCCGTGGGGTCACGAAGAGTCGGACACGACTAAATGACTAAACAACAACAACAAGAAGATTTCTTATTTTACAGCTTCCTCTGTTTTGAGAGCTTCTGGTTTAATTGGATTTCAGTGGTTTACACTGCTATAATATTCTTGTTTTTAAAGCAGTTTTGACCATACAGGGTATAAATAAAATAAAATAATGATTAATCTTCTGCAAACAAACAAGATTAGAGAGTTTTAAACAGCCAATTTAAAAAATGACAATTGCTCAAAGGTTACAGGTAGGTAGCCGTGTTGGTCTGGGTCGAAGTAAAATAAAAAAATTCCTTCAGTAGCACCTTAAAGACCAACTAAGTTTTTATTTTGGTATGAGCTTTCGTGTGCATGCACACTTCTTCAGAGGGTTTGCTCAAAGGGTTCGTTAACTTAGCATGTTACAGTCGATACAAAGAGCAAACTGGAATCCAAAGGCAACTTAAAGAATAAGGAAACTATCCTAAGCTCTCATGAATGTTAAAGGTTCATGTAGACCCTGCAGATTTGTTATTTCATTTCAGTTTTTAAGCAATTTACAAAAATAACATATACTATAGAAAAACAATCAAACCAAAAACCTGTAATACCAAATAAAGCAACAAACTTTTCTGAAAAGAAAAAACACTGAACATTTTGAAAAGTTTTTCAGAGTCAGGGATCCCTTCCATCTCATCCTCCCTTCTTGCCCAAGCAGACCCTGATTTACAATACGTTGCTCTGACCCCGCCCCCACTAACAAGTCCACCTTACACACAAACACGCCATCCACCCAATTGCTCCAACATCTCCCTTTCAACCACTATCATCCACTCCATTGAAAACTTACTGCAAAAGACAGCAGGAGACCATGAAACCACCCAACAGAACCATATAAAAATACATTGCAGCTGATCAAGCTCCCTCTCAGTGTGCTGAGAAGAAGGTCTGCAGCCACAGGCCTTCCCAAATGTGGCTGTGGACATTAGAGCTGCTGCCACTGACCCACTGGTGCTGCCCTGAATGCAGTGGGTCCAGGGAGGCTATGGATCTACAAACAGGCCCTGGAGTCAATGATTTAATTTTCCTCTCAATGCTGTCAAGGGGAAATACAATTTTGGGGGCCAAAGGAACACAAAAATAGAAAAAGCCACTCCAATCACACCCTCAACTCTGGCCACAGCTCACCAGCAAGGCCGTGGATGGGGCAGTGGTTTCACCACAGATCCCAACCCCAATGGAAGTCTGAATGTTTTGTAGCACATAAGCGTTCAGAACCTAAAGTCTGGAGTGGCAGACGACAATGTGGGCTCTAGTCTATGAAAGCTTAGACCACAGTATATCTGCCTACCCATAAAGAACAGAGCCACAAGATTCAAGAGTCCTGCAGTACTTTGAGGATTACAAGTAACAACCAAGCATCATCCAGGCATGTGCTGCACTACCAGAAGAGCTTACCTTGCATTCTACTACACTCTGATCTGATTCACAGGTGACATAGATTTCATCAACTGCACGTCTTAAGTTGTCAAAAAGGAAGGCCCAGTATCGTGCTCGCAGATCCACTTTCCGAGGCTGTCTTGTTTTAGTCGGGCTTTTATCAAAGTTTTTTTCTCCAGCTGCTGATGTTATTTTGCAGTCTGATGTGGTGCTCTGCAAAGGAGGGGCACAGCTTGAAATGCAAAATCCAGCAAGTGTGGCCAACAGTTGGCGATTCACAGGACATGCATTTTGCTTTAGCCCAAACACTTTTAAAACAAAGCACTGAAAGTATCCAAATAGAATCAGTGCTTTTTTCCCTTAAAAATGTTTAGGGGTACTCTCATTTTGACTCAAGAAAATCACCATTTTATAGTTCAAATCGGGAACAATAAATATAGTAAATGGACAAAAGTACAAAGATTCACAAAATGTTTAGCCCGACCATTGGCTATAATGTCTGTGGTGGGAGGGCCTGGAATCCAACAACAAATGGGGGGACTCAAGGGTTTGAAGGATGGGGAGGAAACCCTATGCTCATGCACTCCCTAGATCACATAACTTTTTGGCTTGATCAACTAGGAGCAAATTACCCTCTTCTCTTCCCCTACCTCTCTTCCCCCCTTATACTGTATACAGCATCAAAGTCTCATATCAAATATAAATGATCTGTAAAAAGAACTCTGTGATCTGAAAACAGAGGTGATGTTTGCACTTTTATAACCCAAGAAAATCTTCCATAAAAACAATTTTAAAAAACACACCAGGAGTAAATTGTGCTTTACAATCTTAGTTTGGAGGGCTCACTCAGATCATAGGTTGCCGATTTGAGCAAAGCAGCAAAGTACAGTTTGATCAAAGCAGGAGGTTACCCACTGAGCCACACTCATGGGACAGAAAGAAGGAGCATATCAAGCACAGTGAAGGAACTTTTTAGTTGGTTCTCATAGACATTGTGTTAATGGCAAAAATTAACATTCACAGGTAGAATCTACAAAGCACTTACACACATATTATTCAATAGAATTACAGTAATACTCTTTAATGACTCTAGCTAGAGAATTCAATATATACCTATGAGGCATGTTCAGTTCTCTTGTTGTATAATGTGCCCTCTCCTAGACATGCGCAAGCAGCTTCCCATCCACTCCCACAAAAAAGCCCTCTGCCAAGCATTTTGCTGTAGTATCTACAAGAACAGCCTAGGAATCCAGGGCAGCACAGGAGACACTCTCCTCCATTCTTTGGCTAACATTCCTTCTTCCATGTTTGCTGGCCACCCAAGCTGCTCCTAAAATAGGGATGGAGAAGCTCTCTTCCTCCAGGTGCTGCTAGACAACAACTTTCACCATCCCTGGCCATTGGTTTCCCATCCCTGTCCTGCAGAGTAGGTTAACAGCATTGGTGGTCAACCAGCACACCAGGGCACCCTGGGGATACTTAAGGAATGTTCAGGGGAGCCCTAGGGGGCTGTCCTTTCATTCACGTTCAGCCCATGTCTTCCTGTATCATTTCTCTTTCTCTCTGAGGAACATTTGGGGAGCTGGCAGGGGCAGAACGGGGTGGGGCGGGGCGGAGCGGGGCGGGGCGGGGGAATCTCCACTTACGCACATCCTGTAACAAAACCCCACGATGAGCTGGAACCCACAAGGGAGCCATAGAAATAAAGTGGCTGGTCAAGGGAGCGGTGGACTCAAAAACGTAGAAAACCACTGATGTATATTGTCTGGGCTGCAATCCTAAACACACTTACTAAGGGACTAATCCTATTGAGCAGAGTGGGACTTGCTTCTGGGCATGAATGCATTAGGACTGCTCTGTGAAATACCTTTAAATGAACTATATAAGAGTTGTTGCTTTTAATATAAAACCTATGGAAATTAATCTTGCCTTTGCCAGTCAGCTCTGGTGTCAAAGTGACCGAACAGCCCCAAGAGAGAAAGTATTAAGTTTCCATTAGTGATATCTGACTATCATTTTACATCTATGCTTCTCCATTTTGTGTTTCATAAAGCCTCATTATTGAAGTGGAACAGTTGGGTATTTGTGTTAGTGTTGCCCTTTTTAATCTCCAGGCGGTTTGAAATATCAGTGTAATTTGCTGTCTCCCCCAGAGAGTGAGACAGACATTCATCACGTCTGGATGTTAGTTTCACCCTCCACTTGCTCTGCCCAGAAGAATTTTCTATTTGCTGAGCATCTAAAATCTATTTCTTGTTCGCTCTTCAGCAATATTTTAGCATACCTGGTACAAAAACAGAATTGAAATGAAATGTGGCTATACTTATGGATTTTCTCTTTCTTTCTTTTTATTTTTTAAAAGAAGCCTGTGGGAAACCAGACCAGCAAAATAAACCCTTAAAGCTCAGGCTACAGATTGTCAGCAAAATAAATGCAATCTGTATGTTCTTGATATTTTTACAATATGGAAAATAAAATTAAAACTTCACTTAGTAATCATCAGATAAAGTGCCTGTCCTAAAATAAAAGTTGGAGACAAACAATTTAGGTTCATTAATTTCAATGTGTCTACTCTGAGTAGGAGTTAGACAAATACAACACTTTGTTTTCATCATTTTAACTATCAATACCACCTTTTTCTTTAAAATGAAAAATGGGGCCATGGCCACGTATAACTACCCCACTTGGTTAGCTACATTACACTCACCATACCATACATTACACATACAAAGGATCTGACCAACACATGTGGCAACTGAGATGCACAGACAGGAGACATGTCCCAACTCCAGGAAGTTATCAAAGACTTGCAAAATTTGGGGTTGGAGACAATATCTTCGGTTTCTTTCATGTGTTCATATCAAGCAGGCTTCTACCAGCTACCCGGTAGTAAGTGGGACTGCAGACAAGATTAAATGCAGAACTGGGGGCTGGGAGGGTAAGGAAAAGTTCATTTTAAATCCCCCAGTATGAGTCACTCCCGAAATGTTTGTCTAAATTCATCACAGTTTACCATTAGCCAGTCATGATAATAAGTTTTTAGAAGGAAACACTGTACCAACTGGTGGCATTTCACTTCCAAGGTCAGCTTGAAAAGGCTCACAAGGAAGAGGCTGATAACCTACTTTGACTGGTGACAAGTGTTTAAATCCAACAATTGGCTTTAGCAGCTATGACAATGTGCATTCACAATGACTGCCTATGGGCCATTAACATACACCTGCACTAAAAACAATGTTTGTGGGTAGGACATGACTTATCTGGGTTGCTGATTCCACCTTCTGTGATGCAAAGCTCCTCATCGCCCAAGTCTATCACTTAGGTAAAGGTAAAGGGACCCCTGACCATTAGGTCCAGTCGTGACCGACTCTGGGGTTGCGCGCTCATCTCACATTATTGGCCGAGGGAGCCGGCATATAGCTTCCAGGTCATGTGGCCAGCATGACAAAGCCGCTTCTGGCAAACCAGAGCAGCACATGGAAACGCCGTTTACCTTCCCGCTGTAGCGGTTCCTATTTATCTACTTGCATTTTGACGTGCTTTCGAACTGCTAGGTTGGCAGGAGCTGGGACGAAGCAACAGGAGCTCACCCCGTCACAGGGATTCGAACCGCCAACCTTCTGATCAGCAAGCCCTAGGCTCAGTGGTTTAACCACAGCGCCACCTGGGTCCCACTTAGGAACTGCTGAAAAACTAGCCTCAAGGCTAACCAGGTCAACCAGGAGGTATCGCCTCCAAACCCCAAGATCTTAGACGATGATGAGAGAAGAGTTGTTACTGGAGGCAGCCTTGAGCCTGAGGCCTGCTCCCTGGTTGGCATCCCAGGAGACACTTGTCTCTGTAAGCCTTGAGCAGTTGCTCAGCTGGCACAAACCCACCACATAGGATTAAGGGAAGAATAAAAGGGAGATAAGGAACACAGAGAACACTTAGCATGGCAGGTGCTAAAAACTATTTTTAGAAAATTAAGAAGAAGAGTTTGGATTTTATACCATACCCCACTTTATCACTACCCTAAGGAGTCTCAAAGTGGCTAACTTTCTCCTTTCCCTTCCTCCCCCACAACAAATACTCTGTGAGGTGAGTGGGGGTGAGAGACTTCAGAGAAGTGTCACTAGCCCAAGGTCACCCTACAGCTGCATGTGGAGGAGCCAAGACGCAAACCCGGTTCCCCAGATTACGAGTCTACCGCTCTTAACCCGTATACCACACTGGCCCTAAGGGGTTGGGTTTCAAGATGATCGTTGACGCATGCCTCTTTTCCCCACCCAAGGAGAACATCTGTAATTTCACAAAGTAAGCATAGTAGAATCAAGAGAACACTAGGCACTCAGTGATCATTATTTCACAGAAATGACTTTCTCACAAATGACAGATGAAACAACAATCCTGTGTATTGCTTCAGACTGTGAAGGCAGGTCACATGATTAAATATTATCCAATACCTCAGGTAACATGATTTTATTATTTATTTCATTTATCTCAAGGTGGACTATATGGTTCTCTCCCTCCTCCTTTAATCTCAGTGAGACTGAGAGGCAGTGACTATCCTAGGGTCCCCTAGTAAGGCCAAGTGGGAATTTGAACCCTGGTCTTCCAGGTCCTAGTCCAGGCATAGGCAACCTTTGGCTCCCAGATGTTTTGGAACTACGACTCCCATGATCCCTAGCTAACAGGGCCAGTGGTCAGGGATCATGGGAGTTGTAGTTCCAAAACATCTGGGAGCCAAAGGTTGCCTATGCCTGTCCTAGTCCAACACTCTAACCACTATGACACATTGCTTAATATACTTTCTTGTTCCACACCTTTCTGGTTTGGGTAAAATGGAATATCAATAACAAAAAAATTATTTAAACCCCGCCCTGGTTTGTCTGATGGCTCATGTGAAGAGGCTGCATGCAGATCCATAGAGCTTAAAAAATTGGCATATTTTCCAGACACAATGCCAGCAAACCAAACACTGAAATAAAACTGCTCTATGGAAGGATGGAATGGCTTAAGATATATTTTATCTCCAGTACAGTTGAACAAAACATTCAAAATGAAGCATATTAGTTTTTCTGGTGTGGTATGAAAAGCAACCCAATAAGAAAACTTGCATGTACCTGTTTAGTAGTTTTATGAGTTCCCTGAGTTGTTCTCTTGGATTTCCCTCCTACTTGCCATTTTGGTTTTCCTGTGAAGAGAAAACAGGATTTGAAACAAGAAATAACCCCGCAATGCTTACATGGGATATGGTAAACCTGTGGTCCTCCAGATGTTGCTCGACTTTTTAATCACACTCTGTAAAAATGGCAACTACGTAAGACATGTCAGATGTCAAGGAGAACACTCCACTCCATAATTAGAGCACTAATTTGGGGGTAGACGGTTTTACTGGTGCTCAACCTTTTCTTGATTTTATAGTTCTAGCTGCATGCCTTATTTTTGGGGGGGGGGCTGACAGGCATAATAAGAATGTAGTACAAACCAAAGGTCCATCTAGTTCAGTGGTTTCCAACTGGTGGACCCAAGAGGATCTGCATAACCCACCCAGGCAGTCCATGGCACCATTCACATAACCTAAACCACCATAGATATATAAACATTTTCAAAAGTAGGGGGTCCATGGCTTGGCTTTTGTGAAACACAGGGGCTGCAGTATTTAGCTAATTGGGAACCACTGGTCTAGTCCATTATCATCCTGTGTGACAGTGGCCACTCTCCAGATACATCAGAAGCAAGACGTGAATGTGGCAACCATCTTCTCCTGCTGTTGCCTGCCATGCCCAGCAACTGGTGTCCAGAGGCTTACGACCTCTGAACATGGAAATAGTATACAGCCGTTGATAGACTTTTCCTCCATGACTTTATCTAATCCCCCTTTAAGCCATCTAAAACAGTGACCACAACTAAATCATGTGATGGCAAATTCCATTAAGTTAAAGTACACCACATCTGAACTTTCCTTTGCCTGTCCTGAACAGAATGCCAATCTGTTTCACTGGCATAATTATTTGCTGAACATAAATATGATCCATGGTTAATGCATACCATCATCCTCTTTGCTTTCCAAGGGCACACTCCATGCAATTAGGTTCCTTGCTGTTCGACCCTCTTCAGCCACAATTTTTCTGACCTTGTCATGACTATTTGAACGCTGGAAGGAAGCCTGAAAAGAGAGGGAAATTGTTTCACTAACAGCACAATAATCCTATCCATACTATACCTTGTTCAATGAGGATTACTCTAAAGGGCATAGGATTGCAGACATTGGATTGGGTTGGTTCCAATTCAATGCTAAACCATGGTTTGAGATAACCTTCCTTTATCCAAGTGTTGATTCATGTTCCAGCTGTACAAGAAAAATATGGTATATGCCCTCCCTAAGAATACCTAGATGCCATCCTAAACCTAAACTGCACCCTCCATGGGCTGAGCAATGTCCCAAGGCATGGTTTGTCAGCTGAGACACTTTATCAAAAACCACAATGTGCCCAAACTGGGGTTTGCAAATTACGGTAGCTTTAAAGCATTATTTTATAACCTGATTTAGCAGCCATTGGCAAATCATAGTTTACTGTTACTTCTGAACCATCTCTTAAGTCTTTGGTCACTAATATATTTTTTCTAATCAATAACAAAACCACACACAAAAGGTTTATATAACTGTTACTAGGTGGCCCAGCCACGCGTTGCTGTGGCTCATCCCTGTGATTGGCCCCACCCTGTCCTGAGCCATGGCCTTTCCCGCCCCCTTCTCCCCCCATCCCCCACCCAGGAGAGCCCCCACCTCTACTTGGCCTAGTCTGCAAAGCCGAGCCAAGATGTTGTGGAAAGGGAAGATTTCCTACCTGCAGTACCAGTGTACTAGAGGCCGCTGTTGTGCCTCTCCTGTGCCCCCAGCATCCCTGGCTGTCTGGGTTTTGTGTTCGGAAACAGTGGGTTTTACCTGCCGTAGGTGTGACATCTGTCTACGCAAATGGTATGCAAACCCTCGGATATTTGCATGTGAAATTTCAACGCAATCAGTCAAACGGTTGTGGAGAAAGGCCATAAAGCACAAACATGGACCTTTTACATTTTTATATATATATAGATAGATAGATGGATGGATGATAGATTTTATACATCATCCACAACCTTAAAAGATCTACAATGGGTGGCTAACCTGTGGCCTACAAGATGTTACTAGACTCCAATTCGAATCAGTTCCAGCCAGCATAGCCAATGGCCAGAGAAGCTATGAGAGCTATAGTCTAATATCTGGAAAGTCACCAGAAATGATCTTTAAGAAATAAATAAGAATGCAATGTTTTCTCTTCTTTTCCAAAAACTTCATACTGAAAACCTAGTATCAGTCTAGAAAGCAATCAAAGAGGGCCTTTATAGCTATCCAGCGGCCATTTTTCGATGGTATCTGAAAACTGTTCCAGTTATTTAACAAGTTAATAATTAAGGCTCAAGCAAATACATTCAGATACGTGTAATGAAGCAGTTGCACATATAAACCCCTTCAGCAAGAGACTTTTCCAAGCAATAATGGATGGAGTGAAATGCAGAATACGAAGAGGACATACAGTGCTATGTTGATAATTTTTATATTGTATTTCACCTCCAATCATTTTCTAGTGTCTTGATTTCAAAGCCACAGTGTGCCATCTAGTGTCATGTAGAAGAACTCAAACAGGCATCTATGAGCTGCTTATTTCGCAATGTTTTGCTTTCCCAAATGTTTGCAAACAGTGGAACTGTCACGATTCACAATTCTGCACATTTTCGATATGCTTCTCAAGTTTCTTAATATGAACTGAACCACCTCCATCCAATATTTCTCCCCCAGAAGGAGAGCACTGTAATAATTTGACAGTACTCTAAACACCAGGCATCTTTGTTGCCCAAAGAAAGAACATTATATTTGGTTGTGAAAGCAAAATAGGCACAAATAGGTTAGTGTAGTGCAACTGCTGGCTCCCAACGAACCACTGCACCTCAAGAGTCATCTAGTCCAACCCACTTCAATGCAGGAATCACAACTAAATAATTCCTGGTAGAAGGCCATCCAACCTCTGCTTAAAAACCTTCACTGAAGGACAGTCCACCACCTTCCAGTTTCATGGAAGACTGGTAACTACTACCCACATATGTGGAAACTTAAACTGTGAACTGGGACAAGCCAAACAAGTTAAGATCCTAAAATACGGCCATAGTAGACATACAACTTACCATCATGTTATAACTGTCTTCTGCATCAACCGGTTCATTTATCACATTTTTTGCTGACCCCATGAAGTCATCATAGCTGTTTAATATAAAAGAGAAACATTTAATATTCAAGTCACAAGCATCAGGAATTTCTGAAGTTGCAAAGTCAACTAACATTTACACCCAGGCACCAAATTCAATTATACTGCTAGTGGACCACAGTTTGCTGGCCTAGCAGATAATTCCTTAGACTAGTCACACTGACCGCCATGCTAGCAAGACTATGGTATTAGACTAACAAAGATGGGGCACTACACTGCTGTTACAGAGACAAACATGTATGAATGATGCATTTTATTTGTTAACAACCAGAGTAATCACCACTACAAAACTACAACTTGGGAAAGCACAGATATAAGAAGATTGCAAACAAATAAGCATCATGTTTCAATTCTTACATTTCAAATATCCATGACAATGTCCTACGTTCATAACACTGTCCTAAGCCACCTTTAAACCAGGATTAATATTGTCGTGTCTTGAGAACAGTGGGTCTGTTCTTCTCACTACATTTTAGTTGCTTCTATAACTGAACAGGATTAAAAAATATTTCTCCTTGCATTGTATGATTTTATCAGAAGAAACTCCTAATATGCAAATAGACAACCAAGGATAAATCAAGAGGTGGTAGCTATCTTTATGAAAGGTAAGAGGAGAAACTTCAATTCTACTAGTGGGAAAAGATCATCAATTGTGGTGGTGCTGAGTACAACATACCTAGCAATACCCTTAAACAAACTAGTCACCTCAACCCTTTATTATAATCATTATTTTGCGATACATCTTATTATTTTTATTTCCCCCATCCTCATGACATTAGGCCTAAATCATCCCTTCTGGAATAAGTGGGATTTACCAAACATTTCCATCTCTTTTCTCTTAAGGACTGTTGTTGATTCCAGAATGGATACAACAAAGAGATCTATTGTTGAATTTAATTTATGCTAGTTTACATTTCTGAAAACTTAAAACAAAACAACGGGACAGCGTGGCCCAGGGATGCTGCTAAAACTTTAGGTTTTCAAAACTGCAACTGCAATAAGCAGTTGTGTACAGAAATCCTACACCGAATGTAAATTGCTGTTTTGCTTTGACTACCATTATTTCCTTGGCATACTCCAAAACAGTAAGATTGCTTTATCTTGGACTTTTCTTGGGGCAAAAACACACAACGAAATGGAACGCAAAACACTAAATCCTAGTTCCACGAAAGCAACAAAACTCCTCATTTTGCTCAGGAGGTATATATTTGAATCATTCAACTTGGTGCAACAGACTGAACCATACAAGCAAACACAAATTTGGCCTTAATTTGTTTCATTTTTCCTCCAATGAATTGAAGAGGACACATAGCTGCTCAATTCACAACGTGCATCAAACGAAACAGGCTTTTGCCCATGAAAGCACATGCCATGGAGCAGCTCAAACATGAGGCAGGAGAAGCCCACAGGGGAGGGGGCAGCCAAGAATGAGAGCATGTCCAGAATTTGACACACTGATTGCAGCCGTCACAGCTTTATCCCATTATCTCTCCTCTGGTGGAAAGGTACAGTATACTAAGGTGGCACTATTACCTGAAAGCACCACACTAGAGAACCCACATCATCTTTCAGGCTCTTTTCGGCGACAGTCTTCAATACTAGCATCACAGTGCCAATCTACAATAAAACAGCATCTCAAAAAGGATATTGTTGAGCTGGAAAGCACTGAGAAATAACCAAGGAGCTAGAACAACTCCCCTATGTGGAAAAGTTACTACTGGGGCTTTTTAGCTGAGAGAAAAGGTCAGTTGGTCCTTTTCCACACAGCACATAGTTAAACTATGGAATCACTACCACAGGATAAAGTGTGGGCCACAAACTTTGACGGCTTTAAGATGGGGTTAGACAGATTTCTGGAGGATGAAGCTACAGTATCAATGACTACTACCCAGGATGGCTGTGTACTACCTCCAGTATTGGAAGTGGCATGCCTCCGGGTATCAGTTGTTGGGAATCACAAGTCAGGAAGGAGAGTGGTCTTCCCCTCAGGTCCATCTTTCTTTCTTTCACAACATTTATATATAACTGTTTAAGGAAGTTTTTAATGTGTGACATCTTAATGTATTTTAATCTTTGTTGGAAGCTGCCCAGAGTGGCTGGGGAAACCCAGCCGGATGGGCGGGGTACAAATAATAATAAATAATAATAATAATAATAATAATAATAATATTAAGCTTTATTGTAATAAAATATCTAAGCGGTTTACAAAAATCAACTTGATGCTGAACTAGATGGGCCTCTGGTATGATCCAGCAGGGGTCTCCTAACATTCTTAAGATGCTGCCAGACTCTCAGATTAGCCAGGGTCTTTGAAAAGAATTGGTCATTCTAGGAAGCTGTAGAAGCGCCTCCCAGGATAATCTTCCACCAGACGAGACAGAAGAGAGAGTGGCAATGCAGGTGCATCATGTGGCAGGCTGGGCTGCGGAAAGTGACAAGGCATGGGAGCAAGGAGACAGTGCCTGTGACCACTGCTAAAAACATGCAAGGAGCAAGGGCAGGGGCTGACCAAGATGTATGAGGGAGGGTGCCGTGCAACAAAACATCTAATGCCTCCCTAGTCATGCCATGATGAACTAAGACAAACTTTTAAGTGCCACAGCACTCTGTCTATAGGAGGAAGAGGAAAAGTGCTGTTCATACCATGAAAGGCAAAGCTATGTCCATTATGGGACTTTTAGTCCGGATAAAGTGTGCAGCCACTTTCGGAGAAAGAAAGAAAATATATACATATAAAGTTATAGAATGAAAACATTTAGTGTGTTCCCACCCCCACCCCCCTCAGGTAGGCATTGCTTATGTGCGAAGAATCAGCAGTGCCTCAATAACAACAAAGGTATTAGCATTTATTTATTTTTAAGAAAGGGAAACGTGCAGAACAGTATTCCTCAGCAACTCAGTTATCATGGCTTCAACCACCACCTTCAGCATCTTTCCTCGAGCAGCAACTGAGTCTGAAAGTACCAGAGGCCGCTGGAATAATCAGTCCAAAAATCACACAACCATTTCAAGCACTTTAATGATCACTCTGGAATCTCCTTCTTCAGTTAATGCACATTTATCACGATTCACAAATTACACTTCCCCCATTTTAGCTGGAGAGGTTGTGATGACATGTAATGCAAGGGAACAGTTCCATACTTGTGTACCTAGGATGATGAACATACTGTTCTGCAGCTGGTAAGAAATGCAATCCCATGATGACATGTTTGGTGATAGGGCATAAGCTACTTTTCTGTGTTACCTACTCTCCCTCCAGTTGCTTCATCATTCCTCTTTTCTAATCTCCAGTAAAATTGCCAGGCAGGACTGCGGGGCGGGGGGGGGGAGGAGATGTACCTTTTATCAGTGCAAGTTTCCCTTCTGGAGGAAATTTACAAAAGCCTTACCATTTTCACCAATGCCTCAAGAGTGTTTCTTTCTGAAAACACTGTTTATTAAGGGAACAAATACATGGACCACAAAAGGAAGCGTGTATACACTTTTTTATTAAAAAGAATGGCATGGCTTTCACTCAGCTGTGACCATTTAATGAAAGATCACAGAATGTGGGAAGGTGAATGAAACGCTTGTTCACATACACTCTGGATCATAGAAAAAAGCAGGAGGAACTGGGTTAGGGAGGCATGTCATGGCTATCAAGCGGAAGCAAAGTCCTATGGTTCCTCTGACATTTTTGCTTCCACAGACTAACAAGGCTGCCCCTCTGAAATATGCCCCCATTGCTTATGGCACCCCCGGCATTCATCTAAGCACGGCGTGCCTGTCATGTCTTAACCGTCCACAACTGGATAGACCATGCCCACAAGGCTCTTCGGTTAGTGTTTAAGGTGCCAGAGGGCGAACTCTTCTCCTGGCACCGACAACTGCGCTTGTGCCTCTTTTGCCGAGGGGAAGGGGCTCAAAGGCCTCTCCGGGAAGCGGCCCTGAGTCCGGCCTCTGGGGTTGGGGTTGGCTGCGACGACAACTCCTTCTTAGTTTTTTGAAAGGGAGAGAGGGAACAGGGGCTGCCTCAGCCCCGATGAAGGCAAGGCAGGAGTTCTCCTCCGACACCTGTCAGAAGACCCTCCCTCCCGCCCGCCCGCCCGCCTGCCTGCCTGCCTCTGGGCCTCAGCTGCCTGAGGCCCCTCGGCGCAGCCCTCCCAGGGCGGCCCGGCAGAGGGACCGGCGCGCCGCCATCTTGCTTCCCGACCCCTCCGACTCCGCCCTCCCCTGCGGCGGCGCGGGGCCACTTACACTCGCCTCCTCGCCGCGCCGTTCCGCCTGCGTGCGTCCCGCCGCTGTGACGTCATCTCGTCCCGCCGGTTGCCGGTGCGGCGACGAAAGGCGCTCGCGGGGCAAGCTCCTGCCCCTCCCCCAGGCTAGAGGGGAGCCGACTGAGCGTGCGCGGCGAGCTCTGCGCGTGCTCTGTGGAGGCTGCCGAAGCCGCCTCGGACTGTTCTTTCCCGCTTTCCTTTTCTCACTTCTGCCCTCACAGAGCGTGCGCGGCTGGTTTTCCGGGCATGCGCGGCAGCGTCGACTGAAGGCGCGCGCGCCCTCCACTCGCTGCACGAGGGAGAAGGATTTGATCGTAGGCGCTACGCCGTGGCTGCAGGATCAGGCAGCTTACCGGCCTCTGAGAAGCGCTCCGACTCTCCCGCAGGGGACCCGGGCGAAGGCTTCGCGGGTGGCGCCGGGCGGGAAAGCCTCCGCTGGGCTGCGATCCTGGGGGCCGACCGTTCTTCCCCCTTGTTCCCCCGGCCGGCGATCTTCCCTCTCGCCCTGCTGGGTCCTCCTGCTCCGGTGCCAACGTCTTGGGCCGGCCCCGCGCTTGCCTACTCGACGGGGTGATGTGCCACGGCAGAAGCAACCTCCGCGGTGCTGCCTGGAGGAGCACCAGAAGAGCCCGCGGCCGCAGGATGAGGCCCTCCCTCCATCCACGGGCATTCAGAGGCATGGCTGCCCTTCAACTGCACAGGCAGAGCCACCCTGGCCAGGCAGGCGTCTCCTCCTCCATGAATTTGGCCAGTCCTCTTTTAATGACATCTAGGTTGGCAGCTAACCCAGCCTCTGGTGGGAGCGAGTTCCCTTAGTCTCTGCCCATTAACAGAATGCTCTTACCTGGAAGGAGGGAAAGGCGTGGAAGGCCACAGGGAGGGACAGCTGATGCTTCTCTTCGCCGCTGCTGCTGCCGCTGCTTCATCCATCTCTAGGGCTGATTGCCCCTCGTGCAGGAAGCGTGGCAGGAATGGTGGCTGGGGGACGGAGATTACGCTCAAGAGCGACAGCCATTTGACTTTGGGACCTGTGGCAGCAGCAATGGTGGCATGAAGTAGAAAGGGGAGGGTTCAGTGGGTTACCATGGGGAAAACAGGGGTGGGCGAGTGCTTCAAGCAGTGGGGCAGTCTCTAATCTACCTACCCATGTTTGTAATGTGATCAGAGGGGTCAGAAGGAAAGGAAATGCAAAGACACATAGTGGCAATTATATTATAGCTAGAAGAATGAGTGCAAAATAAGTACAGTGTCTCTTACAAAAGCAGTAACCGCCCAAAGCTGTGGAGGAAACTCGCTGAATTAAAAATTGACCAGCGCTTACTGATTCTGATACAAAATCTATACTCTTTCAATACCTGTCAAGTCAAACTTAACACCAAAGGTCACCTTTCATCAGATATTCCAAACTCGAAAGGGGTGAAACAAGGATGTATTGCCCCCTTTCTGTTTAACTTATTTTTATCAGACTTGCCAGATCACCTCCAAAAATAGAATCACATGCCCCCAAACTTAATCAGAAACCAGTTCCTCTCTTATTATATGCAGATGATGCTGTCTTACTATCATTAACGAGCTTGGGTCTGAAACATCTTATATCTTCTCTGATCCTGTACTGCGAATCTCAGGCCGGGCTCTAGGGATAGTCTCAGTGGCACGCTGCGCCTGCCCACCAGGGCGGGGGCACCGGAGCAATCTCTGCGCCAGGGCGCCCGACCTGCTTGAGACGGCCCTGGCGAATCTAACAAACTATAAATTATGAGAAGACAAAAATTTTGGTCTTCTCGAATGTTTGGAAATTAGAGAAATGGAAAATAAAGAGGGCAAGAAATCCAACAAGTGAAAATCTATAGCAGGCATCCCCAGACTTTGGCCCTCCAGATGTTTTGGACTACAGTCCCCATCTTCCTCGACCACTGGTCCTGTTAGCTAAGGATCATAGGAGTTGTAGGCCAAAACATCTGGAGGGCCGCAGTTTGGGGAAGCCTGATCTATAGGTATCTGGGAATTTTATTCCAGAGCAATTTAGGGTGGGCAAATCATCGTACAAATGCCATAAAACAGGCAAAGTGCACCTCGTCAGCAGTTGCCCGTTTTTATTATCAGAAAGGTAATCAATTTATTCCTGCGGCCAACCAGATATTTCAAACAAAAGTGCTATCCCAGATATTCTATGGAATCCTGCTATGGGTCCAAGCATATAACAGTGATTTTAAAAAGATTCACTCCAGCTTTCTGAGATGTATTATTGGACTCCCAATTGTTATCAAATATGAAACAATGTGTGCAGAAATAGGCATACACACAATGGAATATATGGGTTTGGTCCACCTCAATAAAATACTGGTTATGCTGCCATTTTCGCTGCTCCCCATCAAGTCTGCTCGCTGATTTGCTCAAAGACTCCTATAAATCAAGATGGTATCAGCACCTCGAAAAAAAGATTGACTCTATAGGCATCGAGTTGGAGCCCCTGTACAATTCTAGCAAGCAATGCATTTTCCATAATATCCTAACTAGACTAAAGGATGTCGAGAGACAAAAGATTGTGGCAGCTGTAAACAAAATTTGCTCCCCTATATTCTATGATTTAAATATCCTAGATAGCAGAGCCAATTACGTCACTAAATTAATAATCCCAGCCCAACGTAGGGCTTTTATGTTGGCCCGTCTGAATGTTTTTCCCTCAGCATTTGTCAGGGGGAAGATATCAAAACATTCCTAGAAACAAGAGATTCTGCAGATGTTCTATGAATGTCCCGGACACTGTAGTAGAGCATGTTCTCTTTCATTGCCCATTGTAAAGTACGCTCCGTCAACATGTGCTGTCCCCTCTTTTGGGTGGTCTGGAACCCAAGCAAGGTGAAAGTGTGGGATTCTGCCTATCTGACATTGACCAAAGGGTAACGGCGGGGGTGGCCGAGTTTTTGGTAGCAGTCCTCCAAGGAGCAGGTTAACAGGGAAAACCCCAGATTCTAAGAACACACACACACATATATATATATATACGCGCGCACACACACATACATACATACAATCAGTCTAATACATACAATCAGTCTATGTAGCCAACTGCTGCCATACATATATATATATATATATATATGTATATATATATATATATGGATCTTTTACTGTATGTGATTTTCTCTTTTATGGTTTTATTTGTAAAATGCCTAATAAAGGTTTGATAAGTAAGTAAGAGAAGGCGATTGGGCCTTAGGTTGCCTACCCCTGATTTAGCATGTCACTGAACATCTGTTCCGTAAAGGCACATACCACTCTGACATGACTAGTTTGCAGACCAGAAATATCTCTTCTAGGTATTAGGAAGTCAATTGCTCCCATGATGTAGAAGAGGCATTGAGATCCAGAACTGCTTTAGCCTTCAAAGTGCAGGCAATGGTTTCCCTAAAAACAGTCTTATCACATACAATTTCTTTCTTCATTCAAAACCATCACCCTCCAACTGATCCATCTAAGGCAGGCATCCCCAAACTGCGGCCCTCCAGATGTTTTGGCCTACAACTCCCATGATTCCTAGCTAACAGGACCAGTGGTGGGGAAGATGGGAATTGTAGTCCAAAACATCTGGAGGGCCGAAGTTTGGGGATGCCTGATTAAGGCTATAGGTAAAGGGACCCCTGACCATTAGGTCCAGTCATGACTGACTCTGCGGTTGCGGCGCTCATCTCGCTCTATTGGCCGAGGGAGCCAGCGTACAGCTTCCAGGTCATGTGGCCAGCATGACTAAGCCGCTTCTGGCGAACCAGAGCAACACATGGAAACGCCGTTTACTTTCCCGCTGGTGCGGTACCTATTTATCTACTTGCATTTTGACGTGCTTTTGAACTGCTAGGTTGGCAGGAGCTGGGACCGAACAACGGAGCTCACCCAGTCACGGGGATTCGAACCGCCGACCTTCTGATCGGCAAGCCCTGGGCTCTGTGGTTTAACCCACAGCGCCACCCACATCCTATACTGAGCTACAAAGGCTGCCCTGATGCTGAAGGGACAGGCTGCCCAAGATGGGACACATTGGAAAACATTAACCACATTGTAATCGACTGGAGAATCAGCTCTCTGCCTTTGTGAGGCTGACTCCTCTATCTGCTGGTTATTAACAGGAAAAGCTTGGAACCCAGTGAAGATGAAATTGCCTCCCCCCACACACACTGCATGCCTGTCAAACTGCTTAAGCAGTTTGGAACTGACGAATTTTGAGGCAAAAAAGGTGAGGCTCTGAACTGCATTGGGTACCAGGCGCGTAGCAAGGGAGGGGTGTAGGGGGCAGGCTGCCCCTAGATCCACACTAGCTCCACTCTGATGGGGGCAGCGCGCGGGGGCAGTGCCCCTGGCCCGCCCCTCGCCTCCTCCACCTGAGCAGAGAGCACTATGGAGCGCCGGCACCAGCAAACCACTCTGTAGCATACTCTGCTTCAGAGTGCGCTGGCCGAGAGCAGCAGCGCCAACCCGGACAGACTGCACATGTGCGGACATGCGCAGATCGTCCTGGCATGTGCATCCGTGATGACGCATGCACGCTGCAGAACGACGCCCTGCCCCCAGGGTGTGCCGCCCCGGGCAGCCAAGCGGCACTGTTTGCCACCGTCAGGTACTGCAGACATTACTGCTGGTTCCTGCCAAAATCACTTGTTCCCTTGTGCCTGGCATTTCTTTCTCCACCCTGAATGCAAACAACAGCAGGCAAAGTAGGTGCAGGGATCTCGATCAAATTTTTATTAAGTTTCTCCATAAATGCCTCCCGTCATGTGAGTGCTGAATTGGGAAAATGCACAGCTTGGTCCTTGATCCCCACCCAGAGTAAAGAGTACCCACATACACAAGTCTGCTCTGTGTCATGACAGGAAGCAGACGGGTCAGGAGACAGTGTGGCACAGTGGTAAGAGCTGAACTAAGACCTGGGAGACCAGCATTTGAATCCCCTCAGCCATGAAGCTCATCACCAACTCTCAGCCTAGCGTATCTCGCAGGATTGTCAAGTGTGGATTAAATGAACCATGTATGAACCATGAACTATGAACCATGTATGCCACCTTGGAGACAATGGTGGACTCTAAATGCAGTAAATAAACACAACAATACAGTATAAATAAAAGAGAGGGTGGTGGAGGAAAATAATGGACAAAGGTGTGTGTTGTGCAAATCTCTCAGTTTTAGTCATTAACTGAACCCTTCCAGTAGCCTGCTTACACAGTGCTGAAGTGCTGCTTGATTTTATTTTAAAGAATCTTTTCCTCCCTCTCTGAGTATTTACTATGTATTTTGAAATGTTTGTTTGTGAAACATTAAGTCGCCTCTTAAGATGTCATCACTAAATTCTGTTTCATGCTTCTTGATATCAAGGAGCAGCAGGTTTGGTGGATACAATTGGACACCATTTTCAATCAAGAGGGCTGACTGAACCTTTCTGAACTGCGCTGCTTTTAACCAATTTTTGCATGAAGGTTCCCGAGATGCAGGAGCAGGTCTTGGTCTATCCCAGTGATGGCGAACCTATGACACGCGTGTCAGACGTGACACGCAAAGCCCTCACTGCTGGCACGCGCCCCATCGGCCCATTCACACTGTTGTTGTTGTTGTTGTTGTTGTTGTTGTTGTTGTTGTTGTTGTTGTTCCCCCCATTTGTTCTCCCGCTCCTCCTCATGCTACAGCTTGTCTCCGCTGTTAATACCTGGATCCTTTTGTTGTTGCTGCTGCTGGTAGCCAGAGTTTTTTAACCCGTTCTGTGCTGGGTTTTTTGGCGCTTTGGCAGACTATGTCTGTGCTGCGTGTTAGTTCCAGTGAAGGTATTATTCGTCATTTATTTCTGTTCTCTCCCCCCCCCAAAAGCGCAGCAGCTTTGCGGCATCCCCCCCAAAAGCAAATCAACTTTTGCACCCCCCAAAAAACCTCCAAAACAGCAGCTCCCTGCAAAAAGCTCAACAACTCTGGGCACTTTGTGATAAATAAGGGTTTTTTGGTTTGGTTTGGTTAAATAATTAGTTTTTGGTATATCAAATACAGTTATATATTATAATTATACATTTTTGTTATTTATATTATAAATATTGCGAAATTATGGTTTTTTTCTCAAAGTGACACACCACCTGAGTTATCCTCGGTTTTTTGGCGAATTTTGACACACCAAGCTCAAAAGGTTGCCCATCACTGGTCTATCCATTGGGATACAGCTGGGTGCCAGATGATGTGGGGAACATTTCAAAATGGATTAAAAAAACCCTAGGATTTTGTAGTTTTGCTTTTTAGCGTTCCCGTGCAATGCAGGCAATTCGTTCCCCTATTCCAATTAGGAATTAGTTCCAAAGGAGGGTCTACCGTATACCGAAAAACCTATGTATGTATCTGAAAGGGAACGTGGGGTATGCGCTGTTTCACCGTTTCTCACGAGACGTTTATTTGCCGCGTTTAAACGGCGCCCTTGCTTTGCGACGGTTTAGGCGCGCCTTCGTTCCCGTGAGCGGCTTCCAGGCCCTTCCCTCCCGGCGGGGAGCGGGGCGAGGGAGGGAGGAGCCCGGAGGCTGGAGCGCGCGGCGCGGAAGGAGGAGCCCCTCGCTCGGCAGCCGGGAGAGAGAGAGAGAGAGAGAGAGAGAGTCATGCGGGCGCCTCGGCTGGCTCCGCTGGCCCGGCTGCTGCTGCTGCTACTGCTGCTGGGCTTGGTCCTGGGCGTCGCGGCCGAGAGGCAGCAGCACTACGGCAGCGGCGGCGAGCACCGCCCGGACTACGACCGCGAGGCGCTGCTGGGAGGCCAGGTGGGTCGCCGCCGAGGGGAGGCCGCAGGGAGGGAGGGAGGGAGGAGGGCAGGCCGGCCAGGCCAGGCTGGGGTCCGGTCTCAGGCAGGCAGGGGCCTCCCTCGCCGCCGCAGAGAGGGCGAGGAGGAGGAGGAGGAGGAGGGAGGGAGGGGAGGCGCGCTGGCTCCGGGACCGGCCATTCCGCCACCTCTGCCATCTAGCAGCCCAGGCAGGGGAAGCTGCTCTCTCTCTCTCGCTCCTGGTTCGCAGCAGCAGAAATCGAAAGGGCCATACAGCACAGTATAAGCATTTCTAGAGAAACCTCGCCTCCTCTCGGGCGCCCGCGGAGAATCAGCCAAGCAAGCGCGCAGCCACAATTCATCAGAGCATCACTTCAGTTGCGATGGGAGCAAGGCCTGCCGAATGCGCTGCCACTTACTAAGAAATAGATTGCCATGCGTGGTCTTACGTTTTGGACTGAGCGAAGTAGGCAAACAAAGGAGTGCATTCTTAGTTTTCGTCAGCATGCGTTTGCATCATCTAGAGGTCCCGTTGTGTTAAATTTTTGTGGCAAGCCACCTCCCCTCTACACCCAAAGAAAACACCCAGGCCTGTGGCATAAAGACTATTGACGGTGGCGGGAAGGGTTTGTGGACCCGAGAGCCTTGCTTTCTCATACTGTCTCGCCAGAGTGGTGCATGCTCTGGTTATCTCCTGCTTGGACTACTGCAATGCGCTCTACGTGGGGCTACCTTTGAAGGTGACCCGGAAACTGCAATTAATCCAGAATGCTGTACTGTTTCTAATATTCGGTTGGAAGCTACCCAGAGTGGCTGGGGAAACCCAGCCAAATGGGCGGGGTATAAATAATAAATTATTATTATTATTATCAGGTGCACTAGCATCCGTGTGCACTACAGAATTGTGCATTCCTGCACAATGTCACAAAAGTCCCTCTGAATTCAGTGGGCTTTCTACGGTAGGTGAGTGGGAATGTGACCCCACATACAAAGATGATGCACCAACCCTCCCACCCCCAAAAATTCAGAACAAGGCACTCACAAAAGGCAAAAATGAGGACAGTGACCCCCCCTCCCTTTGGGATAGGTAACACAAAGAATTGGGACATAGTTGTATATGCTGTGGAAAAAGAAACAACCCAGGTACTGGCTGGGGCTTCAAGTTGCTTTTGGATCTCAGCAACAGGATGCAATGTGTTTTCTGTGTGAAGAAATGGATGTTTAGAACTGCTTAAATGAATGCTAGTTATAAACCAGTCTTTCTAGATTAATTAATAAGAAGTCAATAATGTGAATTATGATAATACTATATAGCACGTCTAAAGTGTTCAAAGTGCTCTTCTTGACTTATGTTTGCATCAACCTTATAAGGAAGGTGAACATTGTGCTCTTGCACAGTTCCTATTCGTGACAATGGAGCTTGTTCCAGAAAACTTTCTCTTGGGTTGTGTACTTTGGGATCAGATTTCCCCACCAGATTTGCCTACCTGAGGTTGCTCCTGCATCTTGCCTTGGGGTGGATCTGCCTCTGCATAAAGATCACTGCACAAATAAATGTAAGTTTCCACCAAATATCCTGTAAGCCACAAGTGAGGCACCTATCACACTCCAGATGTTGCTAGATTACATCTCTGTTACCTCCAAGGATGTGGACAGGCTGCTAGGATGAGTGAAACAAACCACCTGTCTCCTTGATCCTTGCCCATCCTGGCTAATAAAAGCAACCTCAGATATGCAGATGACACAACCTTGATGGCAGAAAGTGAGGAGGAATTAAAGAACATTTTAATGAGGGTGAAAGAGGAGAGCGCAAAATGTGGTCTGAAGCTCAACATCAAAAAAACCAAGATCATGGCCACTGGTCCCATCACCTCCTGGCAAATAGAAGGGGAAGAAATGGAGGCAGTGAGAGATTTTACTTTCCTGGGCTCCTTGATCACTGCAGATGGTGACAGCAGTCATGAAATTAAAAGACGCCTGCTTCTTGAGAGAAAAGCAATGACAAACCTAGACAGCATCTTAAAAAGGTCTGTATAGTTAAAGCTATGGTTTTCCCAGTAGTGATGTATGGAAGTGAGAGCTGGACCATAAAGAAGGCTGATCGCCAAAGAATTGATGCTTTTGAATTATGGTGCTGGAGGAGACTCTTGAGAGTCCCATGGACTGCAATAAGATCAAACCTATCCATTCTTAAGGAAATCAGCCCTGAGTGCTTACTGGAAGGACAGATCCTGAAGCTGAGGCTCCAATACTTTGGCCACCTCATGAGAAGAGAAGACTCCCTGGAAAAGACCCTGATGTTGGGAAAGATTGAGGACACTAGGAGAAGGGGACGACAGAGGACGAGATGGTTGGACATTGTTCTCGAAGCTACGAACATGAGTTTTACCAAACTGCAGGAGGCAGTGGAAGACAGGAGTGCCTGGCGTGCTATGGTCCTTGGGCTCACGAAGAGTCGGACACAACTAAACAACTAAACAACAACAATTTTAATGTATTTTAATGTGTGTTGGAAGCACCTAGAGTGGCGGGGGGGGGGAGACCCGGCCAGATGGGCGGGGTATAAATAATAAATTATCATCATCATCATCATCATCATCTCTGCCCATTACCCATGCTGGCGGGGGCTGATGGGAATGGGAGTCCTGCAATATCTGGAGGTTCACAGATTCTCCACCCTTGTGGAGCAACTCCTCCCCCCGGGACACACAAACTCCTCATTCAAGTTCACAAATGCATATCAGTTACCTCGGTTGCCATTCAAAATCAGGATGGCAGGGCAATCAAAATACTGCTTTCCCCACACTGCACTGTTTCAGTGTATGGTTTTATGCAAAGAAGGATTTCTGGTGTGTGATGTGCAGGATCAAGGCATTGACAATTGCCTATTAATTTGGAATATCCTTGAAATATCCTCTTTCCTTTCCATACTGTACATGCTCTTTTGGTGATGCTCTTGTTCCAAGCCTTAGTGTCTGCTAGATCCTTAAGCCCAAAAGAGATTGGTAGTGCCCAGGTGGCAGTTGCCATTGCTGGAGAGCACTAGGTGCCAAAGACTTTTGGACTGCCCCTTATCTGGCTCCTCAAAATAGGACCTTCAGATGATGATGATAAAAGAGGGCATGTTTGTGTAACTGTAACTGGTAAGATTTCAGATGGTGAAACAGTTATTTAAACTATTTCTAACCAGTTTGTTGCCTACTTGGTAGAATCTCTCATCTCCTCCCTGTGCAATTATTAGGCTGGATTCTGAGTCTTACAGCAGCTAAAATTTTAGATGAACCAGCTGGAATAAAGTGATTTATACCATAGCTTTACTCATGTTTACTGAGAACAGACTCCCACGAGAGGTGGTGGACTCTCCTTCCTTGGAGGTTTGTAAGCAGAGGTTGAATGGCCAGCTGTCATGGATGCTTCAGCTGAGATTCCTGCATTGCAGGGGGTTGGATTAGATGACCCTTGGGCCCCCTCCAACTCCAAAGTCTCACTGAGAGCACGGGAGTAGCCAAGCTCCCCATCAAGTAAAACAATAGAAATACTTAGCTGACCAATCATGGTGGTTCTGCCCCCCCCCCACAAAAGTCCTGTCCTTCCTAACAAACATCATGGCTATGCCCGTGGCTGAGAGTCCTTCTTACTCCCAAGCACAGGGTTGAAGCCTTAGCAGTCAGGCAACAGTAGCTGGTCATTTGATGGTAGGAGTAGAGCAGGCATGTCAAACATGCGGCCCTGCAGATGTTTTGGACTACAATTCCCATCTTCCCTAACCACTGGTCCTGCTAGCTAGGGATCATGGGAGTTGTAGGCCAAAACATCTGGAGGGCCGCATGTTTGACATGCCTGGAGTAGAGGATCCAAAAATCTAAGATGTTTTGTCTGCTGAAAATACCTGTTTGACAGCACGCCAAAAGTGATAAACCCACCCAGATTATGTGCTAATTTTAATGATTTCTTGTTCCCTCCAAAGGAAGAAGTGGAAGAGTTTGCCAGACTGAGTCCAGATGAGCAGCAGAAAAGACTGAAGGGTATTATTAAAAAAATTGATGTGGATGCTGATGGCTTTCTCACAGAAGGTATGATGTTATGAAAAGAGTATTTACCAATAATTCATGAGAAAATATTGACATTGTACTATATATAAAGATCTTTACGTTAGCTTGCAGAAGATATGAATCATTACCAAACCACATAATTTGGGCTTCTTTGTGGGCCTGCAGTCTGAGTGCAACTGGCAGGTAGACCACTTCACTCTGGCCAGTTAGAATATTTCCTGAACTTCCAACAACTGTTCAGCAAATGGCTGAAGGAAGAGAAGGGAGAGGACAAGCTGGCAGGTGACCAGTCCAATACAGGTGCCTCTGTATGAATGCACTACATAAGTTTGAGTTGGTCCAAATAATATATATGGGGTGGAGGTTTCAAGATGGCCCTGACCTCTGAGTCTAACACACTCACACTAACTGCAACTCACCAGATGAGAAAATCCAGTTGAGAAACCATTGAGAAAACTGCTGGGATATGAGAAGTGCTGGAATGAGAGAAACACTGGGTGAGTCAGTGTTTTACCAATAAGGTGAGGAAGAAAAGAAACGAAAGAATTAACTCCCCTCCATTTCATTGGATGTAACTCTTTGTGGGACGCTGCACAAGATTAAGACTTAAGGCTTTGCTCCATTCTCTCCCTGAGTGGTTGACCAATATGGTGTACACAAGGAAGGCATGTAAAGTCCTGGGAATTACACCAAACTTTACAAGTAGCTCTCATGAACCTCAGAGAAGACAAAGTAAAATCACAGTTTTTCCTTCAGGAGTGTAAAAAAGAGTTGAGCAAGCTGATACAAGATGAAGTATCCCTTATACTTCCTACGTTGGACTGGTCAATAAATCTTAAAGGGGACATGCAGGAACCTAGGAACATAAGTCCCTCAATAAATTTGGCCCTAGAATTGGCCTTGGCAGAGGACATAAACAAGGCCAATTTGAGAAATAAATTGGGGCTAACCGACGAACTTATACAGAGGCATTCTTTTGAACTAAGCAAAAGCCCACGCAGACGACAAGCCATTTCTAAATGCACACAAGCAGAGAATCATAGAGTTGGAAGAGACCACAAGGGCCATCCAGTCCAACCCCCTGCCAAGCGAGAAGAGAGACACTGACCTCCAGGATCAGCTTCATATTATTATTATTTATTATCTATACCCCGCCTATCTGGCTGGGTTTCCCCCGCCACTCTGGGCGGCTTCCAACAAATACCAAAATACATTAAAATATCACAGATTTAAAACTTCCCTAAACAGGGCTGCCTTTAGGTGTTTTCTAAATGTCAGGTAGTTGTTTATCTCCTTGACCGATGGGAGAGCGTTTCGCAGGGCGGGTGCCACTACCGAGAAGGCCCTCGGCCTGGTTCCCTGCAGCTTTGCTTCTCGCAGTGAGGGAACCATCAGAAGGCCCTCGGCGCTGGATCTCAGTGTCTGGGCTGAACAATGGGGGTGGAGACGCTCCTTCAGGTATACAGGACCGAGGCTGTTTAGGGCTTTAAAGGTCAGCACCAACACTTTGAATTGTGCTCGGAAACGTACTGGGAGCCAATGTAGATCTCTCAGGACCGGTGTTATGTGGTCCCGGCGGCCGCTCCCAGTCACCAGTCTGGCTGCTGCATTCTGGACTAATTGCAGTTTCTGAGTCACCTTCAAAGGTAGCCCCACGTAGAGCGCATTGCAGTAGTCCAAGCGGGAGATAACCAGAGCATGCACTACTCTGGTGAGACAGTCAGCGGGCAGGTAGTGTCTCAGCCTGCATACCAGATGGAGCTGGTAGACAGCCACCCTGGACACAGAATTAACCTGTGCCTCCATGGACAGCTGCGAGTCCAAAATGACTCCCAGGCTGCGCACCTGGTCCTTCAGGGGCACACTTATCCCATTCAGGACCAGGGAGTCCCCCAAACCCACCCTCCCGCTGTCCCCCAGAAACAGTACTTCAGTCTTGTCAGGATTCAACCTCAATCTGTTAACCGCCATCCATCCTCCAACCGCCTCCAGGCACTCACACAGGACATTCACTGCCCTCACTGGTTCTGATTTAAAAGAGAGGCTGGATCTCAGTGTCTGGGCTGAACAATTGGGGTGTAGATGCTCCTTCAGGTATACAGGACCGAGGCCGTTTAGGGCTTTAAAGGTCAGCACCAACACTTTGAATTGTGCTCGGAAACGTACTGGGAGCCCATGTAGGTCTCTTAGGTGTTATGTGGTCTCGGCGACCGCTCCCACTCACCAGTCTAGCTTCCCAATTCTCCTTCAGCTAACAGCCTTCACCCAAGTGATACATACTGAGGACTGCTACCAACCCTTCCTAATGCCAGCAGGAAGAACTTACTGTCGACCCAAGTGGACCCCTCATCTAAACCAAATGGTAACTGAACTACTGGCCTCAGATTGCCTACAGTGCCTTTGGTCTCCTGATGCACTCTTGGAGAACTGTAACACCCTTATGCAAGAGCTCCACCAGCACCTAGCCTGGAATAATAGCGCACCCTTGAGACAGCAACAGCACCACTCCAAGCCATGCTTTGACAAGGACTGTGGTAATGCCAAAAAAGTTCTTGCTGCCACTTACAAGGCTTATGTATCCAAGACCAAACCAACAGCTGCAATGGTCCTCCTCCAGCAGAAGAGATACTACAAGCATCTGCTGGTACGAAAGAAAAGGGTTGCCATGAAGAACACTTGGACACGACTTATCCAGGCAGCCAAATCCAGTGATTCAGCCACATTTTGGCATATTACATCCAGCCCACAAAGCAGTGGCCCAAACATGGTGGGCTGTCACATCCCCCCAGGGACCTGGGAGGCTCACTTTCAGGAACTCTACTTGGACACCTCTGCTAAAAGTGGAGGCTCTAGTCAAACAATAGAGAATCTGCCTATGTGGGCACCAGTGACGGTGACAAGAGATTAAGAACCTGGTAGCTCAGCTAAGACTGGGGAAGGCCCCAGGGGAAGACCTAATTCATCCAGAGGCCATTAAAAACAATATGGACTTCTGGGCCCCTGTTCTGGCCTCACTCTTCACCTGCATTGACACCCATAGCCGAGCCCCCAAGGACTAGGGGCTTGCAATCATTGCCCCTGTATATAAAAAGGGGGAAAGGATGATCCTGCAAACTACAGACCAATTAGTTGTCTTAACGTAATTAGCAAACTTTATACGCAAGACACCTACAATGGAAATTCCACGACTGATTGGAACAAGAAAATATACTTGCAGAGGAGCAAGCTGGCTTTAGGGAAGGCCAACCCACTTGATTGACCAGTGCCTGGTACTCCATCATCTCATTGAGAAGTACTCCTCCTGCAACACAATCTCCCTCTATGCTGCTTCTATAGATTTCAAAGCAGCATTTGATTCCATACCCAGAGCTAAACTGGAAAAAAATGAGGCCATCTCAATAGATCCATGTCTACTCCATTTAATTTGTATGTTGCATGAAGGTACCTCAAAAAGTAAGATGTAACCCCTGGGGCCGTCTCACCAATGCCGTTGAAACTGAGCAAGGGGTCAAGCAAGGCTGCATACTGGCCCCACTCTTGTTTAATTTCTACATCAACTTTATGGTGGCCAAAGCTCAAATTTTCACTCCCCAAAACTTGCTGCCTGTTCTTCTCTATACAGACAATCCAGCAATGCTTTCAAGAACACCTATTGGCCTCAAAAGAGCACTGAGAGCACTAACACAGTATTGCAAGGAGGACCAGCTAGAACTTAACTATCAGAAAACTAAAATAATGGCATTTGCCAAAAGACCAATGAGCCGCTCTTGGAGCATAGATGGCCACAAGATTGAGCAGGCCTCCTGTTTCAAATACCTGGGGGTAGTTTTTCATTCTGCTGGCAGTAGGAAAGTCCAGGGGGATTGTGTTGCTGAAATCGCTCAGAGGAACTCATCTGCAATTCTTAATTTTTTTTTAAATGAGGTGGCCACTATATACCAGCAGCACTCAAAGTATTTGAAGCCAAGCCAATAGCACAACTTCTCTATGGTGCCCAGCTGGGCCTCTTCTCCAATTTTGCACCACTAGAATTTGTACAATCCAAATTTCTAAGATCAGCCCTTCAAGTCCCAAAATGTGTCTCTAATGCCAATCTCAGACTAGAGACAGGCTTCACAAAAGTGGAGGCTAGAGTGTGGGTGACCATACTCAACTATTGGCTCAGACTATCTTTATTTCCCCTTGGCCTTGCCCTGCTAACTATGAATGATGATTTTTAATCCACATGGAAACACGCAGTGGCAACTAAAATCTCATCCCTGGGCTTCTCTCCAGGTCTTCTACTCAGCATGGGATGTGATCAGGCCAAAGCACTCATTAAACAACATGTAGCAGACACAGAGCGCCAATTGGATCTAGCCAGGACTCCAACTTTTATTGCCAATGAATCCATCAGGTACTCTGCCCCCCCTCTAACTAAAGTCCCTAAGCATCGGAGGACTTTTACCCTGGCATGATGTCACGCCCGCCCCCGCCCCCCAGCTGTCATTGAAGGTCGATATAGGAGGATTGCTTACTTGGAGAGACAGGGCCCCTGTGATTCTGGACAATTAGAAACAATAGAGCATGTGCTTCTCCATTATAGAGACTATTAGCCTCCTCTCCCCACTACTCCATAAGTACTCAGGACGCACAGGGCAATTCTATACCTCCCTGCTGCTTTCAGATACCAACCCTGCTACAACATACAATGTTTCCAGGTTCCAGGTTCTGTATAGCAGTGCTCAAAATTTGTTGTGCCACAAACTAGATTTAATGAACACTCACATCAGAGTGCTCTGTAAATTGATAGCCATAGCCTATTCTATACTAACCATTTATGCTCTTCCGCATCCATTTAATGCTCCCAACCCTTCTTTTAGATTCTTTCAGCCTCTTACGGTATTTTATATATACCTTCTGTTTTAATAATTTTAGTTTTCCAAAACGTTTTACAGATTTTAAATAATTGTTCCCCACCCTACGTATGCTGCTCTATGACTGTAATAAAGATTTGATTGATATATATGGGGTGAAATAGTCTTACAACATTTAATCAGCAAACTCTGTGCGTGCGATATCTTTTTTCAGTCCAAGGGCTCATCTGCACTATATATTTAGAGCACTGTTATCACTTCAAACAAGGTTTGTTAAGGGTATTGAGAGTTGTAAGGGTGCCCCTATTCCCGTCACAGAACCACAGTTCACATCTCGGATGAGGAATTGATTGTAGAGCCACACTGGGAATTGTAGCTTTGTGAGGGGAATAGGGGCACCCTAACAACTGTCAGCACACTTGACAAACCGCAACTCCCCAGGATTTCTTCAGGGAGGCCATAGCAGTTGATTCCCTGCCTATTGAGAGCAAGCAGGTGCCTTTCCCATACTCTCTTCGGCACCTGCTATAACCATTCTTGTTTAGACAAGCCTACCAAAATGCTTGAGGGACGCGGATGGCGCTGTGGTCTAAACCACTGAGCCTAGGGCTTGCTGATCAGAAGGTTGGCAGTTTGAATCCCCGCGACGGGGTGAGCTCCCGTTGCTCGGTCCCTGATCCTGCCCACCTAGCAGTTTGAAAGCATGTCAAGTGCAAGTAGATAAATAGGTACCGCTCCAGCAGGAAGGTAAACGGCATTTCCGTGTGCTGCTCCGGTTCGCCAGAAGTGGCTTAAGTCATGCTGGCCACATGACCTGGAAGCTGTACGCCGGCTCCCAAGACCAGTAAAGTGAGATGAGTGCCGCAACCCCAGAGTCGTCTGCGACTGGACCTAACGGTCAGGGGTACCTTTACCTTTACCAAAATCGTTAGAAAGTTGAGGCAATTTGAATCTGTTTGTACATTTTAAAGTATGGTTGTGGTTTTTTCTTGATTTCTGTTTTACCTTTTTAAAACTGCTTTGAGGGTTTCCCCTACAATCAAGCAGTGTATAAATTTTATTTTGCCCAATAGTTTTTATTAGTTTTCCAAATTTTTGGTGTATAAATCTTATGAAATTAAAATGAAACATGCTATAATAGTATTTTAAATGTTTAGTGCAGGTGGGGCACCATTTGTTATGGAGGTGGCATGAGGGTTGCATGTGTGCTTAAAGCAGTCTAGAAAATGCTGGCTTCCTCTTAATATTTATGGCAGGGAGGGGAGGAATCCGTTTACCTCCTTATGTTATGGGGAATCTCCACAGGTGAGCTAAGTTCATGGATCCAGCAATCTTTTAAGCATTATGTTGTAGAAGAAGCGAAGCAACAGTTTGGTGAATATGACAAAGACGGAGATGGATACGTATCCTGGGAAGAATACAATATTCAGATGTATGATCGTGTAATAGACTTTGATGATGATACGACTTTGGAAGATGCCGAAGAAGAATCTTTCCGGCAGGTGAGATGCCATGTACTCTCCTGTGGCTCCAGCCTGAAACATATTTTCTTTGCTTTCTGTTGCCTGCCTTGGTCAAGGCCAGCCCTGTGGATGAGAATGCCACAAGTTCAGAGTATGAGAGATCCTCTCTAAATTTTCTAACCATTGCACTAATTCCCCCTTCCTTGCCAGTCGGCTTGACACGAGGAAAAAACTTATTATAACTTGCATGGAAACATTCAGGTAGTTTAGTTAATTTTAAAAAGATGGTCATTGGTTAATCAAGAGACCTTTTGATTCAGGCAGCATTTAACACATTTATTTCCATTTATTTGAAATAGAAACATGCAGATGGCAAGTGCCATCTTAGAAGAAATATTTTGTCCTTTGTGTAAAAGTACCTTGTGGGTTAAACCACAGAGCCTAGGGCTTGCTGACCAGAAGGTCGGCGGTTCAAATCCAAAACAGGGTGAGCTCCCATTGTTGGGTCCCTGCTCCTGCCAACCTAGTAGTTCGAAAGCATGTCAAAGTGCAAGTAGATAAATAGGTACCAGTACAGCGGAAAGGTAAATGGTGTTTCCGTGTGCTGCTCTGGTTCACCAGAAGCGGCTTAGTCATGCTGGCCACATGGCCTGGAAGCTGTACGCCGGCTCCCTCAGCCAATAACGCGAGATGAGCGCCGCAACCCCAGGAGTCTGTCACAACTGGACCTGATGGTCAGGGGTCCCTTTACCTTTTTATCTATTCTGAAATGTATGCATCATCGAAAAGCATATTTTCTTTAGGATTGTTGTTGTTCTTTAACAAATGTATGCAGATATAATCAAGTTTACAGTTCTTCAGTCAGTTGCAAACCCAGTTTACAGCTGATATATGGCCAAAGGGTCAGGCATCACAACTTACCTTAAAAATGTGGCTAAGGTGGAATATTTAGATATGTGATCAAATTGACATGGTATCTCCTTACAGTATTTTAAATCAACCAGGGTAGTGGCACCCACCCTGTGGAATGCCCTCCCACTAGAGGTCAAAGAGAACAATTACCAGACCTTTAGAAGGCATCTCAAGGCAGCCCTGTTTAGGGAAGCTTTTAATGTTTGATGGATTTCTGTATTTTAGAATTTCTGTTTTTTTTGGGAAGCCGCCCAGAGTGGCTGGGGGAACCCGTCCAGATGGGCGGGGTATAAATAATAAATTATTATTATTATTATTATTATTAAAACTTCAGTTCACCAAGAGGTGGCGTATGCAGTCTGTTCTTTGAGTCATACAGTCCCATAAACAAGTTGCATTTGTAGCAATTCATAAAGGATAGCAGCAACTTGTGTTTTTAAATACTTTACTTTTTTCAAGAGTAAGTCACCCATTGTTGGGGATTATTTCTTTCTGAAGCTTAGCAACTATGCCCTTAAATTTTTAATGTATTATGCAGGAATACATATAGTTGATATTTGAACTTCTTTTTGAAATAATCTTGGGATCCAGGAAAGTACAGCTGATGTCGGCCAACACAAGAGTTTTCTGACTTGCTTCATTCTCAGCTGCTCACTTCAATTAATTCCTAGCATGCTTTTTCAAATCCTAATTTGACATGAAAACTGGCTACTTTTGCAGCCATCTAGATAAGTCGTTAATATGTACAGTACTGCAAGCGGTGGCAAAAATGTCTTTATTCCTAGCTTTCAAAAAAGTAATCATCATCTGAAATTTGGATTGCTGCTCTCCTGATAGAAGGTTATTTTTCCTTTTCTATCTTCCAAACTGTTGCCTAAATACATTCACAGCATGTCTGGTTTTAACACATCTTATAATGTAGACTACCTGGATCCTACCTTTATCACCTGAGGCTCTCCTCAGTGTGCATCCACAGCCTGACCCACTTATTGTGGGTGGCAGCTGAGAGTGGGCAGGCACCTTTTTATATATATAAAAAAATTATTGAATTTTCCACTTTAGCCATCCAATCATATCACATTAAATATTCCAAATTATACAAATACATATCAATTAATTCAAATATTCTACCAAATTATATATTTTTTTACTTCTCATGCTTCAAGTTCGGAGGGTCTGATCATCTCTTAATTTACTGCATTTCATAATCATATAATTATAATCATTTCCAATAGTTCTGATGTTATCCTTCATTCTTTCACAGCCTCTTGAGTCGTTCCCACAAGCAAGTTAAACCAAAACTGTATATTTCTGTGTGGCTTTTATGCCTATGATTCCTTTTCATAAGTTCACAATATCTTCTCACATTGGTATTTCAGCCGAATCAATCCAAAAATCTTTTCGCTGCTGTCAGCCGCCATCTTCACAAAGTTCCAATAAATCAAATCCAAAGGTCTATTCAGTAATTTCTCAAAACCGGTTACTTCAAACAGTCTTTCCAGGGGAGATTTGCCACAACAAAGCTGGAAGTCCAAATCTAATGAGATATTACTTACTTATCAAACCTTTATTAGGCATTATGCAAATAAAACCAGAAAAGAGAAAACAACATATAAAAGCCTAGAAATATATATAAAAAGGCAGCAGTTGGCTACATACATACATATATATATATACATACAGAATCAGTGGTTTTCCTTGTTAACCTGCTCCTTGGAGGACTGCTACCAAAAACTCGGCCACCCCCGCCGTTACCCTTTGGTCAACGTCAGATAGGCAGAATCCCACACTTTCACCTTGCTGGGGTTCCAGACCACCCAAAAGAGGGGAGAGCACGCGTTGACGGAGCGTATTGTACAATGGGCAATGAAAGAGAATATGCTCTACAGTGTCCGGGACATTCATAGAATATCTGCAGAATCTCTTGTTTCTAGGAATGTTTTGGTATCTTCCCCTGACAAATGCCGAGGGAAAAACATTCAAACGGGCCAGCATAAAAGCCCTACGTTGGGCTGGGCTTATTAACTTAGTGACGTAATTGGCTCTGCTATCTAAGATACTTAAATCATAGAATATGGGGGAGCAAATTTTGTTTACAGCTGCCATAATATTTTGTCTCTCGACATCCTTTAGTCTAGTTAGGATATTATGGAAAATGTATATCCTATAGTTAGGATATTATGGAAAATGTAATGAGATATTTAAGGCCCACCTCCCCCTGTGACTATTTACAGTGGTACCTCTACTTACGAATTTAATGCGTTCCGAACGCACATTCGTTAGTCAAAAAAATGTGTAAGTCGAATCCCATAGGAATGCATTGGGAGAAAAAATTCGTAAGTAGAAGCAACCCTATCTAAAAATTCGTAAGTAGAAAAAATCCTATCTGAACCGCATCCAAGATGGCGGACAGAGCTCCATTCGTAAGTAGAGTTATTCGTAAGTAGAGGTACCACTGTATCTGTAACCCGGACTTTCTTGAACATGGCGGATTTCCCAATTAAAACTGCATCACATCCCACAACCTTTCAAGGAGACCATCCAAGATTTTTGCAAGGTTCCAGCGGTAATAAGATCTGCTTCTATTTGATGTCAACAGATTAAAGTCTTTTATCATTTTGCAAGCAAATCAATTAAAAGCTTTAATTATATATATATATTCATTTCCACACAGTTATACTTTTAAAAACCATATTATATCAATGAATTCCAAACTTTCCAATCTTGTAAACGGTTCTTCGGGGGGGGGGGGGTTTAAGTAAAATGATATAAAAAGTCCCCCCCCTTTTTTTACGTTCCGTTCCCACATACCAACTGTCTCTGATGTAATCCTTCTTCAGTTCAGTTTTTTCATTTCAGTGGCTGGGTTGTATTGCAGAGTAATTCCTCCCTCCTCGCCTGAAGGATGTCCAAAACTTAAATCCAATTTTTCATCTTAAGTAATGGAACTTGCAGGGATAGTGTCCAGGAGAGCCAGACTCTCTCGGGGGCTTTCCATCCAGTGCCCCCAGCCCCTCCTTCCTTCCGAATTTGGGGCTGGGTTGTTGGGCATCTGCGGATGAGGCTGCATATTCCCTTCCCTGGGAAGATTTTTGGAGGCTGCTTACTCCTATCACAGCCTCTAATAATTACCCCGTGAGAGTCAGAGAGATGGAATGTTCGGCCATCTCCTATGGTGCCCCAAGTGGAAGTGAGAGTGGGCATTCCCACTCTTGAGGCCTGGTGTTGTCTGGCATCGGCTGTGAGAGCAGCTTGTGATCCAGCAGATCCTGGGATGGCTCAACCCTGCCTTTGGAAAACCCCATTGGGGGCTTATCTGCCTGGTGTGTGGAACACGGCTGGGCTGCCCATTGAAACATCTGGCAGGCAAGATGGAGAGTTCTAATATGACAAGGGTTCCATAAAAGTTTTTGCCATAATAAATCTGTTAGCCTTTAAAGTGCTTCAGGATCTTTTGGTGCAACAGACTTAACATATTTACTCTGGGGAAACAGTTTTTTTTGAAAAGTTACTCATCTGTGTGAAGCTTTAAAAAAATTAAGCACTATGTATACTAATATGGCACATTGCACTTCATAGGTTTCCATGACAGATGTGGCATTTTCTTACATAATTTTGTAGTTTCTGCATTTGCTCATTTTACATCACTAATCACACTCTGACTAGAGCCTTTATCAATCCTCTTTTAGCTAGATATAAATTATGATGAACTTCTAACTCTTCTCAGTGTATATAAGATTGATCTTGTAATGTGTATTTAAAGGAAAAGGAAAAGCAGGTTAGGTTTATGAAGCTTGAAACTAATGAATACAATATGACTTCCATTCATGTAACTGTTATTCCCCAAACTGTTTTCTAAGCTCCATTTAAAGGACAAGAAGAGGTTTGAAAAGGCTAATAGGGATGGAAGTTCTGGTCTGAATCTGGATGAATTCATTGCATTTGAACACCCTGAGGAAGCAGAATACATGAAGGCAAGTTTTGAGAGAAAGTGGCTACCACGGGGAATGCTGTTTGTTCATTCTTCAGATCCTCAGGGAAGCATTTTTGTACATCTCTATAGGGATGTACAACATACTAATTTTTCTGAGTGTAAAACAAGCTTCTCCATAGCATTGAAAATCCATCACTGGGCTTTTACATACCGGTGGTGGCTATGATGTTTCTTAAGACTGCAACCCAGTGCTCAGCCACTGGAGGCGGGATTTCCACTGAAGCCAGTGAGACTTCTCTCTCTACACAGGCTGGTGCTGTGCAATGCTATGTAACAGCTGAGGGCAAACAATCCTGCGTTTACCACATTGAAGTGAATGGGAGAAATGAAAGAACCCTCATTTCAATATTTATTTCTGATGCTGTCAAATTATAAACCCTTACAGCTGCTTCACGTCAAAAAGTGTGTGTTCTTGAATGGCCCTTCCTTTCCCCTCCCCTCAACAAATTTTAGCATGGGAAATTATTCAGTATCTTCTACACCATTTGTGCACCTTTTAGTTCTATCTCCCGTGCTCCCACACTTCCTTAGGACAAGTTATGCCTACAATGGTTGGACTTCACTAACAAAATTATTTACCTGAGTACACAAGTTCAAACTGTTGTCTTAGTGCAACTTGCTCACTTATTTGGATGATGATGAAACACGTCCTAAGGAAAATGCAAATACCAGAATGAGCATTCACTGTGTTGGTGAGAATTTGACCAGCTACACAGTGCGTTCATTTTACTTGGAACTTAGTGCCCCTCATCTAAATTAAGAATCCTGTGAATTTCTGCAGGCGCTTTTGTCTGTTAAACACTCTTAGTTAACTGACCAAAGTTACCCAACCTTTTCTCTCGCCACTAGGAGTTTGTAATTCAGGAAGCTTTGGATGAACATGACAAGAATGGCGATGGATTTGTGAGCCTTGAAGAGTTCCTTGGTGACTACAGAAGAGATCCAAGTGAGTGGGCAGGGAATGAAATTAGAAGTGTCATAAATTATTTGCATTGCATTTGCAAAGTACATCTGTCAAGGCCCTTAATTTTACACAGGTTTTCTCCATACACTTTCCACTCATCTTCCCTTTGGCAACTGGTTGTTTTCTGAATAGCAGTGACCTTGTGTGCCTTGTAAATGTGGGAAGGAGAAAGGAGATTTAGCTTCTGCAGTTCTATGACTATTGCTGTTCAGTTTGTAAGCATTTAAATAGGAATCTGTCCATCTCCTTTTCTATGGCAGTAATGCTCTTTGGCCCTGAATCTTTGGAGTAATGTGGGGAGTTAATAAAAGCTGTCTGGTTTTTTGATATAGCAATACCAAATGGTAGCCTTTTTGGCAGATCCAACATTTAGAACATATAGTCAAACCTCCGTTTACGACCACAATCCATTCCGGGTAGCCGGTCGCTCCCCAAGTTCGTCGTAAATGGAGGCGTTCTTCTGCGCGTGTGCGAAGCGCCAATAGAGCACTTCTGTGTGCGCGCTGCGCAGATCGCTTCTGCGCATCCGCACTCGCGGAACCCAGATGTAAACATTTCCGGGTCAGCGGCAGTCACGCCCTAAGTTCGTCGTAAACGGAGGCGGTCGCAAACCGAGGTTTGACTGTAGTTTTCATTTTGTTAATAATTGCTGGGACAGCATTTTTAAAGTTTCTTCTGATACTGTTTCAGAAAGCATGGTTGCTTTTCCAGTTCCTTTATTTTAACTGATGGTATACAAAAGAAGGAGACTTAATCCATGTAAAAAATTGTGTTTAGCTGCCAGTGAAGACCCGGAATGGATACTCGTAGAGAAGGATCGATTTGCAAATGATTACGACAAGGATAAGGATGGGAAACTCAACCCTAAAGAGTTATTAAGCTGGGTAGTACCTAATAATGAAGGTATTGCTCAGGAAGAGGTAAGAGTTTTGAAGAACTTTATGAACTTGATAGCCAAACTTCTTCTTTTTTTCAAATAATTTTTATTCATTTTCCAGATACAAAATCACAAAAAAAACCTCAAAAACAAAAAACAAAACAAAAAGAAAACATAGAAAAGAAAAACATCTCAGATCTTATATTGTTTACTTAACATTGTTGACTTCCTCAATTCCCCCCTCCTCACTGGGTCCATTTTAAAATTCCAATTAAGCAGTTTTCATCTTATGTCTTAAATTATTCTAACACATTTAATCATTAACACTCAAATATTCTATTCTAGAATCACCATCTATTCTCCACCAATAATTAATCAGTTTATCCAAATCAAAAATTATTTTCCCTTCCTTCTATCTTCTATTTCTCCCCTTAGCCTAAAAATTTTACCAAGAACTTTCCATAAATTTAAATATTAATTCTTCTAGCATACTAACATTTAAACACATTAAAACAAATTTAGCCCCCCTTCCCCTGAACTCAGGGTCTCCCAGATTCTTCAGCGAGTTCCATATGTCATTCCAGTTTCGGACCATCTAAATCAATCAAGAAAGTTACATCCATTATTACCCCTCACCCCATTCCCACCCTGTCCCAGCCTACCCAGCATTCTTCCTCAATCATCCCCTGATGCCTCCCCAATTCTTTAAATACTGTAGTACAAAACTATCCAGCAATAATTCCATTTTCCAGCCCTTTCTCAGTTTTTATTCCCTTTAGGTCCTGACCCCAGTATGGATCCTGTCCTCTCTCTCTCAATGGGAGGACATTACTCCATGCTGGTTCTTCTTTGGGGACTCCTTGGATCAAACATATGTTCTGTCCCCCCCCCTCACTGGGGAAACAATGTTCCATGTATCTTCCTCCTCTTTTTTAAATTCAGTTACATTGTCCAAGACTGATGATTGTTCCTCTTGCTTGACTTCATTCTCTGTTAGAGTTAATCCTTTTTCTCTGTCCAGACAATTCTGGTTCCTTTCACGCCATTCACACAAGTGTATATTACTTTCACATAACAATATATTATTTTGCCGCAATTCATCCCTCAAGTCCAAAAGCAATTCCAAAAGTTCCTTCTGAAAGTCCAGGCCATCAGGTGATGTTGTGGCTACAGGCATCCTGTTAATCTCTGGTTTCATGGGAACAGAACAGAGCAGGAAGTGGAACAGATTGTATTTCCAAAAACATCAAAGACCGAGTTTATATCCAAACTGGTTATAGTCTTATTTTTTAATTCTTCTTCATATCCTAAAATTCTTGTGTCCATTTATGAAAAGAACAATTGTCAAACTTCTTATGTACACAGCCTTATATTTTACACTCTCTTCACAATTGACAGTTCTCTGTCTCAAAGAGATAAACAAATTCCTTTCTATTGTGATGTCATAATGGCGGCTTGCTGATTCCTCCCGGGACCCGACTTCAGCTTCCAGAGGGATTTTCTCCTGTCCAAATTTAATAAAAAAAATTGCAGGGATTTTAATAAAGTTATTATTAAATAAATTTCTCCCCTTTGCCCTGCCTCTGGAGCAAGGTGTTAAGCCCAATCCTTGGTAATTAATAGATTCAATTTTCCAGCTATAGGCAAATTACCTGCAGCTTCGTGCCTCCAAGATAGCTATGCTCCTCTGCACCGCATTAGCTCAAAACCCCCTGCTCTCTCGCCGCCCGAAAATAGGCTAGCCGAGGGAGGGGGGAGCTCGCTTCTGGCGTCTGCTGGATCCATGTCCCCAAAACGCTTGATTCGGGGTTACTTCTGGGGGCCCGATGCGCTGAAGCAGTCCCCCCCCCTTGTCTCGGGAGCACCATGTTCTCCTCAGCTGAGGAGAACAGCATCCGCCATTGCTGTGCGATCGGCCGGAAGTGATAGCCAAACTTCAATCACAAAGTCACACAAGTTCTGAGTCCTCCCTGGAATCCATTACACTTGAACACACCTAATTGTCACTCAGCATTGTAATAGCCTACTCTAGCAGTAGTGTGGAAGGCCTCCCCCATTTGGCCTGCAAGGCCATTTTGGACAGCCTGTGCCCATCTGGTGTGGAGCAGTATACCTGAAGGTGCGTCTCTACCCCCATCGTTCAGCCTGGACACTGAGGTCCAGTGCCGAGGGCCTTCTGGCGGTTTCCTCACTGTGAGAAGCCAAGTTACAGGGAACCAGGCAGAGGGCCTTCTTGGTAGTGGCACCTGCCCTGTGGAATGCACTCCCATCAGATGTCAAGGAAATGAACAACTATCTGACTTTTAGAAGACACCTGAAGGCAGCCCTGTTTAGGGAAGTTTTTAATGTTTGATGTTTTATCATGTTTTTAATACAGTCAAACCACGGATCCCAAACACCTCCGTTTTGGAACGTTTTGGCTCCTGAACGCCCAAAACATGGAAGTAAATGCTCCAGTTTTTGAATGTTTTTTGGAAGCTGAACATCCAACGTGGCTTCCGCTTGAGTGCAAGAAGCTCCTGTAGCCAATTGGAAGCTGTGCCTCAGTTGTCGAACATTTCGGAAGCTGAATGGGCTTCCAGAACAGATTATGTTCGACAACCAAGGTTTGACTGTATTCTGTTGGGAGCCACCTAGAGTGGCTGGGGGAACCCAGCCAGGTGGGTGGGGTATAAATAATAAAATTATTATTATTATTATTATTATTATTATTAAGCAGGTGAAGATGTAGTTTCGTGCCGAAAGTGGGTTTATCTGATCCTTGGCCCACTGCACAGGCAACCATCAAATTGCAGCCCCCGTGTCTGCAAAACCTTGTGTCATAGCTTGAGTGATGGCAAACCACATAGGCAACAGAAAACGCCTCACCTGACAACAGGTGATTGATGGGTAGGCAGCCGTATCCGCCTGTTAAGATGGCCTGAAGAGATTGGGGGAACCTAAGCATCCGGGTCTCCAGCAAAAAAAAACTTCCCCAGCTCGGCACTATAGATTTCTTTACTCCCCGCTGCAATATCTGAGCAGAATAGAAAGACTTTTGGAGGGTGAGACTTTAATCTGGCAATCCAACCCCTACCCTTGGCAACAAGCCAGTGTTATATGGACAGCCAAAAGAATGCAGAAACTTCTTGGACGCCTCCTTTCCATCACATGCATTTGCAGTTAAATGTTTTTATCATATTTACACAGCAGATGATATATTATTTCTATGAAACCCTTTACTGGTACTGTACAGTTTTTTCAAATATGAAAGACAGACAGAGAAGAGATGAATTTGTGAACTACTTTAATGCTTGCTAATTTTATTCTCTAGGCTGTCCACCTCATTGAAGAAATGGACTTGGATGGTAACGGAAGGCTGGCAGTGGCAGAGATTCTTGAGAATCCAGATCTGTTTCTCAACAGTGAAGCCACAGATTATGGCAGGCAGCTGCATGATGAAAGCTTTTACCATGAAGAACTCTAGTTTCCAAGAGACTATTCTTTGTTCCAGAGTCGGATTTTTAAAAAATGCGTTTAGCTTTGAAGACAGCAACACAAATTGCGTGTGGCAGTAATATACTGGTGTCTGCAGCAGTTTTTGCATCCCTGGGTTTAGATGTTTTAGCCTCCATAATTTCGGTACTACAAACCTATTGTGCTTTTAAAGGGAGCAGAAACCTTCTCCAGCATTTCATGTTTTAGTACTGCTTTTTGAAACATACTTGAAAAAATGCAAAGATGTGACTGTGTGATAGGATAGAGAATACCACTAGTTTGTATTAGATTTTGGGAAAGAGGAAAAACTATTACAGTGTTTGTTTCATCTTTGTAAGAATCTTTCTGTATGAATATCCAGAAGGACTAAAGCCTTACATATTTGTAAGGTTTCTGTGTATATTAACTTCTGTAGATGGTGTTTATAATCTGAGAATCTTATTTTTGCAGCTAGATAGCAATTATTTTTACTGTAATGATAATCACTTTAGAAAGTGTATTGTATTTAAGTAAGAAACAAACTTGAAACACTAAAGATTAAAAACTCAAAATGTCCTCATTATTTCTTGTCATTCTTGCTATGACTCCCTTAACTAGGGCTAAATGAATACATTAGACCCACTATTCTCCCAAAAGCACACAACATGGTTTACATGAAATAAATATAATGCAGGGAAAGATACAGATACAAGCTTTAAAAGCCAACATCAGTTTGAAACAGCAAATCAAAATTCTTTAAAGTCCTATTAACTACATGCCTCTGAAACCCTTGTTTTCTCCAGCTGCCTAAAAGAAAGTGGGGAAGGGACCAGATGAATCCCTTAGGAGCCTGTTCCATGTCCACAGTAGCACACTTCACTGCTGCTATGTACTCCATGTCATTTGTTGGGATCCTAAATGCTTAACTTGAAAGTATATTTGTATCAAGTCAGGATTGCATTTCCCAGTGATTTATGCTAGATGTATGTGCATTTTAGAAAACCCCACCTGCTAAATACCAGGCAGGTGCAATACCTCTCTTTCCAACACCTGTCTAAGATCTTCCCTTTTCCATCAAGCCTTTTAAGTGGCGGTTTTTATCCCAGTTTGTATGTGTACTGGATTTGAAATTGTTTTTATTGTTAAAATTGCTTTGGGTTGCTCTGTGAGAAACAATAAATGAAATAAATAACTTCAAAAAGAAAACATGAATCAACATGGAAGTGCTGTGGAAGTCTGGTGGGCACCATTCACATAGTGGCTGCTGTGGGGGACATGGCATAACACAAGCTGGCTGCTGCGGGGACATGGCTACCACAACAACATCAGGCTTACCCTGGGAAGGAAGCCCTGTCCTGCCGGTCCTGATTGTGGAGGTATTGGTTCTGTTGCTGTACAGGAAAGAGTGTACTCTTATGCACCCAAAGACCACAGACACGCATGTCTTTCTCACCCATACATTTATCTCTGCCCAAGAGCACAGACCAAGCAGGGAGATAGATGTGTTTTCTTTCTCACCCAACCACCTGCACCCTATCACCCACTAGAAGTCTGCACTAATTTCTTACCAAAAAATGAGAGAAGTGGCATCCTCAATTTGCCTTGTATCTCAGGTTATAAAAAACTTTAGAAATTTAACTTTTTCCAGTGGAATCTGGAGATTATGGTTGTTACTGGGGGCATCAGATAAGGTCTCAGTGGTCCCCAACAGTGGAAGGGAAGGGAAAATACATATAGTACAGATCCAAGTACTTAGAGAGCTGTTGATAGAAATATTTAACACATTTGCACAAATTCCTTCAGTAGCACCTTAAAGACCAACTAAGTTTTTATTTTGGTATGAGCTTTCGTGTGCATGCACACGAAAGCTCATACCAAAATAAAAACTTAGTTGGTCTTTAAGGTGCTACTGAAGGAATTTTTTTATTTTACTTCGATCCAGACCAACACGGCTACCTACCTGTAACATTTGCACAAATAACCCTCAAATAACCCCATGTCAAGCACCCTGACATGGAAGTAAGGTCCATTAAATAACTGGAATGGCTGCGGAATAAACCTGCATAGGTTTGTGTTGTAAAAGAGCTTTGCTTCTGCAGTGAGAATTAGAGCTGATCGCTTCTATCTTTGGCCAGCCTGAAGGGGAAGGGAGTGCAAGAGAGGAGGGCTCAAAAGCCAATGCTAGAAATTGGGGCAGGGGGCAGTCTGTTCAGGGTTATGATGGTAATAAGACCCGTAGTAGAGAAGAAGGCATCAGCTTGTTTTTTTCTTGTCTCAACTGTTGGGAACTTCAGAAAACACCAAAGGCAAATTTAGCATTTTAGAGTAAATGTGAAAACACTTGTAGATTTGTGGTATAAAACCTCGCAAACAGCTTATTATACCTTTCACCCTCTTCTACATAGAGGACGCATGCTGATAATTTACCTCCGGTATATGGGTCATATGCAACTATAGTGGTATCTCGCAAGACAAAATTAATTCGTTCCATGAGTCGTTTTGCGTTGCAATAATTTCGTCTTGCGAAGTGTGGTTTCCCATAGGAATGCATTGAAATTTAATCAATGCGTTCCTATGGGGGGGGTGCAAAAAAAGGTGCCGACCCGCCCGCCAGGTTTTTAAGGCTCTGGGGAGGGGGAAGCAGGAGGAGGGCCAGGGAGAGGCTCCTGATGGGATTTCACCATTGGGAGGTCCAGCCGGCAGCTCCCTCTTCGTCTCAGTCCCGGTGATTCCCATGGAACACGAACACGACTCAGGGTCTCAGCAACCTGAGCACGCAATCAGCAGAGATGCCCACGCAGTTTCAGCGGTTGCAGCGGAGATGATAAGGCAGCAGCAGAGAGGCATTTTAAAGTGGTTTATTTACAGCTATATTACAGCATGAAGAGAGAGCGAATGATGCTTTCTCTCTTCCATCAGATCAAACAGTTCAGAACAGAACTCAGAACAGAACTGAAAGTAAGAGTCCATAAAAGGATATACCTAGACATGTGACATATATCAGCAGCAACATGCCTAAGTCTTAAGGTGGAACTGAATCTCCTGACATCACTCCCCCATTCTGTGAAACCTTAAGCTCAGCAGTTCCAAACTGTAGCTTTTGCATATAACTGTGCAACTGTTCTTTATTTACAACCTTGGACAACATATCAGCCGGAATTTCATTACCTGGCATGTATGATATTTGGACCAGTCCTTTCTTTATGCATTCCCTGGCACGATGTAATTTTATCTGCAAATATTTGGTCCTCTGCTTGCAACTCTCAGATGCTAGCAAAGCTAAACAGGACTGATTGTCTTGATATACCTGAATAGGACAAGACACATTAACTCCAATATCCTTGAACAGTTGCAACAACCATTCACAATCCATTAAGGAGAGTGAGAGAGCGTTGAGCTCTGCTTCACAGGAACTCTGACAAACGGTTGTCTGTTTCCTGCACATCCAATCAAAAAGACAATGGTTGTATACATAACAAACACCTGAAGTGCTTTTGCTATCTGTGACATCACTACCAAAACTTGCATCTGCGAAGATTTCCAGACCTCCAGTCTTTTGACTTGTGAAACGCAATCTGTAGTGCATGGTTCCTTTTAAGTACCTACAAATGCGTTTCAAAGCACGCCAATCCTGAACAGTAGGATTGTTGGCACGTCTGCTCAGCAAATTACAGCTAACAGCAATGTCAGGTCTTGAAACTCTTGCAATGAAGTTTAACTTACCTAACACACATCTATACAGTGTAGTGTCGGTAAATGGTTCTGCATCATCATCAACTTTATAACCTTGTACCATAGGTGTGTCAACAGGATTTGCGTCAATTAAATTCAATTTGTTCAGCACATCAGTAATCTTTTGAGTTTGGTGTACCAGAAAAGTACCTTCTTTGTTTCTCTCAACCTGTAGAGAAAGATAATTGGAAACCTCACCTAGGTCTTTCATATTGAAGTGTTCCTTCAACTGAGCAAGTGTACTCTGGTACAACTCTTTGTTCTTCCAGAAGAACAGCAAATCATCAACAAAACAAATACAATATAGTTTTTGCTCCCCCTCTTGTTTGACAAATACACACGGATCAGCGATACCTTGCTTAAATCCTAAGGAAAGCAATGTTTCTGTAAGTTTGGTGTTCCAACACCTGGCACTCTGTTTGAGCCCATACAGTGATTTCTTTAGTTTGCATACCATTCCCTTTGGTACATCCACACCAGCAGGGGGCAGTAAAAATATATCTTCTTGTAAAACCCCGTATAAAAAAGCTGTATCGATATCATGATGGGCGACCTGAAACTTTTGTTCAGACGCAAATTTAAGCATGAGTCTCACCGTCTCGTATTTCACGGTAGGAGCAAAGACTTGGTGAAAGTCCTCCCCCGGTACCTGCGAAAATCCTCTGGCGACCAACCTTGCTTTGTGTCTCATAATCTTTCCATTCTGGTTAGTCTTGGCTTTAAACACCCACTTGCTGTCAACAAGCCTCATTCCCGGGACAACTGGAACTAGCTCCCAGGTTTGATTTCTATCTAAGGAGTCAATTTCAGCCTTCATGGCTTCCAGCCATGGCTGAGCCTGCTTTGGGTTCAATTCCTGAACCTCTTGGAAACTAGCAGGTTCAAAGATTTTTTCAGAGGTACCAAGAACAGCAACAGCTGTCTTTGCATATTCATCAGCATATCTCTTGGGCGGTTTCCCCTTTGTGGCCCTCTCGGACCTTCGAACAGTCCGTTCTTCATCTTTACTTAACTCCTCCTTTTTAGGAGAAAAGCGACCAATGGTGAACAGAGGTTCTTCTGGTTCAGTGTCAGACGCATCTGATGGTCTGATTGAGGCTTTTGCACTTAAATAATCTGCAGTGTCACTATCAGATGCTGATAGTGCACCTGCGCCTCTTACTGAATCAGAATCAGAACCAGAATCCTGCTCATCATCATCCTCAGCTTGTGCTTCTTCTTCTTCATCATCAACAGGATGAATCTGAAAAATCCCCACATTTCCCCCCCATTTGGGATTGCACTGGACACTCTTGGTGATTCTTACAGTTTGAGTGTTTTTCATCAACACTCTGTACGCTCCATTTTCGTATCCCAAGAATATACCAGGTTCACCTCGTGTCCCCAGCTTACCACTTTGTGGGGTGTTTACCCACATGTCAGATCCAAAGATCCTCATGTGTTTGATGTAAGGCTGTTTGCCAAACATCTTTTCATAAGGGGTACACTCAATCGCTGAATGCCACCTGCGATTAAGAGTGTATACAAAATTTGATAGTGCTTCGGCCCAATACTGTTCTGGCAAATTGGCATCATGCAGCAAGGTTTTAAGTCCCTGTTGTAAGGTTTGTCCTGCCCTTTCACACAGACCATTTTCCCAAGGACTTCTGGGGCATGCCAGATCGTGTTGAATTCCCTTCTCAGACAGAAAAGCTTTAAATTCATGAGAAGTGAACTCCCCTCCATTATCACTGAATAGGCACTTTATCTTTTGGCCCCTGGCATTTTCAAGCCATGCACAGAAACCCTTGAACTTTAAAAAGGCATCTGATTTCTGTTTTAGCACAAACACGTGGACATATCTGGTGTAGGAGTCTATTAGGATCATAAAATACCTAGATCCACTCACAGATGGTGAAAGTGGACCTACCAGGTCTGCATGGACCACCTGATAAGGCTGGGTTGCCTTCCTCCCAGACACTTTCCCTTTGGGTGCAACTTTCACCTTATGTTGTGCACAGGAAACACACTTCATATGATACTTGCAGGGTTTAAGCTTCAGGCCCTGCACAACCTTGGGCATCTTGGACACTGCTTGCCAGCCTAAGTGTCCAAAAATGCGATGGTATTCGTGAATACAACCTGCATGAAGAGGCCTATTAGTTGTGTTAGCAACATAAGCAACATTTTCATCAGGTTCACCCTCAGACACTTTTACATCATCAAAAGTCATCAAAAACAGTTCATCAACCTTTTCAGCACGTACGTATTCTTCATTGTTCTTAGTGATAATGGCAATGCCATTCCTGAAAGAGATGTGAAAACCCTTTCTGTCCAGCTGTGGAACTGAAAGTAAATTATCCTTTGCTTTTGGCACATAAAGCACATCAGCAATCTCTAGGTTTAGAGATTCTAACACAATTGTCCCAGATGTCCAAAGATGATCCACCTGCCTGTAAAATCTTCCCCTTAAAGGCTTGAAATGAAACAAAAAGATGTCGGTCTCGGCAGATGTGGTTTGTGGCACCAGAATCGACAACAAAGAAGTTATTAGCCTTTGAAGTTGCTGTTATCTTAGCCAGCATAGCTTTACGCTGTCCACTTGGCTGCTTTCCACCGCTGCCACCCCCCTTTCCTTGTTTGCCTTTGAAATTTGCAGCAGCTGTCGGTCTTTGCTTATCTTGCTTCTTTCTGCAGTTTTGCTTTACGTGACCCAAACCTCCGCAACCATAGCACCTGATCGTGAAGGCTCTAGCGTTATCAGCTTGAGATTGGCACGTAGCAGCTGGCTCCTGTGATTTGCAACTGGCGCCCTCAGCTCTCCTCCGATCCCACTCATTTTGCAATACAGCAATTACTCTAGCTGCTGTTAAATCTCTTGTGGGGAGGGCTGCTAACTGGCTAGCAATGGCATCAAAGCTGTGGTCTAAAGAGTCCAGAATCAACACTGCAAACACAGCTTCTGGCAAAACAAATTCACGATTCACCAGTTCCTCCCTCAGCCGCTGCATTTCAAGAATGTGGGCACGTAAATCACCTCCCGGCTGGAGTTTCATGTTGTGCAGAGTCCGAAAAAACAATAGAACTGACCCTGCCTGTTTGCGTTCATGGGCTTCACGTAGTCCCTCCCACATTAATTTCGCAGACGCTTTTCCAGCAAGGGTAATTAATTCTGTAGCTGAGACACATCCAATATCAAACCGCGAGCTTGTGAATCACATTGAGCCCAAGCATTCGTCATTGGCACGGGGGGGGGGGGTTCTCATCAATCACATGCCAGAGCTTTGCAAGTCTTAACTTGCCTTCTACATATATTTTCCATGTATGATAATTAGTCCCATCCAGAAGAATTATCTGGTTAGAGCTTCCAAGCATATTCTCCATTTTTCCAGCCACCCGTTACAGGCAATCACTTTGGAAAAATGCCTCCGCTCCAGCTCTATCTCACAGTCAATTAATCACTGGGACAGGTTTACGACTGTCTGTTTCAAAGCTTTCTCCGGCAGCAGCCAGCAGCTTGCTGAATAAACATTTTGCTGCCTATCGCTCTCCACACATACCTCTCAATTGCTCCGATGTTTTCAGCACTGATCAAAGCCGCATTCGGAACACACTGCCTGCTCCTGGATCCATAACTGGCTGGTCCAGAGACCACCAACCATCTCCTCTGGGCTTGACGACCCTTGTACTTCTGGGCCCATAACCCTTTTGATGGGATTTCACCATTGGGAGGTCCAGCCGGCAGCTCCCTCTTCGTCTCAGTCCCGGTGATTCCCATGGAACACGAACACGACTCAGGGTCTCAGCAACCTGAGCACGCAATCAGCAGAGATGCCCACGCAGTTTCAGTGGTTGCAGCGGAGATGATAAGGCAGCAGCAGAGAGGCATTTTAAAGTGGTTTATTTACAGCTATATTACAGCATGAAGAGAGAGCGAATGATGCTTTCTCTCTTCCATCAGATCAAACAGTTCAGAACAGAACTCAGAACAGAACTGAAAGTAAGAGTCCATAAAAGGATATACCTAGACATGTGACATATATCAGCAGCAACATGCCTAAGTCTTAAGGTGGAACTGAATCTCCTGACAGCTCCCTCCCTCGTTCCCCAGCAGCCGCTCGCGCCCAACCAGGCAGCCAGTGGGATGGGACGGGGGTGGATGGAGTGCTTTGGCAGCCCGCGCTCTACTCAATGATGGCCACTCTCCTGTTCACGCGCCTCCGTGCAGCCAGTGGGACTGGACAGGACGGGAGCGGATGGAGCGAGCCCAAGGGTGAGAAGTAAGCGCGTGGCAGCGGTGCTGAGGGGGTGATCCCGGGCCAGCCTGAAGGTGAGGAGAAAGCGCATGCCGGCGGCGCTGAGGGGGCCGGTTCTGGGCCAGCAATGGCAGTGGATCCCCGAGGGTGAGCATGGTACGGCAGCGAGGGCAAGGGACTTTACTGTAATGCGTCCCTATTCATCCTGCGAAGCACGGCCATACAGTGGTACCTCGGTTTATGAACACAATTGGTTCCGGAAGTCTGTTCATAAACTGAAGCGTTCATAAACTGAAGCAAACTTTCCCATTGAAAGTAATGGAAAATGAATTAATCCGTTCCAGATAGGTCCGCGGCGTTCATAAACCGAAAATTCATAAACCGATGTGTTCATAAACCGAGGTTCCACTGTATAAAACTTTGTTTTGCGAGACGCCTCGCGCAACGCAAAACGCTGTCTTGCAAGTTTTTCCTTGCACGAGGCATTTGTCTTGCGGGGTACCACTGTACTTTCTACTCAGAGGAAGTCCATGGCAAATAATGGATCTAAGTTAGCTATGCATTCATCTCAGTGTGTCTACTGTGAGCATGGCTACCTTTGGATTTAACCCTCTATGCCAAGTGTGAGGAACATTTGGCCCTCCAGATGTGGTTCAACTACAACTCCCATCATCCCTGGCTATTTGCCATGCTTGCTTGGGTTGATTGGAGTTGTAGTGTTCAGCAACATCTGGAGGAGCAATGATTCCTGGCTGCTACTTTATATGACTCTGAGAGGAGGCTTTATTTTGGCTGGCTCAGTTTAGTGTGGTAAAGGGTCTTCTGCAGAGGAAATCTAACCCTAGAAGAAGTCTGGTTCTCCAGAGTCCAAGCAGGCCCAGCACAATTCTGGTAAGACCTGAATTAGACATGCACCTTCCCTTTATACTGGTATGTACAGCGGTGTTGGGCATCGCTAAACAGCAGGGGACTTTAGCCCCCTCAATAGTTTGAGGCAGAGGGCCCAGCACCCCCCAATATTCAGGGAGCCGACATCCCCAGCCACCACCAGGCTCCCTCCGTATACCCCTGCCCCTGTCTGGGACCTCAGGAGCCGGGAGGGGGCTGGGACAAGTGGAGCTGTGGCTGGGGGTGAGGAAGATGCTTCAGCAGCTCACTTGCACCCCAGAGCCAGGCTCTGATGGGAGCCTGTTGTGGGGCACCTAGTCACACCCCCTCCAGAAGATGCACCCAGTCCCCAGTCTAGCTGGTGCAGGCTCTTCCTACCTTGTTGCCTTCACTTAGCTGCCATCCTGCACCCACTTACCGTAAAAACTCAGGGAACAGGCAAAGCAGGTGTGGTCTCTTTGGGTCATGGTAAGCACCTGTGATGTGGCTGCTTCTAGGCTAGAGAGAGCAGGGGGCAGCAGCAAGAGGATCCTCAGCAGGGAGTTCTGGTGCTCAGCCTGGGCTCTCCGCAGGTGCCCAACCACACCTGCGGTGGAATATTCATGGAAAGGAGAAGGGAGAGGCAGCAGCTGCTGTTTTATGTGGATTAGCAAATTCTGCTTGCTACATTTTCTTACAGCTGTAACATGGGAAGAAACAACCCAGTTCCTTATTTCAGGAGTTGCCAGTAGAGAAGGCTTGCAGGCACTGCTGAATAGACTCATTGATTTCATTGGAGTGACACTGGAGGAAGTGGGTTTGCATGACTGGCTGCTAGAGGAATAAGCTCTCCTCGCTAAACAGCCTCCACCCTTCCATTTGCAGGTGAAGCTACAGACCTTTCAGGCTGGTCTGGAATGGAAAAATATTTGCTACGCCCTAGACCAGCCTTTGCCAGTCCGCTGTTCTGGACTAGGACTCCCATCAGTCCAAGCCAGCGCAGGAACTGCAGGCCAGAACATCTCTGGAGGGTGCAAGGTTGGCAGAGGTTCCCCCAGGCCAAAGCAGCCCAGATCCCCCCTGGCTTTTCCTACTTAGGGAACAGGATGGACAATAGGACAGAGTGAGATTAGAAGAATATATACTCACAGATGAGATTGGCTTCTTGAAGCCAGCATCTCTCCGTCCAAGGCACAACTTTTCCTGCTGCTTCTCCCACTGAATTGGCACAAGCAATTTGGGAAATGGGATGTGCTGTGGAAAAGGAGGGTGGTCAGACTTCAAGTTTGTGGAATCGACTTTGTTTTCAGGGTGCAAAGCAGTGGTGTGGAGGAAATTCCTTATTGTACCCCATGACTGATACTCAGTTCATGCCAGGGTAGTCAATGCAGGGCACTCCAGATACTGTCAGATTAGAACAGGCATAGGCAAACTTGGACCTCCAGATGTTTGGGGACCACAACTCCCATCATCCCTAGCTAACAGGACCAGTGGTCAGGGATGATGGGAGTTGTAGTCCCAAAACATCTGGAGGGCTGAGTTTGCCTATGCCTGGATTAGAATTTCAACCATAGCTGCCAAGTTTTCCCTTTTCTCGCGAGGAAGCCTATTCAGCATAAGGGAAAATCCCTTTTAAAAAGGGATAACTTGGCAGCTATGATTCCACCCCCCCCCCCTTTGCTGACCGAGGCTGATAGAAATTGTGGTCCAGCCACCTCTGGAGGGCACCCCTGAGTCAATCCAGCCTCCACTAGTGAAACTGAGCACTTCGATTTAGAGCAATTTATATGCATATAATGTGCTTACATTATAAGCACATTATATGCATATAATACTTTGGCCACCTCATGAGAAGAGAAGAATCCTTGGAAAAGACCCTGATGTTGGGAAAGATTGAGGGCACTAGGAGAAGGGGACGTCAGAGGACGAGATGGTTGGACAGTGTTCTCGAAGCTACCAACATGAGTTTGACCAAACTGCGGGAGGCAGTGCAAGACAGGAGTGCCTGGCGTGCTATGGTCCATGGGGTCACGAAGAGTCGGACACGACTAAACGACTAAACAACAATGTGCTTACAAATGGGAAGGTGGTCTTGTTAAAGTTAATGAGAGGCAGGGAATATTACAACTGATGAGGCAGGTTTATGTTCTGCTTGGATTCTTGCCCCCAGTCTTGGGGTGCCACGTAGTGCACAGAGATTTCCGGCATCTGTGATAGTGCTGGGGGGCTCAGCAGTCACTGTGGTGGGTGAGCATCATCACCGGATTTCTGTATTTTACTGTTTTGTGGGAAGCCGCCCAGAGTGGCTGGGGGAACCCGGCCAGATGGGCGGGGTATAAATAATAAATTATTATTATTATTATTATTATTATTATTATTATTATTATTATTATTCCTGCTCAGTGAGGGATTCTGGGGTGCAACTTGCAGAGCATGTGATGCACCCACTTCTAGTCACTCTGAAGCACAGGGTTTCCCCCCCAGCATAACCCAAAATGAGTTTTAAGCACGACACCAAGCCATATCATGGAGCAGGGCCAAAACTAGGATGAAGCATGTGGAGCATCCCTTATTGCCTGCTTGCATTTTCGCCAAAATTTGTGCTCCTTTCTGTTCTCCTCAGTTGGATAAGGCTTCCATTTTCTAGGAAGCCTCCTTGCATCTGATAGCATTTTTTACTCTGCTAATTAACCATGCAGGCATCCTCATGGACCGAGCAGTCCCTTTCTTGATCTAAGGTATACATTAAAATAAATATTTAAATAATGTATTCTTGTTGTTTGTCATTTTATTACAACTGCTGTTAATTTTTTACATGGCAAAATGCAGGCTTGGCTTAGGGGCATGTTTCATGTTGTTTGTCCCAAGGGAAAAAAATCTCTAGTTCTGGCCCTGATTCTCTGATGGAGGCCACTATAGCTATTTTGACATATGCAGGCACTACTGGCTTTTCAGAGCGTCTGATTTTGTTCCTTCTCAAGCTGTTCTGGTTTCTAGTGCATTTCTGAGCCCAGTTCAAAGCACTGGTTGTTATATTGAAAGCTCACCATTAACTACTTCAAGAGCTGCTTCCTAATGGGCATGTATTTTGTACATTGAATTAAATTTCCCTTTAAAGATGCTTTGGAAGTTTCTTTGTTCTGCTGAACAGCTAACTATCTTCTGCTCTTTGTTTCCAGCTTAGGAGCAATGAAAATGTTTGCCATTTCACTTGAAGAAAGTGCTCACCAACTAAATAAGCCAGGCAACAAGCAACCTCTGCTACGTTTTATCTGCAAATGGCATAACAGAGGAAATGATGGTTTTCGGGTCCATTTGCAAATGGCAATGGAAATGTCACATTGTGAAACTTCTCGCCCAGTGATATTGATGGGAGAAGGCTCTCTATTAGTATTCCAGGGGCATTCCTTGTGTGCTACCACTTCATTCATATTCACAGTTGCAATGAATGAACACAGCACATCCAAAAGCTACATATTGATCCAAATAGGCTAAGCCGAAGCAAGTGCCATCTACCCATTTCCTTAATTTTTAAGAGAATTAGAAAATACTTGTTATTGCAGCAATTGCTGAGCCTGCAATGTCACAGATCTGCTTCCTGTGGGTATGATTTGAGCCCAGCACAAAAGATTACCAAAAAAAACACGCAAACTGCCTTGCCTCGAGAAATGCAGCCTCCGTGGTCAACAGAATGGGCCTGCTCTCGGTTTTCTTCCCAGAGTTTGTAGCTTTGTCCATTGATCAGACAACACTTTTGCTTTCTGGGGTGTAGGTAATATTGTCAGTAAACACTCCCCCCCCCCAGAAAACCTGCCTCATTTGCACACAGATGATAGGATGGTTGTTGTTTTTTTGCTTCCTCATTTCAATACTCACCATTTGCCAGAACTGAAGTGAGGTTGATAGCAGAGCATAGGGGTGGGGCAAGAGGAGGGAAAGAGGAAGGGGAGACCTGTGAGGTTTGGGGTGTGCTTTCTCCTTCAGAGTAGCAAGTCATTTCACACTCAGCTTCCTTCAACCGCCCAGAGCTGTTTTGCAAGCTGCAAAAGAGAGCATTCCTCTTTTGGCTTCCGTGTGCTTGGCAGCCAGAGCCAACTGGGCTCGTCTCCGTCAAAGTTTTGGTGCTGTGGGGCAAGCCTGCCCAAAGGGGACCTTTCCAGGAGCTCCTCATGACACACCTGCAGTTCAAAGATGCCTTCTGGGTAAGTGCCAACAACTTTATTTTCACCTTCATGGAGATAAAGGAGCAACACTGGCTGGCTGCGTGGTCTGAATTAACCTGGTGCCGCACTGTCACGATTTTGCCTGCAAGTTTGGTTCAGTGCATTAGGAATGTTTTCGGGGCACGTATGCAAACTGGTTACCACAGGAAACTGCGGAAGGGGCTTGTTTAGGACACCTGAATCCACACAATGAAAAGGTAAGGGACTCCTAGGCTAAGCAAGGAAGAGGGTCTACTTATACTACGTACTGTATAGTTAAAAGAGCCACTTATTTCAAATTTTTAATTGCTAAAAAAAGAGAAGGAAATGAACTCTTAATTTTTTAAAAAAATTAAAATTTTGAACGACTAAATTCTTTCTTGGGGATGCTGGCAGAACATGGGTCTAATTTTCATTGCAGTCGACAGCTCATGTTTCTATCTTATGTGGTACTTTTTATGTTAGATATACAACTTTGCTAGTGCAGCTTTTATCCGGGTGGCTAAAAGCTCATGGCACCACACAGAGAGTGTCTTATGCAAAACTCGAATGCTATTATGCAAAGGTTGCCCCACCCTGGTGCTCAGGTGTCACCCTTGAATATCTTGACCATTCCCGGTTGGTGGTTGTTGTTTCTAAAAATAAGGGCATGAAGCACCCTCCTCCATCAGACCAAAGGTCCATCAGATGCAGCCCCCTGTGATGTCCAGTGGTCCAGCCAGATGCCTTAGGAAACCAGCAAATGTGTCATGGAGGAAACAGCCCTCTGCTCCTGTTGCTCGCCAGTACTGGCATTCAGTGATATACTACCTCTGAATCTGAAGGGTAAATCCAGCCCATGGTTCTTCAAGCTTGTGTCCCCAGATGTTGTTGGACTACAACTCCTATTATCCTTCTTCTTCTTCTTTGGCAATCACTTGTAGCTGAGTAAGATTGTCTTCCATAAACACAGTTTTAACAATGCGTCCATAAGTGACTGTGGAGGCCAATTCTGGATCCACATGTCCTTCCACAGTGGGGACATTGGTTTCCAGGCAGGAGTTGATCACAGTGTGGATTTGCCAAGCATGCCTTCCTCTTAGCACGTTTCTCCCTTGCATCCTGAGATCGAGTTTATTCAAAGCCCATAACACCTTTGGTAAAGGCTGTTCTCCAGCTGGAGCACTCACAGGTCAGTGTTTCCCAGTTGTCTGTGTTTATACTACATTTTTAAAGATTTGCCTTGAGACAGTCTTTAAATCTCTTTTGTTGACCACCAGCATTACACTTTCCATTTTTAAGTTTGGAATAGAGTACTGTAGTTGCTTTGGAAGACGATCATCAGGCATCCGCACAACATGACCAGTCCAACGAAGTTGATGTTGAAGAATCATTGCTTCAACACTGGTGATCTTTGCTTCTTCCAGTACACTGATATTAGTTCACCTCTCTTCCCAAGTGATGTGTAAAATTTTTCGGAGACACTGTTGATGGAATCTTTCGAGGAGAAAGCAGATGGTCCTTAAGAGTCGTTTGGAAGCAATCCTGCTTAATGGGATCTTGAAGGGCTTGAGTGTTCATTTTGTGCCTTGGTTTCCTTCCTTGAAGCCTGCGTTGAGGTATAATCTTGATAGCAATCGTGGAGCATATTAGTCGGTGATCTGTCCAGCAGCCACCAGCGTTCGTCATAGCTCTGGTAAGGAGCACATCACGGCGATCTTTAGCACGGACAATAACATAGTCTAAGAGGTGCCAGTGGTTTGACTGAGGATGCCTCCATGAAGTTTAAAATTTATTTTTCAGTCGAAAGAGTGTGTTGGTAATAACAAGGTTGTGTGCTGCACATATCGTCAAAAGTAAGATTCCGTTCTGGTTGCTGTTGCCAACTCCTTTCCCAATAGTGCAGGCCACAGATCAAAATCTCACCCAACTCTTGCATTAAAATCACCCAGGAGGATAATTTTATCTTCCTTAGGTGTCTCTGATAGGACGGTGTCCAGCTGAGAGTAAAACTTTTCTGTCTTCATCGGCATCCAGTGTTGGTGCATAAGCGCTTATAATAGTAGCCCTATTATCCATAACCATTTGGCTAAGCTGGCTGGGGATGATGGGAGCTGTAGTCTGAGAACATCTGGAGACCCAAGTTTGAGAAACACTGATCTAGCCAACATGATGAATGGCCTCTTGTTTCTGGATGTAGGGGGCTTCAGGCTATGTTTCTATTTCATTTTGCCTATGGATTGGCCATCACAGGAGAAGACTTTTGGTTTGCGGGTGTCCCAGAAGCAGGGACATTTTTCAGAATTCTCATTCTGTGCTATCGTGTACAATTAGGAGCTACAGGTCATGCTGTGTGGACGTACCCTGGCAATTTCCCCATCACAGGACTGCCCCAAGACATGTTGTTGTGTCAGAACACCAAGTGGCAAGGCCCTTGCTGCCTTGATAGCACATACAGTAGGGTCCCAAGTGTGGTCATGTCGGGAAATCTCACAATAACTTCTTTCTCTCCCGCACTCTGTTGCAGTAAAAATGCAACATTTGTCACTATTTGCTGCCTTTCCTTTAGATACAACAATGGCTGCCTGAGGCCAACGTGATGTGGTTATTAAAAGTGTCAGACCAGGACCTGGGAGACCAGGGTTCGAATTCTTACCCAGCCATGAAACTCACATGGGTGACCTTGGCTCAGCCACCACCTCTCTGCCTAATTTACACCACAAGGGTTTTTTTCTGGGTTAAAATGTGGTGGTGTGGAGAGATCCATGAACACTGCTATGAGCTCCATGAAAGAAAAGTGGGACATATATGCATTGTTTGTGGGGTCCCACAACTTCCACCAGTACAGAATTCAGCATCCTCTCTAGTCACACCAATGGCTTCTGCCAGGGGGCCTTCTTACCGGGAGCCTCCACCCCTCTTGCTGACCAGCACTTCGCCCAGTGAGAGCAGCAGCAGGGGGTCAGGTGAGGGGAATCAGGAAGTGAGCGGGACGGAGGTGTCAGGGCTCAGCGATGTTGGAGAGCCCCTGCGCTGCCAGGACCAAGAGGTGGAGGGGAGCAGGCAGCCCTTTCCAGCGCCCGAATTAAGGTGTGCCACCAAACGTAAGGTCGGGAGGAGGCGTTTTGGGGTGCCCAAACTCTTGTGCTGGTCTCGTAGCCGGAAACGTCCACTCCCGGATTCTGTGAGTGACTGAGAGGTCATGTTTTCTGCTATCTCTGCATTGTAAATACTATGCACAATAAAACTCTTAAAGACAGAGCGGACTTGGGCGTCTTTACTCAAGAGTAGCCGCAACAACACCCTTACAGCTTCTTACGAAAAAGGCAAATGTGAGATGCTTGGGGAGACTGAGAAAGCAACACCTAGCAGACTGAGAAAAAGCTGGATATTAATGCAGCTAGGTGGTATCCTGGTATACTTTGAATATTTTGCATATTGCATATTGTCATATACATAATCATCAGCAGAGAGAATCAGAAGATCCTCCTTTTCTTTTCTTTTCTTTTCTTTTCTTTCTCTTATTTAGTTTTTTGTTTTTCTTTAATTCTTTTTCTCTCTCAGTTAAGTCTATATCTAAGCTTCATTTTTTGAAGTTTCCTATCTTGGATTGATGAAGATGCTTCTAGGAAGGTGATGGATGATAGAGAGGATCTCCCAGGGTGGGAGGCTGGGGGAAGAGGGGGAAGCTCCCAGGTGAGAGCGGGGAATAAGGGTTAAGATATAATTGTAATAGTGGACCTGGCTTTTATTTTATTTTATTTATTTTAAGTTTTCTTCTTCTCTTCTTTTTATTTTCTTCTTTTGCTTATTCTTGCTTCTGCCCTATGTATCTTCTTTAGATTAGTTTGGCTTTCATTGTATTGTATGTTGAAACCTCTTAATAGAATAATTCTCTTAATAGAATTTTTAAAAAACCAATTAGGTACCGTCCTTTGTATTATAGGATGGTGATCCAGACTGCATTTCTACCCTGCTCAGCTGCCTCACACCTGGGTGAAGACGTCAAACATTCAATCCCCCACATTTACTAACTCTAGAAATTATGGGGGGTGGGATCTGGCACCCAGGAATTATAGGGGAATCTCCCCCCCCCAATTCATAACAGGGACTTTAACCATCATAACTGAAATGAAAATCTGTACTGGCCTGCCTTTCTTGTGCTGCAAATTTGGCTTTGAAAAAAGCTTCTACTAAAAGCAACAGAAACTCCCCCCCCAACAAAACCCAGCTGCTTTACTGTGGTCTTTCTAAAATGCAGGTGCCTGTAATTAAATAAATAAAAACAGGCTTGCCATGTGCAAGAGACACCCTGGACATTCTGTGCACTGCTTCTTATGCTTGGTTGTTTCTGTGCCTGCCCAGCCCCAAGTCAGGTGACTTACGTAGCAAGTGAAAGCATTTGGTAAGAAGGAAATGCCTTTTTTTAAAAAAAAGGCTGCTAAACAGGAAAGCTAAATTTCCACCTTTATGATGATCTATTTTCCGTGCTGTATTCTTTGAACTAGGAAAGTAATCTTTCTGTTTTGGCTGTGGTGGTCTCAGTCTGACTTCTCTGACATCCAGCTGGCAGGGGAAGGGCCTTGGTTCAGAGGTAGAGGATTTATTTTGGAGACAGAAGGTCCCAGATTCATTCCCTGGCATCTCCAGGTAGCTCTGGGAGAGACCCTGAAACCCTAGATGACCACTGCCAGGTCAGTGGAGACCGTGCTATGTTATGTGAACTAGCAGGTCTGTCTTGGTATAGGTGCCTTTCTGTGTTCCTGTATTATGTGGGCCTGTGATGCTACCAAGTCCTTTCAATACCTGCACTGGCTATGGCTCCTGGAGATCACATGATTGATATCCTGTGGAACTCGCTCCCACAGGAGGCAGGATGGCCACCAACATGAATGGACATGTTCATGGAGAAGAGGACTATTAATGGCTACTCAGACAGCAATGCTTCTGAATGCCAGTTGCTGGAAACCACAGGAAGGGAGGGGGCTCCTGGGCTTAAGTCCTGCTTGTGGGTTTCCACGGGGGCATCCGGTTGACCACAGTGAGAACAGGATGCTGAACTAGATGCCCTCCCCCTTCTGGGCCTGATCCAGAAGGCTCTTCTCATGTTCTTATGGGTTAAGGCAGGCATAGGCAAATTCGGCCCTCCAGATGTTTTGAGACTACAATTCCCATCATCCCTGACCACTGGTCCTGTTAGCTAGGGGTGATGGGAGTTGTAGTCCCAAAACATCTGGAGGGCCAAGTTTGTCTAGTCCAGTCAAAGGCAACTATGGGGTGTGGCGCTCATCTCGCTTCAGGCTGAGGAAACCAGGGTTTGTCCACAGACAGCTTTTCCGGGTTATGTGGCCAGCAGGACTAAACCACTTCTGGCACAATGGGACACCTGATGAGCGCCAGAGCGCACAGAAACGTGTTTACCTTCCTGTCCCAGTGCTACCTATTCATCTACTTGCACTTGACATGCTTTCAAACTGCTAGGTTGGCAGGAGCTGGGACAGAGCAATGGGAGCTCGCCACTGTCATGGGAATTCGAACTGCCAACCTTCTGATCGGCAAGCCCAAGTGGCTCAGTGGTTTAGACCACAACACCACCCACTTCCTATATGTTCATATGACCCTGGGCTAATTAGCCCTTTATCTGACTGGTTGCAATGCAGTTTTTCATCTTCCTGTATTCTAAAATCCAGTGTACTGTAATTTCCCTGGGGGGGGGGGAACCTGACAGTGGCTGAGCCCTGTCTTGAATCTGATGATTCAAAGGCAGCCTCAGAAGGGGATGGGCGACGTGGCTGTGACCGTTTGGCACACCAGGGCCAGCAGCACCAGCAGCGGCTCCCTCCAGCAGCCTGTTCCAGAAGCTCAGAGCCCTCGAGGCAGGACACTCCAGGGATGGCGAACACAACTGTAGGTTTGCTTATTCAGTTATTTTTTGGGGGGGGGGGTTGAAAAAAAGATGCTCTGAAAGGCATTTTATGCCATGGTGCAATCCATTTTCTTTTTAAATGTTGGCTGGGAAATATCCACGGTGCTACTCTACCAGTGTGTTGTCATTGTATCTACAGCACAAAACCTGGAAACAGCAGCACAATTCCTACGTATGTTTATTCTGAAGCAGGTCCTATGAATTCCCTGGCGCTTCCTCTCAGGGAAGTGTGCTTAGTACAGGATGGTGGCTGCTGGAGACACAGCCTTGCCTTTGGTGCCCCCTCTGTAGGGATCTTTTCCACAGGGAGACTTGGAGGTGCCCCCCCCCAGATCATTTTTGGAGACAAGTTAGGATGTGTTCCATTTTTTAAAAGAAAGCCTTAAAGGAAGAGTTGCATATGCCTTAGGCAGCTGTTCCCTTCCCCCCCACCCCCCACCAGTTGCTGCTGGACATGTGTGGCATGTCAGACTAGGCTTAGGGAGACCCAGGTTCATATCTCCACTCATCCACACGACATAGGGCCAAACGAGAAGCGACATTAGAAGTGATAGGACATTTAATGGGCATTTTTTTAAAATGTATTTTTATTAAAGATTTTATTGCTTTACAAAAGTATGTGCAATTTTTTTCAAGTAACATTTTTTACAGATTAGTTTCATTTCTTGAGACATTAGTGTTACATTAGGAAGACTAGAGGGGAAGAGGTAGAGGGGGGAATGGTGAGTGGGGGTGGGGTCGGGTGGCAATGTTTCTATTTTACTTAATGTATGTGTGGGGTTTTGTGTCAACGTTGCTTGTGCAGGTTCTCTGCTATTCACTTGAGTTCCTTTGGTGGTGAGAGAGGTTGGCTTTGGCCTAGCGTGTGGTTGTTCATTTGTGATTGGCTGTGGTGAGCTTTGTCTTCATGTGGAGTGGGGTGGGTGGGTGTTTTGGATCAGGTTAGCCATATTGATTCATATGCTGTTGATGGATTCTTGTTGTCTTGTTGGGCTGTGTATGTGATAAAGGGGAGCCATACTGGGGTGAAGGCGTCTTCTTCTATTTGTCCCTGTGTCAGTTTGTTAATTTTTCTAGTAAGGCTGTTTCTCATATGGCTGTTGTCCAGAAGAGTTAGAGTTTGGGGCATTCCCACCACATGTGGAGGTATGTGCCTGTGGAGGTGCACCATCTCCAGCATTTTGGTGAGGTTCCTGGGCATATTAGCGCTAATTTTCTTCTTGTTAGGTACCACCTGTAGATGAGTTTCAGAGTGAGTTCTTTCGTTTTTGTTGATATGGATTTAAAGGGGAGTTTAGACCATATTCTGGTCCACTGAGTGGAGTTAATCTCATAGCCTATGTCATCCTCCCATTGTTTTTTATTGCATCTATGGGGTTCGTGGGATTTTGGAGTAGTATTTTGTATATTTTGTATATTACGGATACCATCCCTTTGCTGTGTCCCTTTGTTGTTAGGAGGAGGTTTTCGAAGGTTGTCAGGGGCGTAGTTGCTGCTGATTTTACTGCTGGATTATTTAAGAGGGTGTGTAATTGGTGGTGTGTTAACCAGGGCATTTGGGTGTCTTCTAGTTTGTCCTGTATTTCTTGCGTTGACAAAGGTTTGTTATTTTTATAGAAGTCTATTAGGCGATAAAAGATTTTTATCTGGAGGTTCTGTGCTGCGTGGTGGTATAATGGGTGGTGCGCCAGGGGAATTAGTGGGGGTGGGGTTGGGGATAGTTTGCCTATTTCTGCTTTCCATGCTTTGAGCATGGTCTGTGTGTACCTGTTAAGCGTTGTGGGAATTTTCCTTAGTTTGTTTGGGAGGAGTGGGCATGCTGTGGTGCAGGTATTTTCATTTGTGTCTCTCTCTAGGTGTGTCCATTGTTTTGTCTCTTTAATTGGCATTTTTTAAAAAAGGAAATAGGCACCATGGGAGGCCCAAGCAAGATTAGGTGGGCAAAGAGGAAGAGTTTCACCTCTTTCCCCACAGTGATCCCAATAAACCCCTTCCTTGCTGCTTTTTGCAAATGGAGGGAATCTCCTGCTGGGGGCAGTGGAAAGGGTTGATCTCCTGCTCCTTTTCAACCATACATCCCATCCCATCCCATCCCATGTTTGTTTGTGTCTTGCAGCAGCTGTTTCTGTATTTTAGACCTGCAAGGTCATGTAAGATTGTCTGGGGAAATTTCCACCCCTGGAAGTGATTATTTGCTTTTGAATCACCCCAGGAACAGGCGTCTTTGCCCCCAACCCCTTCACCTGCAAATGGTGGTTCATGGCGGATGGTGGCTGTGGACGCTCAGGCTTAGTGACCTGGGTCTGCCCTCTCAAGATGGTCTCTGGCCTCTTCAGCAGCCTTAGCTTTTGCAGCTAGAGTCAGCCAGCCACCTCTAAGTCTGGAAAAGGAGACATAATTCCTAAAGACTGACTAATCTAGTTGTTTATGTGGTGAGAATGGTTTTACCTACTGGTAACTGGAATTCAAAATTTCCATTTCCTAGTGTAAAGAATTCACTGTCCATGCTGGGTACGATGCACTTTTACAGCGACTGCTGGATGGGAGGAAGATGTGCAAGGATGTGGAGGACCTCATCAAACAAAGGTAACTGAAAAGGGTAATTAAGGAGGAGCACTGGCTGCCCTGTTGGGGCCCTGGGCGCACCATGGACTAAGATGGAGCAAGCCAATGGACAACCCAACCCAATAGGTTCAAATTGTAAGGAAGGAGATTCCAACTAAACATTAGGAAGAACTTCCCGGTGGTAACCTTCATTCAATGGTGGGATGGACACCCTCAGAAGGGGGTGGACTCTCCTCCACTGCATTGCAGGGGGTGGACTAGATGACCCTTGGATATCTTCCAGCTGTATGGTTGGTAGTAGTGGGCCACTCTGTCCCTCCTGCAGCAGCTCACTTGGTTTCTGGGCTGGCTGCAGAGAGACCTCTTCCTTCCTGGCCAGCTCAGAAGCAGAGCAAATTGCTGGAGGAGGGACAGACTAAGAAGTTCCTCCTCCACTTGCTGTTCCTGGCTGAATAGGGAGTGGGGGGGGGGGGGAGGAAAAATTGCAAACAAGCAAAGACACTGAGCTGGAAAGATCTAGTGTGGGGTAGAGATTAAAAGTGCCAGACTAGGACCTGGGAGGCCAGAGTTCAAATCCCCACTTAGCCAGCAAGAAAACATGCAATATGATCCAGCTCCCCATTAGGTTTTGGGATGAATTCAAGGTGCTAGTCCTGCTGGTGCAAATCTATGGGTGCACCACCTTCTCTGGCAGAGGGCCACAGAGGAACCTCCCTCACAGGGAAGGGAAGAAGGGAAAGAAAATGGGGAAGCGGGGAACCACATATGCTGCCTTGCACTCCTCTGAGTGGGGATGAAATTTGATACCTGTGCTTGCTGAAACAATGCCATCCTTCAAAATGTGCACTTCTTTGAATTTTATAGCACAGTTCTTGGCTGAAGTAGTAAGTCCAGGGGCTACGTGACTGTTATTCAAAAGGAATGTGCAAACATGCATTGTATTAGGTGAGAGGTGCTTGGGGAAAATGTGGCTATTAGGCAAAATTGCAGAGAAATATAAGTATGCATTAGAAAAAATTCACACTAAGATGCTGATTAATTTTCATGAGGACTTGAAAACCCACAACCAGGATTGGAGCACAAGAGCCCTGTCTCCCCTCCTGCGGTTTCCAGCATTGCTGCCTCTACTGTGGAGTCAGAGCAGAGCCATCCTGGCTAGCAGCCGTTGATCGCCTTCTCCTCCATGAACTTGTCCAATCCTCTCTAAAGCCATCCAAGCTGGTGGGCCTCCCTGCCTCCTGGGGAGGGAGTATCAGAGTTTAACTATGTGCTGCATGAAGAAGTCTTTCAGCTGCGCTGAGGTTTCCAACCTTCAGCTTCAGGAAAGCAGTGTGATCTCCCCAGCCAGTGCTCCCTTCCGTCCCACCCACCACCATCTTGTGGCCCCCGTAGGAGCACAGCCCCCGAGAGTAAAATGTACTCTCCCAGTGTCCTGCTACTGAATCATTATACACTCACAAGTGACACAGACCCCTGTCATCTCTCCAGAGCTATTTTAAAACATGTGAGCAAAGTTTTCTTCCTCCTGATGGAAACAGTGGCTTCGCATAGGCGCCAGAGTGGTTAACCTGCTGTGGGTGGAGGCAGAGTGAGAAGCGCAGGTGGGTTTGAATGGCTCTGGGCCCCTGGAACAAATTTGGGGGGTGGCTTACGTGGGTTGTTTAAGGGATGCCTTCCCCATCGTCATTCTAGTTTCTCCCGCCTGGAGCTGTTGGGAGCTGTAATCTAAAATATATGGGAGGCATTAGGTTTGGGGACGTGTTTTTTTTTTGGGGGGGGGTGACCTCCAGGACATGAAGCTGGTCAAATGAGGTGACGCTGTGGGATGGTGAAGGGGTGAGATCAGCCTTCTTAACCTGGTGACCTCCATGTTTTGGACCACAGTTCCCATCAGCCCCAGACAGAATGGCCAATGGCAAGGGATGATGAGAATTGTAGTCCACTGTACAACATCTGGATGGTGCCAGGTTGGAGAAGGTGAGTAGGGATGGGTCATTTTCAGTTTCTCTCAATTTCTCATTTTCGCAGTTAAATTTGATTCAGATTCTACATTATGTCGCCATAGACCTGAAAAAGCATAACAACCACAACCATACAAGTGAAATAAGCAAACCGGTTTAGCTGGCTTGCTCCTCCCCAAGCAGTTACAATTGTGCAGACACTCTCCTCTGACTGCCATGGCATGCAAAACATACACTGATTTTTTGGGTTTCCAAGTTCTAAGTCCAGAGGTAAAAAAAAGAGAGCTGTCACCAGGCAAAGGGGGACATGACAATTACCGTATGTGATGTGGTCTTCAGTGCTGTTTGGGTTTTGCAATTCCTGCTAGCCCTAACAGACACACACACACAACGGACAGTGCAGTTGCTTTTGCTGTTCTGGGCACAAGAAAATAAACAAACAAACAAACAAACAAACAAATGTCAAGTTCTCCCTTTTTTAAAGGGAAATTCCCTTATGCTGAATAGGCTTCCTCGCGAGAAAAGGGAAAACTTGACAGCTATGCTCCCTTGTGGCAGATTTTGTTCCTCCAATAGTTCTAACAAGAAACTGCAATTGTCAGAGAAAAGCAACTCGATCACCATCTAGCACAATCAGTGACTATGGTGTGTCACTTTGCCGTGCAACTGTTGCACAGTGCTCACGTCACAATGCTCATGTCCGCTGCATGTCTTTAACTCTGCAAAGGTGAGCCTTTTGCAGCTGTGCAGCGCAGGTGCCCATGTGGCCTTTTTGGAAAATTCCACCTACTCCTCCCTCCCAGCAGCAGTTCTTAATCACTGCAAGAATCCCATTCTGTTTTGTTTTCATTTATGGGGTGTGCACCTGCCCCTTTCCAATACTGGCTTGCGCCATCTCCCTTTTCTTACTTTGAGGGGCTTGTTTTCAAATGTACCCAAATAGTGACCAGTACAAGGCCTGTCAGGGCAGGAGACCCCAAAATATATGGGAGTTGGTATTCCTTTAGCTTCAAATAATGAAGTTTTTTCTTCTCTTTTTGCAGGGCACAAGCAGAAGAGCGGTACGGGAAGGAGCTGGTTCAAATTGCTCGGAAGGCAGGAGGCCAAACAGAAATCAAGTAAGTCATTTTGAATGTAACATGATAGCAATGACTACAAAGTACCTCTGCTTTAAATTAATAGTGGGTGCCACCTACAATCAGTGGTTACACAAACAAGGTGCAAATTTTGGACAATTATGTGACTTTTTATGCGCCCTCTCAGATTGCATGGAGCCCGGACAGCCCCGTGGTTTTCCCCGGCGCTGAGGGTGATGAAACAGTCATTGAGACGGCTAGAGCGCCGGTGGCGGAAAACTCATTTTGAATCAGACCGGACACGGGCTAGAGCTCAACTTCGAGCCTACCAAGTGGCAATGGTGACGGCGAAGAGGACCTTCTTCACCGTCTCCATCGCATCTGCAGAAAACAGCAGCAGGAGACTCTTCCAGGTGGTTCGCAATTTAGCGGAACCACCTGCTCCATCCGGGCCCAGTATGGGCCACATGATCTCCTGCAATGATTTTGCAAAGTTTTTTGCAGATAAAGTCGCTCAGATTCGGGAAGAGGTAGACTCCACCGTGGGAGCAGGGCCGGGGCGGGGGAGTGCTAGAGTCCTGTCTAGTCAAGCTTTGTGGGATCAATTTCAATCTGTTACCTCCGAGGATGTGGACAGGCTGCTTGGACGAGTGAAACCAACCACCTGTCTCCTTGATCCTTGCCCATCCTGGCTTATAAAAGCTAGCCGGGAAGGGCTGGGCGATGGGCTTCGCGGGTTGGTAAATGCTTCTCTCCATGAGGGAGCCTTCCCAGACCCGCTGAAAGAGGCGGTTATTAAACCGCTTCTTAAAAAACCATCTTTAGATCCGGCCAATATGGCCAACTATCGCCCAGTCTCAAATCTTCCATTCTTGGGCAAGGTGATTGAGCGAGTGGTTGCTGAACAACTCCAGGCACGCCTGGAAGAAGCGGACCATTTGGATCCCTTCCAGTCAGGATTCAGGCCTCATCATGGGACTGAAACTGCCTTGGTCACACTGGTCGATGATCTCCGGCGGGCTAGGGACAAAGGTAAGAGCTGTTTCCTTGTTCTGCTGGATCTCTCAGCGGCTTTTGACACCATCGACCATAACATCCTTCTGGACCGTCTAGAGGGCTTGGGAGCTGGGGGCACTGTTATGCAGTGGTTCCGCTCCTTCCTCCTGGGCCGTGTTCAGAAAGTGGTGGTGGGGGATGAGTGTTCAGACCCCTGGGCTCTCACTTGTGGGGTGCCTCAGGGTTCTGTCCTCTCCCCCATGCTTTTTAACATCTATATGCAGCCGCTGGGAGAGATCATCAGGGGGTTTGGGCTGGGTGTCCATCAGTATGCTGATGATACCCAGCTCTACCTCTCTTTCAAATCAGAACCAGTGAAGGCGGTGAAGGTCCTGTGTGAGTGCTTGGAGGCGGTTGGAGGATGGATGGCGGCTAACAGATTGAGATTGAATCCTGACAAGACAGAAGTATTGTTTGTGGGGGACAGGAGGCGGGCGGGTGTGGAGGACTCCCTGGTCCTGAATGGGGTAACTGTGCCCCTGAAAGACCAGGTGCGCAGCCTGGGAGTCATTTTAGACTCACAGCTGTCCATGGAGGCACAGGTCAACTCTGTGTCCAAGGCAGCTGTTTATCAGCTCCACCTGGTACGCAGGCTGAGTCCCTACCTGCCCACTGACTGTCTCTCCAGAGTGGTGCATGCTCTAGTTATCTCCCGCTTGGACTACTGCAATGCGCTCTACGTGGGGCTACCTTTGAAGGTGACCCGGAAACTACAACTAATCCAGAATGCGGCAGCTAGACTGGTGACTGGGAGCGGCCGCCGAGACCACATAACACCGGTCCTGAAAGACCTACATTGGCTCCCAGTACGTTTCCGAGCACAATTCAAAGTGTTGGTGTTGACCTTTAAAGCCCTAAACGGCCTCGGTCCGGTATACCTGAAGGAGCGTCTCCACCCCCATCGTTCTGCCCGGACACTGAGGTCCAGCTCCGAGGGCCTTCTGGCGGTTCCCTCACTACGAGAAGCCAAGTTACAGGGAACCAGGCAGAGGGCCTTTTCGGTAGTGGCTCCCACCCTGTGGAATGCCCTCCCACTAGAGGTCAAAGAGAACAACAATTACCAGACCTTTAGAAGGCATCTCAAGGCAGCCCTGTTTAGGGAAGCTTTTAATGTTTGATGGATCTCTGTATTTTAATGTTTGATGGATTTCTGTATTTTAGAATTTCTGTTTTGTTGGAAGCCGCCCAGAGTGGCTGGGGGAACCCGGCCAGATGGGCGGGGTATAAATAATAAATTATTATTATTATTATTATTATTATTATTATTTTTCACACCAATGTACAGTCGAACCTCTACTTACGGTTTGCTGCCGTTTGCGCATGCTCAGGAGCAGTGATTGCCGTTTGTACATGCACAGAAGCAGACAATCGCCATTTGCACATGCACAGAAGCAGGCAATTGCCGCCCGTGCCTGTGCACAACGGCGCCTCTCCCAGCAACCCGTTTTGACCTCTGGATGGACCTCCCGAATGGATTATGGTCACAAATAGAGGTTCCACTGTATTGTCATAGATTTGGGAGGGGGATCTCCTCCCTAAACCCTATAAATTAATAAATGGTAGGATTTGGATCATTTGGGATGTAAAGGGAGAAATAACAGCTGCAGAGGAATTCCTGGGCTAGCCTCTGCCAAACGGCCTGGCCAAGCAAGGGCCAATAAGAAACAATAGAGGGCCACGGAGGGCCATTGGTAATGCAAAAGAACTGTCCTCCCTTCTTGCTCTGAGGTGTGAACAGAGACTGGGAGTTTGGAAGGTTGCCAGGGTAACTGGGTGTGAGACGACAGGGAAAGAGTTTTTAGTAGGGTGTTCAGGGAAGAAGAATGGGAGAAGAAAGACTGGGATCCATCTTGGGCAGGCTGGCTGCAGGCTGGCTGGGAGAGATGCCTTGGACTGCAGGGCCGCACTGCTAAGGGGAAAAGCCCCTCTTGAAATGACTGTAAGATCTGCACTTCCTCCATGCAGACTGAAGGTGTAAATAGGTGAATAAGCCCTATTTCTTAAAGCTACAACAATCTCCGCTGTGTCTCAATTCTCCAAAGAAACACAGACTCTGCAGGATTGCCTGGAACCATCTTGCTATTGCTCGGCAGAGTGTGGGCAGCACATGATTTTTGTAACAGTATTTTTTCTCTTTGTTTTCTTGATTCAGAACATTTTATATATGCTACTTCCAGTGCAGTTTAGGTGGGTTTGTTTTAAATGGTGGCCTTCATCCCTTCACAAGGACCCAGGTGGTGCTGTGGGTTAAACCACAGAGTCTAGGGCTTGCTGATCAGAAGGTTGGTGATTCAAATCTCTGCAATGGGGTGAGCTCCCGTTGCTTGGTCCCAGCTCCTACCCACCTAGCATTTCGAAAGCACATCAAAGTGCAAGTAGATAAATAGGGACTGCTCCAGCGGGAAGGTAAGTGCCGTTTCCGTGCGCTGCTCTTGTTCGCCAGAAGCAGCTTTGTCATGCTGGCCACATGACCCGGAAGCTGTCTGCGGACAAACGCCGGCTCCCTCGGCCTAGAGAGCGAGATGAGCGCCGCAACCCCAGAGTCAGACACGACTGGACCTGATGGTCAGGGGCCCCTTTACCTTTACCTTTTCATCCCTTCACATTACAAAAGGGCTGGGGCAGAAATAAATAAGCAAAATCCCAGCAGAAAGTTCCCAGAGGGAAGGAGCCAAAGGGCAGTTAGTTCAAGCTGTTCAAGCAGTTTCCAAAAATCATCCATACTTTCTCAAAATCTCTTAATTCTATATCATATCTTATATCTTACACATTAATTCTTAAACATTTATCATCACAAGAATCCTTCTCACTTAAATTCAATCTATTACTAAATTATACTCCTTTTGCTTCTAAACTCTAATTTTAATAACACCATGGTATCCTGATTCTCTTAACTTTTATTCTACTCCAAAGCCTCTATTCCCTACCCAAAAATATCCATACATCAATTTCTATATCTTCTTTTCCCCCGGATTTCAAAGCAGCTCCTCTCCCTCCCTCCTGGCCAGGGAGGCTCCACTTGGCTTCCCCCCCCCCCCCTGCGAGCAAGCAGCCAGCCACCGCCTGGTAAAATGCCTCGCTTGGCAGCTGGCTGCTCGCTCATTTGCCGAGTGCTGCCAGAAGTCACATCTGCGCATGCCCAGGCATGTGCAGAACCGATTTCTGGTGCGCGCAGAAGCAATTTCCAGTACCCAGACATGCGGACACAGGCAGCCCGGCACTGGAAGTTGCTTCTGCGCATGTCTGAACATGCGCAGGACCGTTTTCCGGTGCCCCGGACATGGGCAGAGCTGGCACCGGAAGTCGCCATTTCCGGTGCCCCGCCATTGGGTGAGGCTGCTGATCCCTTATTTTCCAATCCGTAAGTTGACAGCTACGCTTCTGCCCCATTGAAGCAAAGGTGCCTTGGCTCAAACTCACACTGTCAATACAGTGGTACCTTGGTTTATGAACTTAATCTGTTCCGGAAGTCCATTCTTAAACCAAAGCGTTCTTAAACCAAGGCGAGCTTTCCCATAGCAGTGGGGGACTCAATTTACAAATGGAACACACTCAACAGGAAGCAAAACATGTTCTGCTTCCAAGGCAAAGTTCACAAACCAAAACACCTCCTTACAGGTTTCCAGTATTTTTAATCCAAGTTGTTCATAAACTAAGCTGTTCTTAAACCAAGGTACCACTGTAATTTGTAATTACACTTTGTCACAACACGTGTTCATGAATTCCCATGTACAAAATCAGAAAAGGTAGCCAAGCCTTATATCAGCCTTTTTGGGTGTCACAACTGTGCCAAAGTCCTTAAGAAATGCAATCAGAATGCAAAACCCAGTACAGTACATGTTAGAAGTTCTGACTCATGTTAGCAGGAAAAATAGTATGCTTTGTAGAGACTTCCTGTGTTAGGCTTTATATAGAATCATACTTGCAGATGGAGGAGCAAAAATGTACTCTTGAGCCAGCTAGTGCATTTCCTGTTTGTTGCAAAGAAATCCTGGGGAGAAATAGATTCAGTTTGCACTCAAAGGTGAAGTTACCAAATGTGTACTTTCTGGAATAAGAGAAGTGCTGAAACACAGCCATCCCTCGGAATTAGCACACCTCTGAATTTTGCAGTGCAGTTCTCTAGCCAAGGAGTGTGAATGATAATGATAGTGATTTTACTTGTACCCCACCCATCTGATTGGGTTGTCCCTGCCCTTCTGGATGACTTCCAACAAGTATAAAAGCATTATATGTGTGTATAAAATGCACATATTAGAGAAAATGATATACCAAAATGCATTATGTTAGGCAAAATTGCATACAAAAAAGTGTACATTAGGAAAAAATTGCGCTAAAATGTTGGTGAATTTTCAGGGTGACTCTTTTTTTAAAGTTGCAAACTGGTCTGGAGAACTGAACTTAAATACAGGAAAAAAGAAAGTGAAATTGGCAGATTTGACCATCCCTGGTTGCACAACTGATCCCTGCAATGTCTGGATTAACAATGGTTTATCCACTTATCCACGGGAAGCCACAACTAAGTGTGCCTGTGTTGAGCTTGTTTACTATTCCTGCAGATGAGCATATAAGGTGGGGTGCTCTCACAACACAAGGTGATTTGAATGCAATGCTAAGCCAAAACATAGAAGCAAAGAATTGTAGTGTTGGGAGGGGCATAAAGGGTCATCTGCTCCTACCCCATGCAATGCAGGAATCACAGCTAATTTGGCTTAATGTGAATATGCAGAGTGTACAGGTTTCTGGAGATGAGCTTCTGGCTTTTCCTGCTCCAGATTCTTCCTTTCCAGATATTGGTAGAATCCGGTGCATTTAGAATTTGGCACCTTTTGCCCTTTTGCCCTGCAGCAACAGAAAATAGAGCCAAATTCAAAATGCACTCACTTACAGTTGGAAAGGAAGAATCGAGAGTTGCAGACGCATCTTGAAGTAGAGCCACACCTTCAAAGGAAGAAAGGAAGACTCACCCGACATCATATGACATAAGGCAATTGACAAATGGGCATTCTGAAAGCCCTTGAGAAGTTGAGATAGCTTTATTGCCATTGTTTTCTGGAGACAAGGCAAAACATATATACCAGGACTTAATCTTGTTTTTGTGGCTGATTGTATAGAAATTGTGCAATACAGGAGATATTATACAGTGAGTTTCAGGGCTGGTGGAACAGTGTTGGGGCTTTGGCTATACAGAAAAGGTGACTTAGCATATTAGACTGGATAGAGAAGATCTAGGAAGTCTTTTGCTGTTAGCTGGTACCCTTCCATGTCATATCTAACTCAACAGGAGGGCTCTCACTGTGATCTGCCATAGTTCCTAACCAATTTTGGCCTTCAGCTTGATTCTCCTGTGGTTTCCCTTTTATTCTCCTGGTCACTTAGGAGGGACCTCATGGCCCCCTCTCTCTGGCCTCTCCTGCCTGAATCGGCAGGCAAAGCTAGCCCCAATTTCAGAAAAGCCAGAGTCAATTCCTGTTAAGAGGATGGGTCTTTAGAGAGAAGTTGATGATATTTCCCTAGACAACTGGAAAACAAACAGTCCCCAAAGAGTGAGTGACGTTGTTCAACATCTTCAATGTTCACTTCCTGTCTTTCAAATAGGGAGGTTTCAGTATGTATCTTCCCCGCAATTGCACTCTGCAAAAGTAAGAAGATTCAGTCTTGCAAGGAGAAATGGCACGGAGAATGCAAAAAGGGCAAGGGTCACAGGGCTTGTGCAATCAGCCTGTGGCCTGGGACACCAAGTCTCCTGCAGCTTCTGCTCTGACTCCAAAACAGAAGTCCAGAACGTACAGATCTTTATCTTGTTTTTAAAAAGCACCTTCCCCTCCTCTTCACACTGGTTTTGGTAGCTATAGTTCCTTTAACGTGGTAGGATAATCTCACATCTATTTCGTTTGCACACATCTACTGCACTAGCACACTCCTGTTTGTGCTACATCACATGTAGCAAAAGGAGATTCTTGCAAAACCATTACAGATGAAAGAAATTAGGAATGTCATTCATAAAACAAGCACTAAGAAAGTGCTGGGGACCAGATTTCTTTTCTGCAGAATGGTATGAGACACATCCAGATCTTTTTACCTCTAAGCTTTTCTGTGTTTGGATTAGGCACTTTGTCCCTTTCAATGTCTGGTGCTTATAGTCCTACTAAATCTAAGCCTGGCCAAGACCACACCAACTGTGTAAATTATAACAAAATGAAAAAAAAATCATTCCAGTAGCACCTTAGAGACCAACTAAGTTTGTTATTGGTATGAGCTTTCATGTGCGTGCACATTTCTTCAGATACCAAGTGTGCATGCACACAAAAGCTCATATCAATAACAAACTTAGTTGGTCTCGAAGGTGCTACTGGAAGGAATTTTTAAATATTGTTTCAACTATGGCAGACCAACACGGCTACCTACCTGTAACTAGAACTGTGTAAATTATAGATATTGAAATACAGTGGTACCTCGGGTTGCAAACATTTTGGGTTACAAACTCCACTAACCCAGAAGTTGTACCTCGGGTTACAAACTTTGCCCCAGGATGAGAACAGAAATCACGCACAGGCAGCAGCGGGAGGCCCCATTAGCGAAAGCGCACCTCAGGTTAAGAACGGTTTCGGGTTAAGAATGGACCTCTGGAACGAATTAAGTTTGTAACCCAATGTACTATCCGTGATTTTGGCTAGTAGAGCTCAGGCAGTTACGCACAGGGATCAAGTGGGTTTTATTTAGCATAGTCAGGCGCTGATCACCTAACCCTGGTAACTGATCTGGTGGCCTTAAACCAGGGCTAGGCAACTTAAGGCCCGTGGGACGGATGCGGCCCAATCGCCTTCTCAATCTGGCCCACGGAGGGTCTGGTAATCAGCATGTTTTCACATGAGTAGAATGTGTCCTTTTATTTAAAATGCATCTCTGGGTTATTTGTGGGGCCTGCCTGGTGTTTTCACATAAGTAGAATGTGTCCTTTTATTTAAAATCCATCTCTGGGTAATTTGTGGGGCATAGGGATTCGTTCATACCCCCCCCCCAATATAGTCTGGCCCACCACATGGTCTGAGGGACAGTAGACCGGCCCATGGCTGAAAAAGGTTGCTGACCCTTGCCTTAAACAATAACAGAATGGATCCAGCTGCACCTATTTCCTTAGATGTTGAATTTTTTTTTTTGACAAAGTATATTAGGAGGTTATGTTTATTACTTTGGGGAAAGGTGGATTTCCTCAAGAATTTATGAATTTGCCACGGACTGGATGGATGGAGGGAGGAACGAGCTGGGGAACCCCCGAGGGAGAAAGGCTCAGAGCCTGGGGGGGATGACAATGAGAGGAAGAAGACTGGGGGGGGAGGTGTCAGAAGCTGAAAATGTATCAGGGCTTAATGAGCAGGGGGAGTCTGGGGCAGAGAGAAGTCCAGACAGAGGCAGAAGCTGAAGCAGGAGAGGAGGGAGGCCACAAAGCAGAGATGAGTCTGGCTGGGGAAAGGGCATGTGACAAACTCCCCCCCCCCTCAGTCTCCCAGAACCAGGAAAGGCATGAAGAGGGCAGAGGAGAAGTTAGTTTCACACAGGCACAATTTCAGAATGCTTGGGGAGAAGTCCCTTGGAGAGGAGGGGACTTGGGCATCTGTCTCAGCAACTGTTTCATGGGGACAAGACCTGCTGGAGATCTAGGCCTGACACTCCTGTGTAGATCCTGTTTCTGTTAATAAGGAATTAACTTCAACATGCTTGGTGTGATTTATGGCTGACTCGATCCTGTCAGATTATAATTGTGTACCTCTATCCTAAATAGCAAATTAGGACAAATGGGATTCTTTGGTATCTCTTTGGTCTGGAGAGAAATACAAGATGGGGCTGCTCTCTGTCTCCATTAATGTTTGGAGCCATTGCCATGTGGAGTCAGACAGAATAGGGAGATGAGAAATTAGAATTTAAAATTAGCTTTGTATGTGGATTTATTATTATTATTATTATTATTATTATTATTATTATTATTATTTATTAATAGACTTGGAACATCCATATCGGAATTAATCAAAATATTTAATCATGTTGATAGAATTTCAGGGTATACAATTAATTTGTCAAAATCTAAATTAATGCCAGTGGGCAATTTTAGATCACCTGTGTTGTACACTAACTGGCCATTTGTTGGTGACCAGATGTTGTAACATATCTAGGCATTTTAGTTCCGATAGATATTTCTCAAATGATTAAAATGACTTTGAACCAGATGTTTAAGGAGATTACTAGTGATTTGGAAATATGTGCACTACTTAAATTTACTATTTGGGATAAGGTTAAAACACTGGACTTCAGTTCCCAGCGGCTCCTCCTTGGGGCCTTTCCCCTCAGAAGTGGTGGGAGACTTTCCTTCCTTCCTCTTCCTCTTCCTCTAATCCCCTCTGCCTCCTGGCCACCTTTGCTCAGCAGACAAAGAGTTGCTGGTGCTGCCATTGTTCCAACTCGAAGGCTGTTGGAGAAGCACTGGTTGGAGAAGCACTGATCCAGAGGACTTAGGGAACCTTAAGCCAAAGGTGGAATGATGCCACAAGAGGGCAGCCAAGAAACATCGTCATGGACTCTATTATGGGCTACCTGTTTTCGTTTGAAGGTACTGTAGCCGGAGAAGCGAAGGAAAATTAAGATATAGGAGTTCAATGACCAGTAATTGGCTAGGGTTTCTTTTCAGGCACTAAAAAAGGCAGATCAATTATCACAGTTGCTTTTGTAACATTCCAGCACACTGATACGGATCAGAAAATTGCTATGCGCACACACAAATCCCAGTAAAAATGATAAGAAATGTAGCTGTTTGATGATAACAGTAAGGAAGGTTGGATTGATAAGAAAGGCACATAAAGCTCAATCTTTAGCTAACTGCTCCACTAGGCATATAATTGCTTTCACCAACTCCCTCTTTCTCTCTCTCTATAAATGCTAGTGATTTATACTGAATACAGTTTTACTTTTAGGTTAGGACAGTTAGCAGAGAGGTAGAATATTTGTTCCTGGAGTTATAAGATATTCTGAGGTCGATTTCACACATCTTTTCTACAGTATCTGTCTGACTTGTGGTTGCTGCGTGTATAGAAATTAAGAGGCTTGATTAGGTTGTGGAATCATGGAATTATAGAGTTGGAAGGGATTCCAAGGGTCATCTAGTCCAAGCCCCTGCAATGCTGGAATCTCAGCTAAAGGTCTCACAAAAGATATGCCTATCAATGGCTAAAGGTAAAGGGACCCCTGACAGTTAAGACCAGTCACGGATGACTCTGGGGTTGCACGCTCATCTCGCTTTACAGGCTGAGGGAGCCGACGTTTGTCCGCAGACAATTTTTCCGGGTCATGTGGCCAGCATGAGTAAGCCACTTCTGGCGAACCAGAGCAGTGCACAGAAATGGCCTTTCACCTTCCCGCTGGAGCGATACCTATTTATCTACTTGCACTTTGACGTGCTTTCGAACTGCTAAGTTGGCAGGAGCTGGGACAGAGCAATGGGAACTCACCCCGTCGCGGGGATTCGAACCACCAACCTTCTGATTGGCAAGCCCTAGGCTCAGTGGGTTAGACCACAGCGCCACCTGCGTCATGGCTACTAGCCATGAAAAGGATGTTCTACCTCCACTGCTAGAGACAGCAGGCTTCTGAATACCCCCTGGAGGCTGGCCAAAGTCACTCTGTCTCCAAACAGCCCTCACCTGCCTGGCCTTGCAGAACTTGACAGGAAGGAGGAGAGGGCAAAACTAGAGTTAGTTGGCTCTGCTTGCCATAGGCTCTGGCGCCACCTTCTGTTGGGGTCCCAGCTTGCTGCCCTACCAGTCTCAGAGGACACCAGCCACCATTGTGAGCTCCAGTTGCTGGGAATCGCAAGTGTCTATTGCGCTCAGGTTCTCCATTGTGTTCAAGAGGCTGCTGGGCTGGATGGGCCTCGGGACTGATCCAGCAGCCAGGCTCCTCCTGTGTTCCTCAGCTCTGATTGTGGTGTTGGCAGCAAGTGGCTTTGGACTCTTCTGTTTTGATATTTCTATCTGTAAGAAAAATAACTGCCCTTTTATCTCTTCCTTCTCAGCACTCTGAAAGCTTCATTTGAAATCCTAAAGCAACGTAAGTATAGTAGGAAGCTCCTCTCGCTGCCCTTTCCCACTTGGAGAGTAATTTGTGGAAGGGCAGAACATCTCAGGCTTACTCGGGGGAAGAGGCCAGCCAGTCTGGGGATTAACAGAGCAGGTTTTACACACCAGAAAGAAGTTTACTTTCTCTGCACATGGGTGTTTTTATCCCTTTAAGTGCAGCATTAGAGTGTCTTAACTGTTTTTATTGCAGCTCATATGATAATTGATTGTTATGAGTTTGTGGGGGGGGCAGTCTGGATGGGGCCCTGGGGGCCCTCCCAAACCTGGGATCCTGTATCTGAGAAAGCAGCAGCTTGCCAAACCAGTTCATTTGTTAAGGCGATGACTTGGGCTGGTTAAAGTTCACAATTTAGTATATCCTAATAAGTCACGCTATGTCTTTCCCCCAGGCCCCTACCTTGGCATAATTGGGGGGGGGGACACAGAGAGGCATGTCTTGCTTCATGCTGAGCCTGTGCTGGACTTTGGGGGTCCCCTGGAACCCTATTGAGGAAGGAAGATTTTTCAGGGTGTTAACGCTGCAAGCCCCTCCATCCTACGCCCAGGTGGTATATGTGTTTAAACAAAACCATATAGCCGAAAGACACTGCAGTGTCCCTTGACCGTTGACCCTCTTTCTAAGGAACCTGAACCCTGAAAAAGAGCTTAGAATGCCTAGAGTCTCTCACCACTCGGAGTGTAACAACACACACTACAGTTCTCTGAGTAGTGAGAAGCACTTTCCTAGGCTTGGTTTCTCCTGAAGGAAATGCATGGGGTGTTCCCTGGTGCTTTGTATGTGCTTAGTTACAAATACTTGTGCTTCCAGCTGACCTGTTTACTGAACATCCATCCTGATTCATTTGTGGGGTGATAGGAGGACGATGCCAGCTTTTAAATGAGCATTCGCCCTGATTTGTCTGTGGGGAGGTTAGATAGCGCTGTTGAAGGAAGTATTATTTCACTCTTTCATGTAGTTCCTCATCACTTTCGATACTGCAAAAAACCGAATCTGTTTTGGGGAAGTGGGTTTGTTGCGCAAGACCTCTCAATCCACACTAATTGCCCAACCTGAATTTTCCAAGATGTGATAGTGGCAGGTTGAAAGTGCCCCATCAGGCACCAGTTTTGAAGTGTGTTTGTGCAGCAGCTTGCTTATTTTAAAAAACTTTACTCACTGGGAATAAAGAATGCTGTCAGTTTGTACGCAAAGACCAGCAATGCTGAGTAGACACACCAACAGTGACCATCCTCATGCTTGTTAAGGATACTTGCACTGTGACTGTGAAGGTCACCTGCAAAGGTGAGATTGCTCAGCTCCTGTCTAGAAGATTCATCCGGACAAACTCTGCGTTCTGATTTTCTGCAGAAATTGAAAGTATTGGGAACTCTCACATCCAGCTGGCTATAATGATGAAGGAGGAACTGAAGGGCCTGGAAGAATTCAGAGAAAGGCAGAAGGAGCAGAGGAAAAAGGTGAGGCAGAAAATAAATGGTCACACCAGGAGGAGTGAACAGTTGGGTCCCCAACTAGATAGCAAAGGCTTAAAGCAGCCGCAAAGACATTTATGTATTATACTAGCTGGCCCGGCCACGCGTTGCTGTGGCTTAGTCTATTAAATGGGCCCTCAGAGTCCCCCTTCAGACTCCTCCACCCCACGCCCGGCTCATACTTGTGATTGGCCCCAACCTGTCCCGACCCATGACCTCCCACAGATTGGGTGGGGGGGGAAAGTATGCATTCAGCTTCCTCGCTTGTCTGCTTATCATTTCTGCAAAAAGCCTTCCACGGCATCTTGCGTGGAAGAAGGCACCACAGACACAAAAGCACGGGAAAGTGAGGCAACAGGTCTGGCGCCTCGTAAGGCGCAGCTGCTTGAACAAAGCGTGTGTGTGTGTGCGTCCCCAACGCAGTGCATGGCTCTGGCTTTCCGGCTGGGAAAGGGGGGGCGCCGGCGGGATCTCTGAACCACGGCGCTGGATAGGCTTAAGACAGCCCTGTGGCCTAGTCTGCAAACCTCTACTCGGCCTAGTCTGAAAAGCTGAGCTGAGCTGCTGTGGAGAGGGAAAGTTTCCTACTTGCAGTACCAACTAGAGGCTGCTGTTGTGCAAGGTCTCCTGATTCTGGCTTCTATGTACTTTAGGGTGAGTTGTGAGTTCCTGAACATGGGGTTTTGGGGGTTTAACATGGCCCAGGTGTGACATTTGTCTTAGGAAACTTTATAAGATCCTTCGGACATTCGCATGAAACATTGTGTCCGAATTTGAACGCAATCGGTCAAGTGGTTTTGGAGAAAAGTGGAGACCCATCCACATGCCCTTTTTACATTTATATATATATATATTATTGATTATGAAGATATTTATATCACCATCGTTAATAATAAAAATGAATATTAATTATAAATAATATGAATGGTGATGATAATGACCATAACCCAATTAAAGAAGGGTTAGTTGATTAACTGCATTTCAGTTGATTAAGTCTGCATCATTCTTCAAGTGGGAAAAGCACAATAGTTCTAAAGAGAGAGAATTTTTCTTTGTTTTCAGAGGATGCATCCATGCATCACAGGCAGACATTGCCTTTAAAGAAGCCTTCCCTGTTCCCTTCTCTCCAGAATCATTAGTCTCAGAGAACAGAAACTGGAATCAATTGTGGAGCAAGAGAGTTAGCAGGCCCAGCTGGGTGGGGTGGCCTTATTTTTCTCCAAGCAAAAGAGACAGGAACACTTTTCTTGCCCAGCCAGCATGGCCAGAGGTGCAACGAGGTTTGAAAGGGCAGGTTCCCTATTCCTGCCTGGGATTCATTCTGAGGACCCAGGATGATAGTGGCGGTGCAGAGAGGAAGATGCTGGAGGCCCTTTTGGAGTCAACTTACAGAATCTCAAATCCGCTTGGGAAATAGTAAAGGGTCTCTTTCTCCTCTGACTACTCTGTTTTCCACTGCTATCTCAATTAACTTTAAAATATATGTGAGACGTAAGGGACAGATGCATAATTGAAAGGGACAAATGCACTAGAAATCTCATTTGTTCCTCTTGCTCATCTATTTTATACGCATCTGTGTATTATTTAAAAGGCTAAACCAGCCAAGGCAATGTAGAAATATATATATATTTAAAACAAAACAAGAACGCTGCAGGGCCTGATGCACCTGAAATTGTTGCCGCTTAATCCCAGTGAAAGCAGTTTGTCTCTTGTGCTTTCAGTCAGACTGAGAGCCAAACTTCACATGACAGGCACTGCTGTGGTTCTTGGAAGGGCAGATCCACCCCATACATTTGAATCATAGAATCATAGAGTTGGAAGAGACCACAAGGGCCATCCAGTCGAACCCCCTGCCAAGCAGGAAACACCATCAAAGCATTCCTGACATATGCCTGTCAAGCCTCCACTTAAAGACCTCCAAAGAAGGAGACTCCACCACACTCCTTGGCAGCAAATTCCACTTTCGAATAGCTCTTACTGTCAGGAAGTTCTTCCTAATGTTTGGGTGGAATCTTCTTTCTTGTAGTTTGAATCCATTGCTCAGTGTTCGCTTCTCTGGAGCAGCAGAAAACAACCTTTCTCCCTCCTCTATATGACATCCTTTTATATATTTGAACATGGCTATCATATCACCCCTTAACCTTCTCTTCTCCAGGCTAAACATACCCAGCTCCCTAAGCTGTTCCTCATAAGGCATCATTTCCAGGCCTTTGACCGTTTTGGTTGCCCTCTTCTGGACACGTTCCAGCTTGTCAGTATCCTTCTTGAACTGTGGTGCCCAGAACTGGACACAGTACTCCAGGTGAGGTCTGACCAGAGCAGAATACAGTGGTACTATTACTTCCCTTGATGTAGACGCTATACTCCTATTGATGCAGCCCAGAATTGCATTGGCTTTTTTAGCTGCTGCATCACACTGTTGACTCATGTCAAGTTTGTGGTCTACCAAGACTCCTAGATCCTTTTCACATGTACTGCTCTCAAGCCAGGTGTCTCCCATCCTGTATTTGTGCCTTTCATTTTTTTGCCCAAGTGTAGTACTTTACATTTCTCCCTGTTAAAATTCATCTTGTTTGCTTTGGCCCAGTTGTCTAATCTGTTAAGGTCGTTTTGACGTGTGATCCTGTCCTCTGGGGTATTAGTCACCCCTTCCAATTTGGTGTCATCTGCAAACTTGCTCAGGATGCCCTCAAGCCCATCATCCAAGTCATTGATAAAGATGTTGAATAAGACTGGGCCCAAGACAGAACCCTGTGGCACCCCACTAGTCACTACTCTCCAGGATGAGGAGGAGCCATTGATGAGCACCCTTTGGGTTCGGTCAGTAAGCCAGTTACAAATCCACTGAATGGTAGCATTGTCTAGCCCACATTTTACTAGCTTCTTTACAAGAATATCATGGGGCACCTTGTCAAAGGCTTGGAAACAATGCCTTATGAGGAACGGCTTTGGGAAGACATTCATCATTTACATTTAAAGCATGTGACTTCACCCAAAGAATCCTGGGATCTGTAGTTTAAGGATGCTGGGAATTGTAGCTCTTTCTTCCAAATGAAAAAGCGAAAGGAGGCTGTAATCAGAAGTAGAGAAAACAGGCAGAACAACTTGACCTTCCCCCTTCCTGTTTCCCTTTGGCTGCTTACATTCCTCTCTTTTCTCATTCAGAAGGAATCGATATGGAGTCCTCCCCATCTCATTTATTCCTGCAGGTGGAAAAACAGTGATTTGGGACTGGGTGGGGAAATTTTGGGGGGACTGCAGGAAGGGAAATGGTTTAACAATCCCCTCCCCCAACAGTCTGTGCCTTCCAATTCCAGCTTTCCTTGGCTATTTTTCATTTTAAAAGAAAACTTTAGGGTGAAGAAAGAAAGAAAGAAAGAAAGAAAGAAAGAAAGAAAGAAAGAAAGAAAGAAAGAAAGAAAGAAAGAAAGAAAGAAAGAAAGAAAGAAAGAAACTGTCCATCATGTGCACTTTGACCTTCCATGAAGCCTAACTTGCATCAGATATTGAGGGGCTTCTTTTCAAAGACTTGCTGCTATTTCTCCAGTTTGTGAATTCTGAACCAGATCCCTCCAGGCTGCAGAATAGAGTATGAAAGGACTTAACTTCGACCAATGACTTAGGGACAGCATCCCTATCTGCCAAAAGAAGTAGGGATGTAAATGGTTCTCTGAATTATTGATGTTTGAGAGACATTAATATATTGGATGTGATTGACAGACAGGCTGTATCCTAACTCTCTGCTTTTCCTGAATGGAGGTGATAAGTGCCGCTGGATTTACCGTAACTCCCCTGTGGAGGAGGGCTTTCTTTCTTTCTTTTTTAAACTTTGTTTGTTTGTTTGTTGTTTTCTTGGTTTACAAAGATATGTGCAATGTCTCTCATAACATTTTTACAAATCAGTTTCAATTGTTGAGACATTGGGAAGAAAGGGGAAAAGAGGCAGATGGGGGGGTGGGTGGGTGGGGTGGGGTGACAATGTTTCTATTTTGCTTAATGTATGTGGTGGGGTTTTGTCAGCGTCACTTGTGTAGGTTCTCTGTTGTTCGCTTGTTTTCCTTTGGTGGTGAGAGAGGTTGGGGTTGACCTATGGCATGGTTGTTCCTTTGTGGTTGGCTGTGGTGGTCTTTGTTTTGTGTGTGAGTGTTTTGGATCAGGTTAGCCATATTGGTTTGTATGCTGTTGGTGGATTTTTTGAGGGCTTTCTTTCTGAGGATGTTTCAGTCTTGGCTCTACTGACAAATAGGCAGCCAGAGCATAAGGAGAAGCGCTGTGTCGGGTCAGATCCCCAAAGGGAGACAAGACACCTTCAAGGCTTCCTCCCAAATGTTTACTTTTTAAGCTTTGGTTTTTTACTTGTTTGGTGGTGGTCACAGGTGCTGCGTGCTTTTTTTACCCCTCTTCTGTTTTGAGGTGTGCATAGGTGTTTTGTGCTGTTTTAGGTTTTGTTCCAAGGTTCACCAGTCATCTGGAATTGTGTGAATGCAGCAAGATAGCATCTGATGTGCGTTTAACTTGCACTATTTCAGCTCTGCACGGTTGAAGGCAGGCTTGTTGAAATTACACAAATTTAATCCAAGCAAGACAGAAAGCTTAAAATTGGGTTGCCCAATTTCAAAAAGTGAAAATCCAAAGTTTTTTATTATTATTGGGGGAGCAGACAAAGTTGTTGAGCTATTTTTAAGGAAATTTGCCAAAATATAGACTTCCAACATGGGTTGCCTATGTCTGGATTTTCCCGGACATTTCAGCAATTTCTGCCCCCAATCCCAGTTCTATCCAGGAAATTCCAGACGTAGGGCAGCCCTAGCTTAAAAGCTCTTGTGCTGGAAGGTTAGCAGGGGGAAAAGAGTTGTAAATCTTCTGTGTTTCCTGCAGTATGAAACTATAATGGAGCGAGTGCACAAGAACAAGCTCTCGATGTACAAGAAGACCATGGAGGTAAGAAATAAGTTTAAAGAGCGCATGTATTTCACCGCAGCCTAAATAATTGCTTTTATCAGGCTGAGGATGGGGCCATGTTACCATGGAGCTCACCTAGGCATGCGTGACTGAAGTCCCTTCTTGCCAGTGGGTCTCCTCTGAGTGAGAGAGTTGCCCTCCAAACATGGGATTGTGGGCACTTGGTTGGCCACCATGGGAAAGAGGAGGCTGAATTAAATAGGCCCTTGGCAGTGGCAGACTTTAAAATTCCAGTGGTGCCCTGAGTGAGCCCAAAATTTAGCACCCCCGGCCTCCCTCCTTCCATTCTGAAGGCTTAGTCAATACATGCTCAAACTAAGAAAACTCTGAACATAAGAAATTGAATATGTAAATGTATCAAAGCTGCATGAGAGAACCTTTCGAAATAAGAACTTGAGCATTGTGGCCTAAGCCAAGATAAGTGGTTTCATACCCCTTGAAAGAAGTCTAGCTTCTCGCAAAGAATTCTGGGAGCTGTAGTTTGTTCAGTGTGCTAAGCATTCTTCGGAGATCCCTATTCCCCTTCCAGGGCTTCCCTTCCCAGAGTTCCCTGTGGGATTGACTGCACTATGAATTATAGCTCTGTGAGGGCAATAGGGGTCTCCCTACAACTATTAGCTCTCTTAACAAACTACACTTCTCATAATCCTTTGTGGGGGAAGCCCAGGGGCGGAGGAAGGGGGCGGACCGCCCCGGGTGTCTTTGCTGAGGGGGGTGACATTTGGCAGTCACAGGCGAGCGGTGCGCCGAATGTCCGCCATTGGTGACTTGCTCCGCCCCTGGCCGCAGGGCGCACGTGCCATTCTGTGTACCTGAGCGGCTATCCTGTGCCTGGGAGGGCACCCTCCACGCCCTGCCCCCCTTGGGAGTGCACCCGCCCTGGGAAGCGCAGGCATATGCTCCGCCACTGGGGAAGCCATGACTCTAAAGCGGTATCATAGTGAATCCTAGAATCGTAGAGTTGGAAGGGATGCCAAGGGTCATCTAGTCCAACCCCCCACAAGGCAGGCTTTTAATGTATGGTGTGAATGTCCATAGGAATTAATGAGCCCAATTAAGTTCGTCAGTGAGTTCATTCTGAGTAGGACTAGCCTAGGACACCATCCTAAGAATAGCCTTCAGCTTCTGGGGATTCCCTGCTGTCGTGCCGCCAGCTCCCTCCCTCTCTCGCTCTCCTCCAATCTCATTTACTTATTTTTTATTCATTTTATTTATTAAATTTATACTGGCCTATACCCATTGATCTCGAGGTGGCTCACAGCATATTGATGGTATTTATATCTTTGCCTTCAGTCAAAGAAGTCTTATGAGCAGAAGTGCAAAGACACCGATGAGGCTGAACAGACCTTGGAGAGGATAAGTGCCGTGGGCAACCCTAAGCAAACAGAGAAGGTATCCGAAAATCTCAGTGGTCTTTCAAGGGAGCAGCTGGGAGTTGGGCCTCCGGCAAATGCCTGCTTTTCGCTGTGGTGGTCTCCCTGTTCCCTGGTTCCTGGGTTGTCCCATTTGACTCAGCTGATGAAATATTCCTACCAGTACACAGTGAGGAAACTAGGGTGTCATTTCTCCCTTAGCTGGAGGTGGAGGAGAAATTTGGTTTGGTCTGTATTTTAATGCAAACTGAATCACAGCTATCCTCCAAAATGCACAGTTCCCAAGGAATGCTTTGTTAGAGAAACTTGTGTGCGTGGTCAACAGGGAAATGACCCTTTTGTATTTATCTGGTACCCTTTTACTGAATTCACTAACACAGAAAATAATAATAGGTCTGTTCCTGTTCAGTGCAGATTGGGGAGGCTATTTTAGTCGGTTGGTTTGTATGTTAAAGATGGTATGATATATTTATTCCTTGTATGGGCTGGCTTTTGATAGTGTTGTATATTGTGCTCATGGGAAGAATTCTGGTAACTACTGAGGGTGGCTGGGTGGGGTTTGGAGGTGATTTGAGCTGTAACTCTGATATATGCATTCTGTATGTGTCACGTGTTGTTATAGATTGGGGGGGGGACCCCTCCAAACCCTAGAAATTAATGAATGGCAGGATTTGGATTATTTGGGATGTGAAGGGAGAAATGCCAGCTGCAGAGGAATTCCTGGGCCAGCCTTGGCCAAATGGGCAGGGATGCCCAGCAACCTAGATGGAGGCGCTCAGTGGCCAGGAGCCAGGAGGGCTCTGCTCTGTCTCCACAGCTGGAGGCTGCAATGCGTCTGAATACTAGTTTCTGGAAACTGCAGGAGGGGAGGGGACTGCTCTTGGTTTGAGTCCTGCTTGCGGGTTTTCCATCTACGGTAGGTGTTTGGTTGGACATTGTGAGAACAGGACTAGAGAGGCCATTTTGGCTTGATCCCAGTGGCTCCTCTTGTGTTGGGAAGGGTATCCAGTATTTGCAATAATGAGCATCCCTTCTTTTTCTTTCTTTTTCTTTTTACATTTTAAAAAACAAGTTTATTGATCAATTTAAAACTTTACATAAAACAAAAACACATAAGGTAAAGGTACACCTCAAATACTTCGAATCTTACAAGTCATAACCGTTTCCTATATCTCTGTATATAAAAACCCCCTTCCCCCCTCCCACCCTCCCTGCTCCCACCCCTCTCCACCCTTTCTTTCCTACCCTTTTCCTTGACGTCTTCTCTCCCTCCCCCCTGTGACCCTTGATCCTTTATTCATATTGTACATTACATATGTCAACTCTAGAGCCTGGAAAAAGAATTCAAAAAAAGTCATTAACATTAAAAATATTGGAAAAGAAGACAAAAACAAAGGGTTGGTGTGTGTTTCTTTCCTTTTCCTTTCGTATTCGCCTTCCTGCCAATCCCTGATGTATTTGTTAAACTCATGCGAACGTACTAAACCTAGTATATTTCTCTATTATACACATCTAATACGTCCATTTTTCTTCATGCATCAAAACCTTATGTATACATTTACTTTTTTCCTTCCCCCCCCCTTCTTCTTTTTTTTTTCAATCAATTATTACCAAATCCAGTGCACCTTTAGTATATTTTTGAATATATAGTTTATATTTTGACCAATTTTCCGAGAAGTTTTTTTGTGATTTGCCCTTCAGGTTATTAGTTAGTAAGGCCATTTCTGCCAATTCCTGTAATTTATTTTGCCATTCTATCAAAGTAGGGGCTTCAGCCTCCTTCCATTTTTTCGCAATTAATAGCCTTGCAGCAGCAGTAGCATATAGAAAAAGTTCTTTCATGACGGCTGGAATCTCACTTCCAATCATACTTAATAAAAATGCTTCCGGCTTCTTTGCAAAGGTTGTTCCTAACATTTTCTTAATTTCTTCATAGACTTGGTTCCAGAATATTTTGATTTTTTGGCAACTCCACCACATATGAAAAAGATCGCCCTTATTTACCCCACACCTCCAACAAGCACTTGAAGCATTTTTATATATTTTTGATAATCTGTGAGGGGTTAAGTACCACCGATGCTGGACTTTATACATATTTTCTCTGATGACATAACTCGCCGTGAAGTTCATATTAACCTTCCATAGTTGTTCCCAACTTGCAAACATTATAGTTCGCCCAATATCTTGCGCCCATTTTATCGTATAATTTTTCACGGCCTCGTCCATTACATGATATTCAAGGAGTAATTTATACATTTTTGATAAAGTTTTGTTATTGTTATTTATTAAATTTATTTCTAATTTTGATGGGTCTTTCTCAAATCCTAATTTCTTATCTTTTATAAACATAACATAAATTTGATGATATTCTAACCATGTTGTAAAGTATTTTCTAACCTCTTCGTATTTCTTGATTGTTGTTTGTCCATCTTTTTCTATTAATATGTTATTATATGTTGTCCAGCATCTGTTCATGTTCCTTTTCTTCACGGTTGTTGCTTCTATTGGGGATATCCATTTTGGAGTTTTTGGCTCCAGATATTTTCTATATTTCCCCCATGTTTTTAATAACGGATATCTTATTATGTGATTATTGAATGCTGTGTGGGCCTTAAGTTTCTCGTAATTCAAGTAGGCATGCCACCCGAATCGGGTGTCATGCCCTTCTAGGTCTAAGAGTTCTGGATTGCTTAATGTGAACCATTCTTTTAACCATACAAAGCAAGCCGCCTCAAAATATATTTTTAGATCGGGGAGACCAAACCCCCCTTTTTCTTTAATGTCAATTAAAACTTTATGTTTTACTCTGGGCCTTTTCCCTGACCAGATAAATTTTGATAATTCTTTTTGCCAATTATCTAAAAATTCTAATTTTCATATGATTGGAATTGTTTGAAATAAAAATAGTAATCTTGGTAATACGTTTAGTTTAATTGCTGAAATACGCCCCAGGAAGGATAGGTGGAGTCTGTTCCACAGTTCTAAGTCCTTTTTTATTTCCCCCCAGATTTTTTGATAATTATTCTCAAATAAATTTAGGTTTTTTGGAGTAATCCAGATCCCGAGATATTTTATTTTCGTATGTATTTTTAACTTCGTTGCTTTTTCTATATTCAATTGTTCTTCTTTTGATAAATTTTTAACTAATAGCTTTGTTTTTTCTAAATTTAATTTAAATCCCGAGACTTTCCCATATTCTTTCATTACTTCTAATACCTTGTTCAAGCTTTCTTTTGGCTGTTCCGTAGTGATTATAATGTCGTCTGCGAACGATTTTATTTTATATTTATTCTTTCCTAGTTGTACTCCTTTGACTTCTCCTTCATTTCTTATTTTTTGACATAGTACTTCCAGAACTAGTATAAAGATTAGTGGGGATAATGGGCACCCCTGCCTCACTCCTTTATTAATTTCGCATTTTTGTGTCACCCTTCCATTTAATATAATTTTAGCTGTTTGCTTTGTATATATTGCTTTGATGTTATTGTTATATTGTTCTCCAAAATCCATATAATACATTAATTCTTTTATAAATTTCCAGGAGACCCCGTCAAAAGCTTTTTCAGCGTCGACAGCCATTAAGGCTGCCGGTTTCTCTATTCGCAAATCTAAATATTCCAGTATATTGATTATATGTCTTGTATTATTGTGGATATGCCTCCCTGGTAAAAAACCTGATTGGTCTCTATGTATTATTTCGTTGAGGACCTTTTTGGTCCTCTCTGCTAATATGTTTGTATACAGCTTATAGTCGTTATTTAAGAGAGCTATGGGTCTATAATTTGAAGTTTCTAAAGAATCTTTTCCTTGTTTGGGTAAGATTGTAATATAGCTTTATTTCCAGGAGTCTGGCATTTTCCCATGTTGTTGTGTATTATTCATTACAGTTTTCAGAGGCTCTACCAGTACCTCCTCTAGCTTTTTGTAATAGAGTGCTGACAAGCCGTCTGGGCCTGGAGATTTTCCTACTTTTGTATTCTTTATTGCCATTTGGATTTCTCGTATAGTAATTGGGGCATTTAAAATTTCTCTCTGTTCTTTTCTAAGTTTAGGGAGTCCATTTTTTTCTAGATAGTGTCTTATCTCGTCTAGGGTTTCATTTTCTTCCTTGTACAGTTCATTATAGAGTTCGCCAAAACATTTTTCAATTTCTTTAAGGTCATTTGTAATTTCCCCCTTAATTTTTAGTTTATTTATTACTCTCTCATCTTCTTTTTTTTTAAGTTGCCACGCCAGGATCTTACCAGGCTTATTGGCTCCTTCAAAATATCTTTGTTTCATTAATTTTAGTTTCCATTCGATTTCCTCGCTTAGCAGCATTGAATATTGAGATTGTAATAATTTGATATTCCTCTTTATCTCCGCATTCTCTGGTTTATTATATAACTCCTTTTCATTTTTTCTAATTTGTTCTATCACCTCTTGTTTCTTTTTTTCTTTCTCCTTTCTTTGAATTATGTTTTGCTGTATAAAGTAGCCCCTTAATACAGCCTTGCTGGCGTCCCAAACTGTTTTTATGTCTACTTCTTCTGACATATTAAATTTAAAATATTCTTTTAATATTTCTTTTGCTTTTTCTACAATACTTTCATTTTTTAGGAGAAATTCATTTAGCCTCCATCTTGTTGGAGTTTTCCTATTATCTTTTAACCAGACCATAACTGCATTATGGTCTGAAAGCGTTTTTGGTTGAATTTCCGCTTTAAAGATTTTTAAAGTCATTTCCTTTGTCACCCAGATGGTATCTATTCTTCCTGCCGAATTTTTTGGATATGAAAAGAAGGTGTATTCTCTTTGAAATGGGTTTTCATTTCTCCATGCATCTTCTAGGCCAAAAGTTTCTGTTAGCTTGAAAAAGGTATTTGGTAATTTCATTTGTTTTTTTCCCCCGGTCTTAACTGATCGATCCAATTCCGGTACTGTTACCCCATTTTGATCACCTAATAAAATTATTTTCTCTCCTACGTTCTCTATTAACTTGGTTTCTAAACTTTGATAGAATTCACTTCTCCTTTCATTTGGGGCGTATATTCCAATTACGATTATTTTTTCTCCTTGAACTGTCACTTCTATTGCTACTACCCTACCTTGTGTGTCTTTATAAATCAATTTGGGTTCTAATTTTGACTTGGCATATATTACTACTCCTCTTTTTTTACTCTTGTCTGAGGAGACAAAGTCCCTTCCTTCCTTTTTATTAGACAGAATTCTTACATGGTTTTCTGCAATGTGCGTTTCCTGAAGGCATATTAGATCAAGTTTTTGTTTTAGGAGCACATGCTCCACCTTATTTCTTTTAGTTTTTTCATTTAAACCATTAACGTTCCAGGTGAGTACTTTTAAATCCATTATTACTTTATTAGTCGGGTATTTGCAGAGTCTTTAAAAAACAAAAACAAAAAAGAGCATATACTTTATTACAGATAGAATGCACGGTAGTTGCTTTTAACTTTTAATCTTTCCGTATATCTTACTCTATTCTTCCTCTTTCTCTGAGTGAGTATTCTCCTCCACCACCCTTTCGCCCAGTTGTTTTTTCCCCCCAAGTTGGTCTTTGTATGTTCGCCAAAACTTATCAGCTTCGGCCCATGTGTTAAAGTTTCTTCTTTTCCCTTTATAAAAAAAGGAAATTCCCTCAGGAAATCTCCACCTGTGGACTATTGATTTTTCTCCTAATGCTTCCACCAGTGGCTTTATATTTTTCTCTTTTTTTCAACAACCTGACTGGGATAATTTTGTGGATTATAATGTCTACTCCCTGAATCTTTAATTTTTTCTTGCTACAAGTTTGTAGCACTAAGTCTCTGGTTTCCATGTTTCTGAATGTTACCAGGCAATCCCCTGGCCATTTATTTACTCTGGCAAGGGCTGATTTTGATCTGTAGACTCTTTCTATGTTTTGTGACAATTCTTGCTGATCTATTTCTAACCATTTTGCTAATTCTGAGGTTATTTTCTGATATATCTGCTCGTCCTGTTCTTCTGGAATTGATCTAAACCTTAACTCCTTCTCCCTTCTATGCATTTCTATCATTGCAATAGCATCCAGGATGGCTTCGTGTGTACCTTTCATTTCTGTTAGTTCTTTTCTAACCTTGTCTGATTCCCCCTTTCGCTCTCTACTTTCTTTCTGAATTTTTCTTACTCCTTCTAAGTTTGTCGTCTTACCCTTTAAATCTTGTACCGCTTGTGTTACCTCCATATTTTTCTCCTTTAGGTCATTTACATTTACCGTTAAATCCGCCACCCTCTTAACATTTTCCTCAATTTTTATACCCATATTGTCCAGTTTTTGATCTGTGCTCTCCGCCTTTTGACTCAATTCTTCTATTTTCTTTCCCATCATGTCCAATTTTTGGTCGGTAGACTTAGCATTGTCATTCAGCTCTTTTCTCATTTCTGATAAGTCTTTTTTCAAACCTAAAATGAGTTCTTTCATATCTATATTCATTTCGGACTCCTGTGTTGAATTTCTTCTGGTGTTACTTGAGCTAGTTGTTACCACAGTAGGGTTTGTTGATTTCTTGTTGATATTGGGCATATCAAGCCCTAGTCTTTTGTTTTAAGATAAAGTCCTTAAAAAATGTTGATTTTGACTTCTCCTGTAGGTGGCGGTATTGTCTTGCAGTTCCTTCTTTCACCTTGCCTTTTCTAGAACAATCTCTTTATCTGGGGCTTTATATTCAATGTCTGTAGTTGTTAAAATTTCTTAAAGTCACAGAAGTCTAGTTTCAATGAGTCAGCAAGATTTCCAGTCTTTAAATCCTTTTTTAATTAGGGGATTGTCACCAACTTGTTACTTTTACTCAATTTTTACCACATGGAAATTCAATTTTTCCACATTCAGTAGTTTGGAACATATTTCTTCTTCCCACCATTAGAAAGCATTAGTTGTCGTTGTCTTTCCCCTTCTTTATTTGGTACAGGCCAAATTTATCTTCTTTGGGGCTTAGGGTGGTGGTGAGTTTATTTGCAATTTCACATGGCTTTCGCTCCTTTTTCCTTTTTGACTCTTACCCTCCTTTTACACCCCTCACTTATTTTAATATTCAGTTCAGCAATCAATTAAAATATCCAAATTTCAACTTCAGCTCATTAGTCAATAGTCATTAGTCAATATTGCTCTTAATTATTCTTTTATTCACAGCACTTTTGGTTCTTGTTTTCTTAAAACTGGGAGTTTGATGCAACTATCTGGATACATCAGCGTTGGCCCCTTCTTTGTATATATATCTTGTGTTCCCCCGCTTTTTATACTTTCTTTCTAGGTTGGCCTCTCTTCTGCTCCTCCCCAATCTGTAGAGCACTTTTCTTTCCCTCTTTTTTCCTCTTACATTAGCGTTTCTTAGCCCTATATTTCGCTGTGTTTCTTTAAGCGCCTTTGAGCGCCTTTAAGCGCCTTTCCGCTTTTCACAAAATACAAAGTCTCTCGCAGTTTGTTACAAGGTCTCTTTCAAGAGGATTGCAGAAAAGTTGCACCAACCTTTACTGGACGCAGGGTTTTTTTTTTCTTTCCCTTTGTCGGAGGTTTAGCCGCTTGTACGCCTCAGGAGTCAGGCTTTCTCAATGCGCAGCCTCTCTTGGGGCAGGGAGTCCCCCCTGTTCCGCCACGGGGGTTTTGAAGCCTCAAAAAACCCCGTTTCTCTCCGCAATGAGTAGCGCTTCCCCGGAGCTTTCTCAGGGAGCGTCTGACGCGGTCTGCGGCTACCCTGAAGTATCCCTTCTTTTTCTTCTGCACAGCCGTGACAGTCTCCTCTTTTTATATTTCAGAGTCAGACCAAAGCAAAGCAGTGCAAAGAGGCAGCAAATGAAGCAGGTACTGGTTTAAATATCCAGAAAACATACAGTAGGTCACATGTGCCCCACGCGGCTGGGGCAGGCACAGATCCTATTTTGTCCTAGAGAATTCCTAATCATGGGATGGGGCTACACAAACAGGGACTTGTACCTCATTGGTGAACCCCTTTCCTTTGTTTTTCTGCTGCTGCAGAAAGAGTGTACAAGCAGAATATAGAATTGTTGGATCAGGCTCGGACTGCCTGGGAGCAGGAGCATATCAGCACTTGCGAGGTAAGAGGTTGGCATTTGGAAAGCACTTGATATCCATGGGTCAATGTAACCCGCAGCTTTCATGATCCACTGACGCCTAATCATTCTCAGTGCTGACATGTGGGACTTTTGCATGCCATGTTGGAATGGGGAGCAGGGTTGGGTCCGGGTTTTGCAAAGCCCTTCTGTGAGTCTGCATCACCTTGCTGCAGAAGGTCCAGGGGGCCCTTAGCTGCCCTCCTGAGTGTGGCCCCTTGCCAAATGCCCAAGCTGCCACCCTTTGACGGCAGCCCTGACGCAGAACACCATGGAGCCAATGGAACCCTCCTTTGTCCTTCATGGATCTAGGCCTTCCAGCTCCAGGAATGCGACCGAATCACCATTCTCCGGAATTCCCTGTGGGTCCATTGCAACCAGCTCTCCATGCAGTGCGTGAAGGACGATGAGGTAAGGGACATGCATGCCAGCAGTGGTGTAGTGGTTAGAATGTCGGCCTAGGACCTGGGTTCAAATCCCGCCTTTGCCATGAAGCTCTCACTGGATGGCAGGATTTGGATCCAGCCTGGGGAAGCCATGTCGCCTCTTGGGCCAGCCACTTGGGCCAGCTCTCAGCTTAACTTACCTTACAGGGTTGTCGATGTGAAGATACAATGGTGGGGGAGGAGGGCTATCTACCACCCCCTTGAGCTCCTTGGAGGGAAGAAGGTGGGATAGAAATGAAATAAATAAAACTGAGGCTAAAGTGGAAGGGAATCCCAGAAGCTCAGAAGAGATCCAAGGGATTCCCAGTAACCATTAAACAACAAAATGGCCCAGAGCGCAACACTTTCAACCGCAGCTTAAGTCCTAAAAAAACATGTTTTTGTTCAGTTTATTTATGAAGCATCTGAAGGTGCTCAGCAACCTCACCAGAATTAAGGCTGCAACAGGCTCTGCCCACAGTCTTAGAATCTTAGCCTCCGAAAAATCCATTTTCAAGGAAGCAGCTAAGATGACTGGTGTCAAAAGAAGCAAAAGTTTTTGGTTCATAAAATGTGCTGATCGCGAGACAACCCACTTCTTCCTTTTCTCGGTCTCCCAGCTGTATGAAGAGGTCCGAGTGAGCCTGGAGAACTGCATCATAGACTCGGATATGAATCACTTCATTCAGAATAAGATGACTGGGATGGAGCCACCAGGTAACCCGGCTGAGGGAACTTTTTTATTTAGCGTTTTTGGTGTCTAATTGTCACCTCTGAACTCCAGAAAGGAGGGGTGGAAATAAGGACGACTGCAAGGCCTTTCTGAGGCAGCTAGTCCACCCCCTGGCTGCTGCTACAGGAGACTTGCTGCAGAGCATTGCTTGTGGGTGGTGACCATCCAGCCTCTGCTTATCAGCAGCGTTCAAAATCCACCAGGCGCACGTTTCACCTGGCTATCATCCACTTGCGACCAAATGAAGAAGTCCGGGTGCTAGAATGGCTCCTGTCGCCTCCACCACCTGGAGGTGAATGCCTAGGAATTTTGGATCTAGACTTCTTTCACACACCAATACCACAACCTGTAAAATTATATCCATTATAATTTATCTACACAATCAGAATGAATTTCAAGAACCAAAAAGGTGTATTGAAAAATATGACTTTCTACCCGTCGGGGGAATGGCAACTAGGCGTTCCGTTTTGGTGACTGTAACCTTGGTTTGAGGAGCCATTTGATACCGAGCTTATAATTCTGAATTTCTAACACCGCTTACAGGTGAAACTTGAAAATTTAGAATATCGGTGAAAAGTGCATTTATTTCAGTAATGCAACTTATTCTTTTTTATTTTTCTTTTAATTTTTACAAATGCTTTCTTTTGGAAATTCCACAGTAATAAAACAAATAGTTACAATAATACAAAAATAAACAAAAATAAACATCACTATTACATTCCATTTATAATTGACCCGCCTAACGACAAATAATTACAATTACAACAAATAAAGGCTTGACATATCTTGCTTTGTACTTTTCGACAATATTCTAGTTTTCTGAGTTCCACCTGTATAAGCCTGTAAGAAAGGAGAGCCCCCCATCTTTCCTAAGGAGCCTCTTCCACTCTTGAATGGCCCCCACACTGCCAGGAAGGTCACATACTTAGCTGAGATCCCTTTTTGTGGAATGTGAACGTGTTTTGTTTGGATTCCACATTCTGCTGCAGCAGGAATGGGGAACTTGCTATCTGGCCCTTGGGACTTTTCCAAGCCGCCCCCCCCCCGGACCCACCTTGTGCCCCCTTCGCAGGGGAATGTCCGGAAGATCCTTTGCTTCACATTCCACTCTCAAACCCCCACCTGTAGGATTGCCCTGCCAGACCATGAGAAACCTGCCGTTCTTAACATATTGTGAAAGGTTTTAAATGTGAGCTTCAGAGGAGACCTTGGCAATGACCATGTGGGGGGGGGAGAGAGAGAGAGATGCTGCAACAATGCTGAGCTGGTTTTTCCCATGTCTTCCACCCCTTCCCCAATACAGCTGCCATTGGCTACGAAAACTATTATGACAGAGTCGTGACGGCTAACAGCCCAGTCCCGACATGCGGGATGATGAAGAGGTAAAGCAGGCCCATTGGGGCAACTTGAATATGGGGGACTATCCAAAGAGACTTTGGAAAGCTTTCTCTGCACAGGTGTAGAGAGCCATGTATTTGGGGGGGGGTGTCTTGGGGAATATGCAGTCACCAGGCTCCCCTCTGTGACTTAGGACATCTCTGCTGTCTTTAAAAAATAAAATGAAATAGAATAATAAAATAATGTGAGATCGAAACACGGAGCTTTTGTTAAAGTCAAAATAAAAATAAAAAGTCAGGAGGGAATAAAACAGATACGATTATTATTAAAATTGGGTATGAAAACACAGCAGTTTAAGAGACAGAAGACAGGGAGAAAGGTCTTGTCTGTTTACAGAAGCTGCCAAATAAAATCATATTTATTTTGGTAAATCACCCTGAGGTTCTTCTGCAACCATTAATAAATAAATAATAAAGGGAGGAGTTGGGAAGGAGTTTGCCCCCCATGCGACTGTGGGATCAGCATCAACCCCCCCCCCAGCTGCAGGGAAAGTTGCAGCTCCGTTCCTCTGCAATACCAATGAACATAACTCTTGAACCAGGGATCTCGGGTGTCCCATGAAATGTCTCTCCAGATCTGAGCGATGACACTGTGCCATCTTGATGACTGGCCAAGCACTTTCCTTCCGTCTCTGGGCCCAATCCACCCAGCAGGAAAGGGCAAGGGGACTGGCTTTGGCCACTGCTTGCACACTTGGGGAGGTCAGGTGTCCAGGCAGCAAGGGTGAGGTGGGGGCAAGAGTTAGCCTGTGGGATTCATTGCCCCTTCAAGCACTGCATTCTGGCTTTGAGAAGCGTTGGTGTATTTCATGGAGGATGGGGCTGCCCATTGATACTAACCAGGATGGCAACATGAAGCCACCATGCTCAGGGGCAGTCTACCTCATGCACAGCAGTTGCAGCAGGAGAGGCTTGTTGCCCTTTTGTCCTGCTTCTGGGCTTCCCAGAGGCACCTGGTGAAGCAGGCAGGCCTTGGGTCTGATCTAGGAGGGCTCCTCTCATGTTCCTAAGAGGGGGAGCATGGCCAGGAGGCTATGGAAGTCCGCTGTAGGGGCCCTGATGAGGTCTGGGCGCTGGCAGGTGTCCACTGAGGGTGACCCTCAACGCTGGCCATTGACAGGGGGTTAGCAATCCTCTTGCTCTGCAACTCATCCTGGCTTCTTATGGCTCCACAGATTCTCTGGATTGCTCCATGGAAACAATCGAAACACCTCTGACAGTATTATTCCCACAGCTCCACCAGCTGGTATGTTTGTTCAACTGATGTTCTTTTTAGGAAGTGAGCCCACATTTTTAAAGGGCCATTGGGACCTTCTCAGGATCAAACACAAATCCACCCCCTTCACTCTTTTGGGCATCGCTGTGTTAATCTGTTTAAAGGGATTCTAAGCTTGCATCCGGTGGGTGTTTTTTCCCATTCCGCCAAGAGCACTTGATGGAGAAAGGGGGAGCCCTGCAGGGGAAGGGGGGGGTCTGCTGTTCGCCTCTTGTCATGCTCTGCTTGCCTCTGTGTAAGATTGGGGGGGGGGCAGGGGAGAGGGAGAGGAACAGTGGAGCCAGGAAATCAGGTTTTGCCCGAGCAATCAATGGCATTAGCAAAAGCACCACACAGAGCTCGGCTGGTGGTTGGGGCTTGGGCGCTTTGTGCACGGAGACCAGCTGATTATTGCCCCTGGCAAAACCTGGTGCCCCTTTGCAGCTGTGCCTGCAAAGGACCTAGGGTTCCCCTGCGTGGGGCAGGGGGTGTGGCTTGCGGGCCACATGGTGCACAGAGTGCAGCTATTGCAGCAATGCTGTCAAGACTCTGTCTTGCAAAGGAAGTGAAACCTCAAGTCATACCAGCCCTGGAGGAAGCAGGAGCAGGCAGAAGGATCTCGGAGATGCAAAGATTACCTGAGTTTGGTTTTGCCACAGAAGAGGTGTTGCAGAAAGCTGCCTGCCTGCCTCCTCCTCCTGCTGCTCACTGCAGTGTGATGATTATGATGATAAATAAACTTTGTATTTAGTTAGTTCATAAGATTTATACACCACTTGAATGTTTTAAAAAAACCCTCAAAGATAAAAAATTACAACATATCAAAGTTAACATGCACATTAAAATTACCTCAACTTTATAAGCATCTGTGTGGGCTTGTCTAAGCAAGAATGTTTTTAGCAGGTGCCAAAATGAATGAGTCTAGTGAAGGCGCCGGCTTGATTTCAATAGGCAGGGAGTTCCAAAGTTTAGGTGCTGCCACATTTAGGGCCTCCCCTTCGAAGGCATCCTTACAGCCCTCCATGCTCTGAGACCAGAGGACCGCCCCCAATATCAGCTGTTGAGAATATTGATATTGATGGAGGGGTGTCTTTCTTGCCCATGTATGGAGGAATTTTAAAACACTTCTGTTCACACAGGTTTTTGATGGCTGAAATATAGTTATTGGCGACCGTGAAAAAAGTAGCTGTGAGATCCAATTGTTTTTGTTTTACAATTTTTGTATTGTGTTTGCTGCCCTTTGGGAGGATAGAAATCAAATAAATGATCTCTAATAGTTATCCACCCCAGAGAATTAATCTGATTTGGTGTTGCTAGTTTGTTCTGTATAATTTTATGATGTTTTAATGATTTTATTGTACACTGCCATGATAGTTTTAATGAGCTGGCGGTTAATAAATACTCAAGATAAACAATACCCACCCACCCATCCTCCTTTTTTTAATCCCAATCTTTGAGGTACAGTACTTGAAAACAATTGCTGAGGCCAAAATATTTCCTTTGTGCTATGAATGCATCATGGCATTAATGTGGTTATTAAGGCTAAATCTAGACAGACGGGTCCAATTGCACCTGCTGAGCCGACTGCCTTGGAATTTACTCAGGGTCTCAGGGTCCCGTCTTCAGGGTTGGGGAGGTGATGGCGACCTAGGAATGAGGTTGGCAATAAAAATCCTACTTTCTGAGCACTTGCACAGGATCCTTTGCCTCTCAAAGCAGTTAACCCCTTTGTTCCCACAGCTGAGAAAGCAGATGGCGTTTATGCAGCAATTCACGTGGCCCAAGAAGAAGAGTTTTCTACATCTGAGGACTACAAAGTCCTTTATGATTACACAGCCCAGGTAAGCACCAAATCCCTCTAGGTGCATAGTCTGCTTAAACAAAATCAATATCATCAATCCAAACACAAACTCCAGGAGGTAAATGTGGGATTATTTTTATTGGCTGATTGATTGATTGGATTGCCTTGAAGTGGAGGCCATGCACAGCTGACGTGCTCCCTCGCAGGCCACTTTCGTGATAAAAACAAGGATAAAAACCCTTAAGCACAAAGCCACAAAGCAGTTCCAATTAAACAATCCCAAGAAATGGGAGCTGCACAGAGAGCTCTTCCCCTATCTCTCTGCATGTAGTAGAATCATAGAATCATAGAATCATAGAGTTGGAAGCATAGCTGCCAAGTTATCCCTTTTTTAAAGGGATTTTCCCTTATGCTGAATAGGCTTTCTCGCAAGAAAAGGGAAAACTTGGCAGCTATGGTTGGAAGAGACCACAAGGGCCATCCAGTCCAACCCCCTGCCAAGCAGGAAACACCATCAAAGCATTCTTGACATATGCCTGTCAAGCCTCTGCTTAAAGACCTCCAAAGAAGGAGACTCCACCACACTCCTTGGTAGCAAATTCCACTGCTAGTAGTAGTGGTAATTTTATTATTTATACCCTACCCATATGGCTAGGTTTTCCTAGCCACTCTGGGCGGCTTACAGCACATAAAAATTCGTAAAACATTAGACATTAACAATTTCCTGAGAGGGCTGTTCTCTTTGACATCTGGTGGGAGGGTGTTCCACAGGACAGGGCGGGTGCCACTACTGAGACGGCCCTCTGCCTGGTTCCCTGTAACTTTGCTTCTTGCAGTGAGGGAACCGCCAGGAGGCCCTCAGAGCTGGACCTCGGTGTCCGGGCAGAACGATGGGGGTGGAGACGTTCCTTCTGGGCAGAGGCCGTTGAGGGCTTTCAAGGTCAGCACCAACACTTTGAATTGTGCTCGGAAACATACCGGGAGCCAATGTAGGCCTTGAAGAAAAATCGGCTTTTGGTCCACGTGGGAACCAATGACACTGCAAGCCATAGCCTACAGAAGATCAAAAGTGATTATGAGGCTCTGGGCAGGAAGTTGAAGCAATTAAATGCACAAATTGTCATCTCATCTGTCCTCCCAGTTGAACGACATGGCCCAGGGAGAGAGGGAAAAATAGGGGAAGTGAACAACTGGCTTCGCAAATGGTGCAAACAGGAGCGGTTTGGATTCTTAGATCACGGTCTGCAGTTTCTTGAAGATGGACTTCTGGCAAGTGATGGGCTGCACCTCACAAAAATTGGAATGTTTTTGCCATGAAACTCAAAAACCTCATCAGGAGGGCTTTAAACTGACTTATGTGGGGGAGGGAGACAGTGGTCCTGAAGGTAGGAGTCTATCAAGTTCTGAAGATGATCATCCAAATGTCAAGGACCAAATGGAGCAAACAGCATGCAGACCTAGTGGTGGGAGGAACATATCCTTAAATAAGAGATACGAGGGAATGATCAATGGTCTTCAATGTCTGTATACTAATGCACAGAGCATGGGAAATAAACAATATGAACTTGAGCTCTTGGTACAGCAAACTAAATATGACATAATAGGCATCACTGAAACCTGGTGGGATGAGTCTCACGATTGGAATGTAGTAATAGAGGGATACAATCTATTTCAGAGAAATAGACCAAACAGGAAAGGAGGAGGAGTGGTGTTATACGTCAGGGATGTGTATACCTGTGAAGAGATCCAGGATTTAAAACTTCAAAGCCATATAGAGAGTATCTGGGTCAAGATTAAGGGAGAGAAAAATAACAGTGATCTCATTGTATGAGTTTACTATAGATCCCCAAGCCAAACTGAGGACACAGATGATGCCTTCCTGGAACAGATGGCCAACCATTCAAAAGGAAATGAGATAGTAGTAATGGGGGATTTCAACTATCCTGATATTTGTTGGATGTCAAAACTCAGTCAAGAGCATAAGGTCGAACAGATTCCTCATTGGCCTTGCAGAAGTGGCAGGATCATTAGGTGGGACTCATCATGCTCTTCTGGAGTTTATTATTCAGCGGAAAGGAGCAACCAAGCATACTAAGACTCAAATCCTAGACTTTAAGAAAGCCGAATTCAGAAAACTTAAGGAAACGCTGGGTGAGATACCATGGACAGAAATACTAAAAGGGAAGGGAGTTCATGATGGTTGGGAGTTTGTTAAAAGGGAGATATTAAAAGCACAACTTCAGGCAACACCAATGAGACAGAAACATGGAAGAAAGAAAGAAGCCAGGGGGGCTATCTTAAGAACTGAGTTACGATTTAAAAGGGATATGTACAAAAAATGGAAAAGGGGGGAAATCACCAGAGAGGAATTCAAACATATAGCCAGCACGTGTAGAGACAAAGTCAGAAAAGCTAAAGCACAGAATGAACTCAGGCTCGCCAGAGAGGTTAAAAGCAACAAAAAGGGCTTTTATGGGTATGTCCATAGCAAAAGGAAGAACAAGGAAACAGTGGGGTCACTTAGAGGAGAAGATGGTGAAATGCAAACAGGGGGCAGAGAAAGGGCAGAACTCCTCAATGCCTTCTTTGCTTCAGTCTTCTCCAAAAAAGAAAACAATGCCCAACCAGAAGAATATGGAGCAGATCATTCAGCAGGGGAAACACAGCCCAGAATAAGTTAGGAGGTAGTATGAGAATACTTGGCTAGTTTAGATGTATTCAAGTCTCCAGGGCCAGATGAAGTACATCCAAGAGTATTAAAAGAACTGGCAGAGGTGATTTCAAAACCACTGGCAATAATCTTTGAAAATTCCTGGAGAACAGGCAAAGTTCCACCCTTTGGGTTCGGTCAGTCAGTCAGTTACAAATCCACTGAATGGTAGCATTGTCTAGCCCACATTTTACCAGCTTCTTTACAAGAATATCATGGGGCACCTTGTCAAAGGCCTTGCTGAAATCAAGATAGGCTATATCCATAGCATTCCCTTCATCTACCAGGCTTGTAATTCTGTCAAAAAATGAGATCAGGTTAGTCTGACATGACTTATTTTTCAGAAATCCATGCTGACTTTTAGTGATCACAGCGTTTCTTTCTATATAGCATCTAGATAAGGGAAGTAATAGTACCACTGTATTCTGCTCTGGTCAGACCTCACCTGGAGTACTGTGTCCAGTTCTGAGCACCACAGTTCAAGAAGGATACTGACAAGCTGGAACGTGTCCAGAGGAGGGCAACCAAAATGGTCAAAGGCCTGGAAACGATGCCTTATGAGGAACAGTTTAGGGAGCTGGGTATGTTTAGCCTGGAGAAGAGAAGGTTAAGGGGTGATATGATAGCCATGTTCAAATATATAAAAAGATGTCATATGGAAGAGGGTGAAAGGTTGTTTTCTGCTGCTCCAGAGAAGTGGACATGGAGCAATGGATTCAAGCTACAAGAAAGAAGATTCCACCTAAACATTAGGAAGAACTTCCTGACAGTAAGAGCTGTTCGGGAGTGGGATTTGCTGCCAAGAAGTGTGGTGCATTCTCCTTCTTTGGAGGTCTTTAAGCAGAGGCTTAACAGGCATATGTCAAGAATGCTTTGATGGTGTTTCCTGCTTGGCAGGGGGTTGGACTGGATGGCCCTTGTGGTCTCTTCCAACTCTATGATTCTATGGCTGGGAGCAGGGCTGTTGGGTCCTGCTGCTGCTCCTGTTGTTCCACAATACTGCAGGTGGCCTTCATGTTGGGAAGTTGAATGGCAGCTCCATCAGCTGCTAGAGCTCCAGGGTAAGAAAACTCTTTGTGGGCACCAAAGTCACAAGTCAGCGATGTGCTCTGTCTGGATGCCTGGTATCCATAGCAGCTGAGCATGTTCACAATTTGATTTGGGTCATGATAACCAGATTATTGAGTTTAGCATACATTAACAAAATGAAGGCCATCACCTGATTAAAAAAATGTGTTGATCAATCAACTAAGCTATAATTAATTGGTCAGTCAGTCACTTAATTTTGCTGAAGGTTTTGCTTGTTACTAAAATTAACATTCTGAAAAAGGGGGAAAGAGGCTGAAGGGGCTCCTTGGCCCTTTATTGTATGTGGGCCTGGGGGTGGGGGTGGGCTTCAAGGCTACAGGCTGATTGTGGCCCTCCAGGTCTCTTTACCTGGCCCTCCAAACTCTTCCCAGGCAACACTCCACTTCCTAGCCACTAGCTCTGCTCCAAACCTGGAATGTTTTTGCCTGGCATGAATGTGTCCTTGATATCTGATAATCTCCCTTGCTTGTCTGGAGGGTGTTTGTGTGTGTTTGTGTGTGCAGAAGCCTGCCTAATGTGCAAAGGGAAACTTTAGTCTTGTTACTCCACCCACTTTTGCCTCTGGTTCCCCACCCATCAGAGCACCTGTAGCAGCGCCTGGGTGGGACCGGGCAGCTCCACTCCCAACTATAGGTGTGGGAAAAGCATGTACCAACAGCAGCCAAAGGCTGTCTCCACCTGGATAACTAGGGAGTTGGGCAGAAGGGATTTGGCCTAGCCTTCTACCTGGGATGGTGGAAAAGCCTGGGACCTTCCAGCTTCTGCTGGAGCAAACCTCTCCAGTCCTCCATTTGTTCTCTTTTTCTAGAATGAGGATGAGCTGGATATGCAAGCAGGTGATGTCATCTCCATCATCGAAGTTGGTGATGATGGCTGGTGGACTGCAGAACAGAACGGAAAGCAAGGATTTGTGCCTGGGTCTTACCTGGAAAAACTTTGATGAGAGGAGCAACCTGGAGTGTTTTGATTTTCCCTTCTCTGAATTTCCCCTAGAAATGCCTTTAAAAATCCATCTTTGTGAATGTCATTAAATGAAGAGCTATGGGTCTACACTTAAATTTAACAGAGATTGCTGCCTGGTGTCCCATGTTGCTAAAAACAAAACAGCACAACTACAAGATACATCCTTATCTATTTTAGCACCACCCTCTGAATATACTTAAGGGTCTGGCTCTTCTGTTTCAGTGTATCTTTGTGTGCATGCACACAAAAGCTCATACAAAAATAAAAACTTAGTTGGTCTTTAAGGTGCTACTGAAGGAATTTTTTTTATTTTAGCAGGGTTTGGTAACTTGTAGTCTTCCTGCTGTTGCTCAACCGCAACTCTTTGTCATCCCTGACCATTGGTGGGGTCTGATGGGAGTTGGGAGCGGTGCAGGTTAGCAACCCCAGGTTTATGATTTCTAAGATGATGGCCTCATAAGGCATCCAGAGGAAGAGGACCTCTCTAAAAGACCCAGCTGGGCAGCAACACAGCCGTTTCAAGTGCCACTCTGGAGGTATGTCTTGGTGCTGGTGTCTTTCTTCTCTCCAATTGATGGAACCCAAAGCACATAGATCAAACCAGCCCTTTCCTGGCTCTGCAGCTGCCCCCTGGAAATGAAGGTGGGGGAGCTGTCATTGGAGCTGCACTTAGCAATCATTCAAATTCTCAGCTGCCCGGGATCAAAAGCTCCTTTGGAGGGGGATGAAATGCACTTGCAGTTGTTCCACTGGGGTGCCAACACTGGCTTCCGCCGCAACTAGAGTTTAGGGTTCCAGCAGCTGAGAATTTGAATACAGTGGTACCTTGGTTTTCAAACGTAATCCGTTCTTGGAGACCGTTCGAGTTCTGAAACATTCGAAAACACAACAGCTGACAGCTAGTGCTCAGGATCTTGCACTCAGCGGAAGCCGTGTGGCATGTTTGAATTCCGAGGCGTGTTCAAAAACCATGCATCTACTTCTGAGTTTACAGCATTTGAAAACCAAAATGTTCGTCAACGGAGATGTTCGAAAACCAAGGTACCACTGTACAAGTGGCAAGCAGCAAGTGGAAGGCCTGAGACCTGTGACCTGTTCTGGGGACCCCTCTTGCAATGACATGCCAGACCATTTCTTTCATTAGAAAGAAACCCATCCTGTAAATTCTTTCAACTTGCTGATCCCTGCAGGCCTCCTAAGGCTACTGACGTACCCATCTCCCAATGGAAGCCAAATGAAACTAGAGGCAGCAACTATGTATGAGCACCCTGGAGTCTCATGCCCTTTGCTCACGGGTTGGATAGACTGAGCAAGGGCCTTTTTGAGCCCCTTCTGAGCCATCTACACCCAACTATGCCAGCATTTATTTGCTGCCCACTTGCATCGCATGTAGGAGCTACACGAGGAGAGAGCACAGAAACAAGTCACCTGGGACTCAATCCAGCTTTGCTCTGGAGGTAGAGTCTGCTTGCTTTAGGAGGGAGGCGGGGAGCATCTCCTGCGCTTTTGGGGTTGACGCTAAAGGTATAGAAAAGAAGCAGGTGCCTTTAATAAATGAAAAAGGAAGGAGACAAGAATGGTCTTGTTCCCTGACAGGGTTGTGTGAGACGGCAAATGATGTGAATACTAAAGAGTTATTTAATATATGATTTAAACAAAAAAGTCATTGAATTTTCCTTGTTTCACTGATGAAAGTTATGTTACAAGTAAAACATTAACAATTCATCAGCGATGTTATATTTTTTAAAAATGTACGTAGTCTAAAGTATATAATTGCAGACATATCATTTAACAGCATATCCAGAAGTTTAAAAATAATAAAAAATAGATCGCAATGAGCAGAATAGTTTAATTTTCTGTTAAACTCTCTTAGCTTGTCATTTTACAGACTGAGAGTTTGGACTAGTCTTTTTGCTGTTCCAAGACCACCTAATACTACTATAACTGCCTAATTTCCATTGCTAAATTACCACACCACTACATCCAATTCATGCCAAAATAAAAACTTAGTTGGTCTTTAAGGTGCTGCTGGAAGGAATTTTTTTATTTTGTTTCAACTACATCAGACCAACACGGCTACCTACCTAGCTACATTTATCTCTTGTCCATCCAAAGATAGCTGCACAATGCCAAGTGCTCAAATCAGAGGAACAGAAATGTTAGGAGTAACAGGGGCTTCCTTCTCCCTAACAGAGTCTTCAGATTAATCTGTGGAGCAGCACCTTAACAGTGGCAGGCCCCACAGCTGAAACCATAACCCTCTGGCCAGAGAAAACACACTTTTGTGGGCAACTTTAAGCCTAGACAAGTTTATCACGTCATATTCTGAACTGGGCGGTATATAAATTCAAATAATAATAATAATAATAATAATAATAATAAGATGATGATGATGGAAGTGGCTAATCTTCAAGATGCCACAAGGCTGTTGCTTTTGCTACAACAGACTAACACAGCTCCCTCTCTGAAAACCTTAGTCCCAGGACTAGACAAGCGATCATTTATTGAATGATGTTCTTCCCCCCCATTCCTTGTCCAGATCACTTCATAACTGCTGGCATTATACAATAGTGGAAGAACACCCCCCAAGCACTTTTTTGTAGGGATGTTTTGCAGGAAATTCCAATAGACTACATTTCTTCCTCCTCCTGCAGAACTCCATTAGCAGGCATTATAGAGAACCTTATTAAAATGTTAAGAGTCAGTCTTTCTCCGATTTTCTTCTTCCTCGGGTGAGTCTGCCACTGTCTTCACTTGCAGTTATGGGTAAATCTTTTAAAATACATGCACTTCAACTACTGCTCTTTCAATAGAAAAGGACATGACAATAGGCTTATTTCCTTTGAAATAACATGGGTGTTTATTAGCTGATGAGCTTGGGAAATAAGGCCTGTCACTGGTGCAGCTTAATCCCTACTTCAGTCAAAACAAAAGCCTCTGGTGAAGGTTCCTTTGCAGCTGGACCCAGAGGAAAGCTGGTTCATTTGGCACCCTTGTCAGGATTTGTAATCTGATTTGGCGGATGGTGTGCAGGGGAGGGGCTGTATGACAAAAGGCTTCTGCTCAGGGTGACTTCAACCAGTGGCATTCAGAAAGGGAGGGTTTGGCTGCAGGGAGCAGAGGCCAGTGGAGGAGCTGCTTGGGAAAGTGGTGATCTTTCACCCTTCTCCCAGTCAGAAGTGGGATCAGACAATGGGGCTGGGAGATGTGAGAAAAGTGTTGCCTTTGAATGGAAAATGGCAGGTGCCCCCAATCTCGGCCACTGTGGGCTTATGATATTCAATACTAAGCTGAGCAAGGAGGCAGCGGAGTTTGGCAAAGTGTGGGACCCAAGCGGCACTCAAGAAAGGAGAAAGGACCTCTGATCTATACTTGCTCAGAGCCGGCTTCTCCTTGAAACTCATTGCTGTTAGGAGTTCCACATTCCAGATGCTGGGATGTATTTCTTAATCTATTAATTTGAATGTGTAAACCCACCAATTGCTACAGGCTCAGGGAAGACAGATTAACCCCAAGTGTTTTGGAAAAATAAAATAAAGCAATTAAGTCATTATCAATGTGTGCCAGCAATACCCTGCTGCTGTTTATATATAATCAGTTGCAGGGGAATAAACGGACACAAAATAGACATTAAAAATGTTAACACTCAAAATAGTGGGAGCATTTCGGTCTTGTTGGACATTCAGTAACAGAATTGGAAGTTGCCATGCTTTCACTGAAAAGTATCAAAAGTGGGACTCCAGAAAGAAGCTGCTGAATTAGAATTCTTATGAAGACACCATCATTATCTGTTCTGGCGCTAAATGGAGTCTGGTAGGGACTGGAACAGTTCTTTTTTTTGCCTATTCATTTAAGAGCTGCAGTCTCCTGCCCTTTTCAGTTGACTCTGTTTACTTGCCTGTAGCTCCTGGCCTCACTTTGCTCTACAGCTGTCTAAAAAGAGAGAGGCACCTGCCAATCGGAGGTAACACTTCAGGCTGAAGTAGACTCTGGCCTACAAAAACTTATGCTACCATAATATTTGGACTGAAAAAATGTGGAAAGGTGAAGGATTGCTAGACCACACAGCAAATAAGTTTGCTGCAGCCAGATAGACCGTTGTGTCGAACACCCCAAAAAGCACCACCAGTCCGTTACAAATGCTTAATTATGGTTATACATCAGAGATGGAGAGTTTCTTTCTGTCTATCCACAGCCGCGTTCCCTCGGGAGAACCTGTCCAGGGCCACACACTGGCTGAGGGAAGAAGCACTGGGTGGGTGGACCAGAGCACAAAGCAGAGCAGCCCACCCCTCTTCTCCAGAGGCTGTAGGGGGAGGTTTGAACTGGCAGGATACGGGGGGCTTTTGATATTATCCCAACAGGTACAAGTTGCCCCATCTTTTACATAAACAAAAAGCGTAAATATCTTAAGAGCACTGATCAAAAAAATAGTTTGGTTTGGAGAGAGAGGGATGTACAGACAATTTATTTAATCAGGTTTCCTATTTACATTTCACTTTCACATACTATTTTGCTACTCTATGATAACAATTCACTCAACACATCAACAGCCTTTTCATAGAAAAAAAATGAAATATTCATTATAGAACAGTAGTGCATACATTATACTCCTTAAAAGCCAGCCTATACTTTAACACACTAAAAGTTTGGAAGATTTGTTCATTTCAATTTAAGGTCAAGAGATGCACTCGGGTGATTCTAAAATTTTGGTTAGTAGTCATGTTGTAGTGTTCTGGACTTGACGTAATGCTCAACAAACACTGGTGACAGGCAAGCAGCAAAAGGGGGGGTTGGGTAGGAAAGAAGGGGAAAAGTAGGTGTTGCAAAATTAAGGTACCAGACTTCCCTCATATAAACTTTGGCCAATTGTTCAGTGAAGGTCAGAAGGACTCCACATGCAAGAATCAAATCAGTACAACTTCTAGCAGTAACTTACAAAGTTTACCTTTAGCTTTTGTGCCAAGCTGCTCTCTTCCCCTAGTAAAGGGTCTCAAAATAGTGTTTACATGGTTACTATGATGTCTAGATATGTGGAAAGCTGGCTAAGGTAGTAGGGGGTCACAGTTTGCCCATCACCAGTGAATGTGCCTGCTGTCCCAGTTTATGAAAAATGGACTTTCACCCAGTCAAAAGCCAGCAAAGGAACTGCCACAGCTGACTTAGGCAAGCCACCTTCCGAAGTGGAGAAAATGGAGTTCAAGCTTAGGTTTGCAGCTTCTTCTATGCGTAGGTTCCTCCTGTGATGAGCAACTCGTAAGCAGGGTCCCGACTCCTCCTGCAGAGCACAATGCAGGCACATAGCATACCCAGCAGCTGCAGAGAAGATGAGAAGGAAACTGAGAACACAGGAGCATTATTTTTACCAGGTATTGGCTTTCTGAAAGCTGCCCAGACACCACACAAATGCAATTCAAGCCATTCTGTTTCAGGAGGGTATTGCCAGAGCTCTCCCTTCAAGCTACTCTCCATTGTGCAATCCCTCATTCATTCTGTGTTTCATTCAGAATCAGAAGTGCTTGTTATTTGCAACTCCCTTTAGCACCAGAGGTTTTAGGAATCAACCCACCATGGGGGCTGCCATGAGTTGAAGAGGCAGGGTGGGTGCCACCTGGCACATATAGGAACCTGCACGCATATCTGGTTCTGGTACTCAGCAGGAACAGTTCAAATCTGTGGCTGAGACATATGCAGAACTTGGCACAATGCACACTAGGCATGTTTATCAATCACACAAGTGCCCTGACTTAGAACAGGAGAAATGATATTCAGTGAGGCCTCATGGGGGAAAACGCTGCCATTGGTTGCCATGTATTTTCTGTAGGGAAAGTTCAAGTATAATAATAATAATAATAATAATAATAATAATAATAATAATACCACCACCTTTATTGTCAATGTACAACCTGTGTACAATGAAAGTAACTGAGCCTCCCTCCCTCTACACTCAAACACTCAATCTCATTGCACTCTGTGTGCTTGTCATACAACACACCAACCCCGAAAGTCAGTTGCACCATATAAATTTTCCATCCAGCAGCCTAACAGCCCACGGATAGAAACTGTTTTTTAGCCTGTTGGTACGACTGATTATACTTCTATATCTCCTGCCCGTTGTGCTGGCCAGTGACCGTAATCAGGATTACTACTACTCTCCTTCCCAAGGGTAGAGGGTTAAATAGGTGCTGGCCCCAAGAATTTTTCTCGCTCTCCTAAGGCAAAGATCCCTTGCAATGTCATCTAGCGGGCTCAGGGGACAGCCCATGATATCATGCGCTGTGTTCACCACCCTCTGTAAAGACTTTCTGTCCATGGCTGTCAAGCCAACGTACCACACTGTGATACAATATGAGAGGACACTTTCTATTGTAGAAAGTAGAAGGAGGTTGTTTAACATTGTTCTTTCGCAAGACCCTCAGGAAATGGAGTCTCTGTTGGGCCTTCCTAACCACCTGAGTTAATTGTTTTTCCAAGCGAGGTCTTCACTAAGGTAACCTCCCAGGAATTTATAAAGGAAGAGACTCTCTCCACACAACCCCCTCCCCCCGATGTACAACGTGGCTAGTTCCCCCCTCTTCCTCCGAAAGTCCAACACCATTTCCTTTGTCTTGCTAATATTTAGGTGCAAGTTATTCTCTAAGCACCAGGGAGATACTTTTTGAACCTCCCCCCTGTACGCTGATTCATCTCCACCTGTAATTAAACCCATTATGGTAGTATCATCTGCAAACTTAATAATTGCAGTAGATGGGTCAGATGAAATAGTCATATGTATAAAACGAGTACAGGTATGGACTCAGCACACATCCCTGTGGGGTGCCTGTGCTGAGCTTCAGGGAGGTAGATGAAACAGGCCAAATCCTCACTGTTTGTGTCAGATCCCTCAGAAAGTCTTTAATCCAGTCACAGATGGTAGAATAAATGTCTAGTTCCATCAGCTTTTTGATAAGAATGTCTGGAAGGATGGTATTAAAAGCTGAGCTATAATCAATAAACAACGTTCTAACATAATTCCCCGGTCTCTCCAGGTGACTCACTGCAAGGTGAAAGGCTGTAGCTATGGCATCATCTGTTGACCCATTTCTCCTATAGGCGAACTGATGTTTATCAAAATCTGGTGGAAAACATGTCCTAAGGTGTTGAAGGACCAATCTCTCAAAGCATTTCATCACTACAGGTGTTAATGCAGTAGGTCTGTAGTCATTTAGGCAGTTAGTTGCTGTTTTCTTTGGGACTGGGGCAATGGTGGCTGCTTTCAAACATGATGGAACACAAGCCGTTTGCAGAGAGATGTTACAAATCCTTGTCAGGACCCCTGCTAGTTGATCAGCACAGTTTTTTTACCACTATCCCCAGCACCCCATCTGGACCAGCAGCTTTACTGGGATTCACTGCCCTCAATGCAGCTTTCACTTGATGGTCATATAGAATAAGTGGCTGAGAGTTTGTAGGCCGGCAGGCAGGAGCTATGATACCTGATCTTTTTACCTCATAGCGGGCGAAGAAGATGTTCAGCTCCTCTGCCAACAAATCACCAGCCTTAACCGTGTTCCTCGTATTGCCCTTGAAGTTGGTTAGATGCTGCAGTCCCTGCTACACTTGTTTTGTGTTGTTATAGGCTAGGCAATTCTCCACCTTAAGCTTATATTGTTGTTTTGCCGCCTTAATGCCTTTCCTGAGCTTTGTTCTTGCCCCTCTGTATATATCTATGTTCCCTGCCTTGAAGGCAATATCCCGAGCTTTCAGGAGTGACCTTACTTCAGCAGTCATCCAGGATTTGCAGTTCCCATAGACTCTAATGGACCTCTGTTGTTACATTATCGGTGCACACTTTAATATAAGAAAGTACAGCATCTGTGTATCTGTGCAGATCTACAGCTTTTATAAAATCTGAGAATTTCACTGGAGATCAGTTTCCTTTCAAACATAACATGCTAAAATGGTACATCTAAAACACTTGGGGAGCTAAAATTATCGCAAAGAGGGTAAAGGTTCAAACAACTGCTGATTTGTGTTGATGCCTTTTCAGCATGAACCACCACCAGGTAAATTTGACTCAAGAAAAGTGCTTATCTGGTTGATAAGCCAGATTCAAAATTCTCCCTCTGGGTCATTTGAACATGTGGGCGGAGCTGCTCACTTGTCAATTACCTGTCAGGTAACTCTTCCTTTGCAACCCAGCTTGAATTGAAGCAGAGGCTGCAAAGAAAAATCTTTGAAAGAATCTCTCTTGCAAAGGAAACATGAAGACTCGGCAATGTACTTGGTGTAGTCCTGATTCTCCCTGTTCCTACACCTGGTGTCAGATGGATGTGGTTTGATGAAAACCAGACCACACACAGGCCACATAGGAAGAAGGCCTGGTGGGAGGAGAATCCACTGCAAACACCCTTTCCCTGGCTAGCTTCTTGGAGCAGCTTGTGATGGACAATGACATGGGTGAGAGAATAATCCTTCTTCTGGCATCTTGCTCCCCCCACCCAGCAGGGATGGGAATGTGCCAACAGGCAAAGCCTCTTTGCTTGCTGGCATTCCTCAATCTGTTCTGGACCTGAATGTTTATCCAGCCAGTTTTAGGAAGGGCACATTGCACAGTCCCATGTGTAATATCACTTATGTCAATACTTCAGGACCAGTTGCTCTGTGCAGATGTTTGTGTGCTTAGTTCAACACACCCTTTAACCAGTTTTTGAAGAAACAGTGTGTTGGCAATTCTAGAAATGCCCATATTGAGATGAGGCCATTTAAGAACAGTCATGTAGGGATAATGATATTTGAGGGGTTTTTTTGCCCGGTAAACCTGGTCAAAACAATACAGAGAAAATGGGAAAGCTTTGTAAAACTCTCTGTAGGTGATGGAGAACACACACATTAAAAGTTATATATTTTAAGTCTTACCTGAATGGCAGCAAATGCCAGAGCTGCCCAGATAACATACATCATGATCTCTTGTAGTTTCTTTACAACCAAAGCTTCACATCCCTTAAGAAAAAAGAACAAGCCAGTGGTGCTGTTAACGGTAGTATTTCTCTTCTAAAATGCTTATGCTACGTTCTGGGACTCCCCTCTCTTCAATCCAAACCCTTTGCTGTCTGTTAGATTTATGGAGCTTAGAAAACTGCAGATTCCTGCCCTCCAGTGTCCTCTGTACTCTTGCCAGGCAAAAGGGAACCCTTGGCTGTTCTAAGCATTAACCAGGAAGGCAAGAAACGAACAGCTGTCCTCAAGCACTTGCTTACAGTGGCAGCCTTAGAAGAGGGCTGAGAGATGCACTGCCTGCAACAGCAAGGCTTGGCGCTTGCGCTTCTCCGCGGAACCCTTTCAAGGATGGTGCTGCTGGTGATGGTGATAACCTGGGTTTTATAGCATTTTGTTTTAGCATATGAGGACTTATATACAAAGCACTTGGGTGAAAACACAGTGCAAAACCCTTACAGAAGTGTCATCATATACCTGAATTCTCCAAGAGAAAAGAAAAAGATGCATATGGGGGGTGGTTCATAGGTTCTAATGGAATTATATGTCCCAGTTAAGGTATCTGCTAGCCAATATGTAATAGTCAGCAGGGTATGGCAGACAAAATACCAGACCAGGGAACCATTTAGGTTCAGAGCCACCTGTGCCTTGCTGGCTGGGTGGCCTTGCATCAGGTCCGCCCGTGCCCCCCCCCCCAGTCTGGGCTAACTCACAGAGTGGCTCCCTTTCCTTGCAAATTTTGCAGCTTAAGCAAAAGAGCTAGTCACCTCGGCATAAAGGTCTGTGGGGTGAGCCAAACTTCCTGTGCAATTGCTGCTGGTGGCTTTACAGCAGCTGAGAGGGACACTGTTGTTTTTTGTTTCTTTGAACCAGTTTGTGGTCTCCCAGTCACTGTAGTTGTGGATCCCACAGCAGCGCAGCTAGAGAGAAGGAGAGAAAGGGTGAATCAAATTGTGCTCACTAAAAAGGGATACATATTTAGCAAAGCATAAAGGTCTGTGGGGCAAGGCGGCAGGTCCCAGGATTCCTTTGCCTACTTTAGAAAGAGACTTCTTCCTGTCTTGGGTATCTTCCAACTAACGTACTCCAGCACATAAAGCACATGTGAAGAACACATGTGCACCCTTCTACGTGAGCAACATCATACACAGAATCCCTCCAGCTGCTTCCAGGCCAGAGACTGAGGCCAGTTCTCACTGAGGAGGTAGGCCTGGGCTTCCCCAAATCAGGCTTCAGGCTACAGGCAGGAGCTTGTGATGAAATGCTGCTCCACACTCAAAATTTCCTTCTGCACAGAAAGCAAAATGCCTGCAAGAACGAATAAAGAGAAGACCCCTTCTGACAGTATCCTTCTTAGCATTGTTGGCAAGGGAAAAGAGGAATACTATCTTATAGAACGCAACAAGCCAGGAGCTGTAAATGTGGACTTCTTCCCTTTCCAGTAAGCAGCACAGTGCTTGTCTTGACAGTGTTTACATTGGCTCTCACCTGCCTCTGCACATAATCGATGGCACGGCTCGCAGCATCCGGGTTGGTTCCATTATATGTGTCATACACCTTCTTAATACTGTGATTGACTTCAGCCTCCACCTATTAAAACAAACAAGTGCAAGTTCTTTTCTAAAGTTATCCTGTTTAGAGGCCTGCTGAGCCCCCATTGCCTCTATGAGTCTACTGATCAGCGTGTACAGTTAATAGTTCCCTGATGTATCGCTTAGGGGTGCCTCACCTTCTGAGGAAAGGCAGGTGGTGACTTTGGGCTTTTCTCACTCACAAGACGGCTATTGCCATAGGGAGAGCGCAAGCAAGGCTGCTGTACCTTGAATGCAAGACCCAAGCTGGAAGCAACTGCATTTGCTTGTATTGCTCCGGCTCACCATTTAGATAGAAGTGGTGGCCTCTACCAGCCTAGCCTAACCTGGGTATGATCAGATGCTTTGCACTACAACTCTGACCACCCTGGTCCATTGAGCAGGGTGTGGGTGCAAATGGAATTCAAAACAGCTGGAGGGCAAGGGCTTCAAGCTGATTGGCTGGCTGGTTCTCACTACTTGGTCAAAGCCTGATATAAGTAGGGGCCCCAAATGGGGCAAAGTTGGGTTGAAGACTAATGGATGGGGTGAAGGCAAACAGCAGCCTTCTAGTGCGGAAGCTGTTATGTCTGCAACCCTCATGTATTTTCTGGTCTCCTTCGCTTCTACCCCCCCTCAGTCAAGGGGAAAGCTTTGGGAAATTTATTTAACTGAAATCTATGTATTAACTGAGGTGGTCCCTTTCAACTGAACAATTCCATGATTTAATGATTTACTTAAAAGCATTTATAAACACTTAATATTGAAAAAATATCTAAGTGGTGTAGAATAACAAACAATACCAGCAAACAAAAATGCAACTGAAAACTCAAACCACAGTACACAAACATATTAAAACAGTAAGCATCTGACCATAAAAAACTGGAGAGATCAGTAAGAGTTTGAGGCCCCGCAACAAGCAACAAATGATGTATGATGTTAAAAAACACATTTTAATACTGTACATTTGTTAAAAATCCAGCTCAGGTTAGAGCTTGGGGCTGATAACGCCAGGTTTGCAGGTTCGATCCCCGCATGGGACAGCTGCATCCTCAGGGTCCCTTCCAGCTTTATATTTTTTTGATTCTGTTAGCTACAGTCATCCAACTTCCTATTTTTCTATAGCTCTTTATCTCTTTGAAATTTTAAAATACTTTTCTTAGCATGTGCCCACTTTATTTTTACATCTATAATTCCATTCCAATAGCCTCCAGCAATTTTATTTATCAGATATACAATGCTACAGAATCCTAAACACATTTAACCACAACACTTAGCACTTAAGAAGAGAAAACTACCTTTGCTCTGTAGATATAGCCCAGAACAACCACCACAACTTCAGTGATAAAAACCAACAGAAGGATGATCACAAACTGCAAGAAAAAACATGCTATGTTGGCAACTTACAGTTTTGTGAAGATATAACTATTCTATTTATAGGTTACACCAAGATAATCTATTAGATAATCTATTAAGTCCTTCGGTAATGGTGAATGCATTCAATACCCATTGTGTTAAGAGTTTCAACTCTACCGGTAATTTGAGGAACCAAATGCACCATTTCAAAAAGATCAAAACAGTTGTCAAATTCAGCATACAGCTTCTTTAGACAAGGAACACTAAGCTTAGGAAGTTGACTCAGCATTCTAAATGGTGCATTTCAAGAAGCAATTATTTTATAATAAAGACAGGTAGCATTTACAGCAACTATGAGGCTCTGAAACACACTGGCAGTTCTGAGGAAATGCTTGCCAGTGTGTCAAACAGAAAACCCTTTCCAAACATCAGACTTACTGTAGCGAGTCCACAGCGGCTTTCCCGGATCGTGGCACAACAGCCAATCAAACCAATGATAAAGAGAAGTGTCCCCACTGCTATGATAACCACTGCAGGGATGAGTGTATAAACATCTTCAAAGAAGTGATCGTAGTCATCGTATGTGATGAAGACATAGGCTCCCACATAGCACAAGATGCCAGCTGCAGCCTGCAAAAACAAAGGGAGGGAAATGGTAAGATCAGAATTCCGTTTAGCCTACCTTTTAGCCTAACACACAGGTTTTCAGGCTTCTGCTCAACAAATATACAAATATTTTATGGGGTGATTTCTTTATAGTAAGTTCAGAAATGGTAAGATCAGAATTCCTTTTAGCCCAACACACAGGATTTCAGGCTTCTGCTCAACAAATACAGTGGCACCTCGACAACCAAACGACTCAACTTCCAAAGGTTTCGACTTCTGAAGTCGACAACCCCAGAAGTCTTTATGCCGTGCGTGCAGTCAGCGCATGCACAGAAGCGCGGAATTGCACTTTGCGCATGCACAGAACAGCCGCTTCAAGAACCGAAGACTTCGACTTACGAAGACGGCCGCGGAGTGGATCGTCTTCGTAAGTTGAGGTACCACTGCATATGAATATTTTATGGGGTGATTTCTTTATAGGTTATGCTGTAGTTGAGTAATACCAAACTAAATGCAGCATTATGCAAATCTATGGTTGCAATCATAACCACTTAGTACAAGCTACTGGTTAAGCATGAACCACAGCAAACTTCAGCATGAGATGCTATTAACTGCCTCACACACAAGGCTTCTACTAAGGATTGAGGTGCTAAGCATTTCATCCCTGACAATGAACGACCTACTTTCTAGCAGATGGGAAATGTACCAACTCTTTCCCCTCTCAACTTGAGGAACTGATATTCCTCAATCCCAGGAACCAGAAATGCTACATTATATGTCGTATTTTACAGACCATAACATGCACCAGACAATAACACACACCTAGTTTTTAGAGCAGGAAAACAAGATAAAAATATTCTGAATCAAATGTACTAAACCAGGCATGTCCAACAGGTACTAATAGATTGTGATCTACTGGTAGACCATTGGATGTCTGTGGTAGATCACTGGTAGATCACTGGCTGCCCCCAAAGAACTCAGCAACTTTGGCGGCCCCTAAAAAAAGCTCTACATCTTTGCCCTGATGGGAGTTGTAGTCCCTAAACATCTGGAGGGCGAGTTTGGGGATGCATGTAACTCTGAAAGATTGAGGAGTCCATTTTAGTTACATTAAAGAATGAATATAATGTCAGAAGGGGACACATCTAGATACATCGTGAATTATGAGCTCAAGGAACACAAGGTTTTAAACATAACAAAACATAATACACAAGAAATACAATCCCAAAAGATTTTATATTGAAGATTCCATTTGGTTTTATTTTAGTTCATTTTATTTATGAGTCTTTTATAACGGAGAGGAGCTGGCGTCGAAACTTTGAGAATCTGTGAAAGTGTTGAATTTTTATTAATTTTTAAAGTGATCGTAGGGTGCAACCTCTGGCTGACAAGCTATCGAGGTCTGCCCATTGTGATGTAATCGGTCTGGAATTTACACCCTTTTGTGTTATCTTATATCCCCTAGTTACAGGTAGGTAGCCATAGAAACAAAATAAAAAAAAATTCCTTCAGTAGCACCTTAAAGTCCAACTAAGTTTTTATTTTGGTATGAGCTCATACCAAAATAAAAACTTAGTTGGTCTTTAAGGTGCTACTGAAGGAATTTTTTAAATCTTATATCTCCTGTCAGCGGCTGTTGCAGCTTAGCTCCTGGTTTTTGAAATGCAAAAGGCAAAAGTGTTCACTTTGACAAAATTTACTGTTCACTTTCCCTTTGACAAGTTTTACTGTTTGAAGTGTATTTGACCACACAAGGCTGTTATCCCAAGGTAGTGAGAGAGGAACTGCAGTTTAATAATGGGAGACTCGGGTTTTATTCCAGCAATGAGAACAGGGTAAAATACCATCTTTCTGCAGCCCTCTCTGACCCTGGGGTCACTCTTCCCACCCCTGCCCCTCCAATGCTGGCAGGGGTGGGCGGAGAAGTCCGATTTCGGGCTTCTCCTCCCTCCCCGCCCCTCCGATGCTGGTGGGGGTGGCGGTGGGCAGAGCAGTCCGAAATTGTCACTTCCCCGCAGCTGGGAGCCATGGCTCCGGCAGCAGAGGCATCCCTCCGCTTGAGGGATCCCGCTGCTGTCCAGTGCATTTGCTCCATAACACACACAGACTTTCCCCCTTCGTTTTTAGGAGGGGGAAAGTGCGTGTTATAATCCGAAAAATACGGTATTACTCATTGCGACTGCACCAAAAGTCATTGCCAACTTAAGCCCCATTGCCCAAATCCAGCAAACTTCCAATTCAAGCTGCTGATTGTGCTAATAGTGCAAAATTATTTCCACTTCCAACTGTGGGAATGTTCAGGGTGGCAGGAGAGGATATATTGTTTATTAATATCTTTCCTAACTTGCATTAGCAAGTTCCTTTACACAGCAGAAAACTTGTTGCAAACTTGTGGAGTTTCTTAAGACAACACGCAATTCAATCTGCCTTGTCCAGATTGAAATGTGTTCTAATATTTTCCTGGTAAGACCCCTTGAATCCCTCCTAAAAGAATAAAGACATCACAGTCTTATTCATAATTAACAAAAAGAAAGTTTACTCACAATCAGGTAGAGCACAGTGTGATCCCTGAAGGCAGGCTTAAAGTTTCAAATATATACAAACTGTTTTACCCCACAAGGGAGATTTACCTAGTGACTGCAGTTAGCAGTCCAGCAGTTCACAGGACGAAAGGAAGATGGAAAAGAGAGAGAGGCAGCATACCTTGGCCTTTTACCAGGTCTGGAAAGGTCACGCCCACCCACTAGTCACATGCAAGGAAGGATGCTCCAGGCCAGGAGGAACAGGAAGTTGCGACTGGCAGGACCAAACATTTCCTTGCATGTCCACTCTAGCAAAACAAGGAATGTTGTACTTGACTACTCCCGGTGGATTACATCCCACACCAACACCAGCAGCATTAATGCTGGCTAATGTTTTTCTAGCTTCCATATGCATAAAGAGGTGCTCTCACATAGCCTCAGGTAGAGTGGGTTAAGTTCCACAAACCAATCACAGGATCACACCATAGGTCCCAAGTCTGATCCTACACGGGATATTCATCAAGCAGTTATAATTCTTCAGAACACGTGCTAGAAAAACTCAGTTATATCTGCTGCTTTCAATTTATGTACAGCACTAGAGCCGTCAGGCACAACCTTTTGGCCAGAACCACCTGCAACGTCTGGCTTCAATGTAAGCAACTTTGCCGGATGTCTCCAAATCTATGTTCTTGAGGACAACTAGGATTGACTACCTGAAAGGAGTGTTAGAAACTGGGATAGAACAGCTATTTGCCACATGGCTCCTGGAACCTAGGCTACGGCCACAAAAAACCTAAGTGGCTAGTCGCCTTTTCTTCACAGTTCAGCAACACTTTATATTTGTTTGTTTTTTAAAATCCATGAACTAATTCACAGCTTTTTTAAATCCATGAACTAATTCACAATTCACATCAGTGACACACTTTTAATATCACATGTTTCAAAGCAATTCTTAATTGGACACCACAAACGTAAATGGGGCTCAGCCCCTGTAAGAACGGCCAAAACCATGTCATTTGAATAATTAAATATTACAAATACCAACATATGTGTGTGTGTAGATAAATATTTAGATAATTAATATGTGCCCTTTTACCCTAGCCTTAATAACCTCAATCTCTCTCTCTCACTCATACACACACACGGCTTTAGCCATTGAGGTCCCCATCCACGCACACTTTACTTGGGAGGAAACTCCACTGAACTGTAGGGATTTACTTTCAAGTAGAAGACAGTCTCCAGATTAGGATTGGAAATAACCCTTTTCTTTTTCCAAATGGTACCCAAATTGCTTCTTTTGTTTCTTATAAATTGTATTTTATTGTATTACAGTTTGAATTTCATAAAATTATACTGCTCTTCCCCTCCCTTCTTTTTTGTCTTGGGTTCCTTGGTCCATTAGCATCTGTGCCTGGTTTTGTGAAGATTTTTGGAGTGTTTTTATTTTCACTTGATTGGGACTTTAGACTTCTGGGAGTGTGACTTATTTCCTCTCCCTCAGGAAAAGCAAGGGGAGAAGTAAGAGGCAGACACCCACCCATTTTGGAGCCTCCCTTAAGATGGGAGAGAAATGCAAAACCAAACAGGCAGTGCTGCTATACGCTACTGCTCTTTTTCTCTTCCTTACACACAAAAACACACACACCAAGCAAGCAGACACACAGTTGCTGCTCAGGGTCCAATTTCTCCTCCTCCTCTTCCCCTCCCCCTTTCAGGGGGGTCCCTACAGAATCTGCTGCAGCAGCAGACAAGCCCATTACTCTGGCAGCTTCAAGGAAGGAGTTTCACAAGGAAAGAGTGAGCCTTGCAAGCCTGGAGTCTCTCCACAGGCAAGGTCTACCCATTTTAGTGGATGGAAGTGAGAGGAGACAGAGCCAAAGGGAGAGCCCCGTGTGGAAGCCCCCTCAGGGCCGGAGCTGTGAGTTGCTCTTCCCCACCATCTTGTCTTGCCTGGGCCAAGTTAATAATAAGAATAAATAATAAACACTGCAGCACCTCTCTGCTTCCACCAAGCAGCCACCCCATCCGGCCAGCCACGCGGCTTGGGGAGGGGGAGGCACCTCAGCTTGAAGGTTCACACCCGCCCCCTTCATGACGCCCAAGCAGTCTTTCTGAAGGAAGCAGGGTGGAGTTCAGGTGGCACTGCGGCCAGAAAAGAAAGAAGTTTCTCCGCATCTCACAGACTGGCTGGAGAAGTCAGGCACAAATAAAGCGACCAGAAATCTTGGCTGAGTCTCATCCCAGACACCCTGGTTAATTTCAAACACTGCCTGAAAGCAGGAATTGTGAAGAAGGCAGATTACCAAAAACTTTTTTTTTACTTGGTCCAAACTTTAAATCTGATTGATATTTGGAAAGCAAAACATTTGTTTGATAAACAGTTCACTTTTTATCCCCATGTCCATGACAGCAGTTCGAGGACAGATGCCTTATGGATTTCCAAAGAGTTGGAGCCCAAAGTAAAAAAAAAGAAAGAAAAAATAATCCCAGAACACTCTCAGATCACAATTCCATGATAATGGAAATTCAAAAAGAAAGTCAAACTTAATTTAGATGAAACACTCTGGGCAGCTTTCAACAGAAAAATAAAATAAAATAATCAATTAAACATTAAAAGCCTCCCTAAACAGGGCTGTCTTCAGATGTCTTCTAAAAATCTGGTAGCTGTTTTTCTTTTTGACATCTGCTGTGAGGGCGTTCCACAGGGCGGGTGCCACTACCGAGAAGGCCTTCTGCCTGGTTCCCTGCAACTTGGCTTCTCGCAACGAGGGAACCGCCAGAAGGCCCTCGGTACTGGACCTCAGTGTCCGGGCAGAACGATGGGGGTGGGGACGCTCCTTCAGGTATACTGGACTGAGGCCATTTAGGGCTTTAAAGGTCAGCACCAACACTTTGAACTGTGCTCGGAAACGTACTGGGAGCCAATGTAGATCTTTCAAGACCGGTGTTATGTGGTCTTGGTGGCCACTTCCAGTCACCAGTCTAGCTGCCGCATTCTGGATTAGTTGTAGTTTCTGGGTCACCTTCAAAGATAGCCCCACGTAGAGCACATTGCAGTAGTCCAAGCGAGAATTAACTAGAGTATGCACCACTCTGGCAAGACAGTCTGCAGGCAGGTAGGGTCTCAGCCTGCGTACCAGATGGAGCTGATAAGACAGCTGCCCTGGACACAGAATTGACCTGTGCCTCAATGGATAGCTGTGAGTCCAAAATGACTCCCAGGCTGCGCACCTGGTCCTTCAGGAGCACAGTTACCCCATTCAGGACCAGGGAGTCCTCCACACCTGCCCGCCTCCTGTCCACCACAAACACTACTTCTGTCTTGTCAGGATTCAACCTCAATCTGTTAGCCGCCATCCATCCTCCAACCGCCTCCAGGCACTCACACAGGACCTTCACCGCCTTCACTGGTTCTGATTTAAAAGAGAGGTAGAGCTGGGTATCATCTGCATACTGATGGACACCCAGCCCAACCCCCCCCCCCCGATGATCTCTCCCAGCGGCTGCATGTAGATGTTAAAAAGCATGGGGGAGAGGACAGAACCCTGAGGCACCCCACAAGTGAGAGCCCAAGGGTCCAAACACTCATCCCCCACCACCACTTTGTGAACATGGCCCAGGAGGAAGGAGCGGAACCTCTGTATGACAGTTTCCCCCAGCTCCCAACCCCTCTAGACGGTCCAGAAGGTTGTTATGGTCGATGGTGTCAAAACCCACTGAGAGATCCAGCAGAACTAGGAAACAGCTCTCACCTTTGTCCCTAGCCCACCGGAGATCATCAACCAGTGCGACCAGGGCAGTTTCAGTCCCATGATGAGGCCTGAATCCCAACTGGAAGGGATCCAAACGGTCCGCTTCTTCCAGGCGTGCCTGGAGTTGTTCAGCAACCACTCGCTCAATCACCTTGCCCAAGAATGGAAGATTTGAGACTGGGCGATAGTTGGCCATATTGGCCGCATCTAAAGATGGTCTTTTAAGAAGCGGTTTAATAACCGCCTCTTTCAGCGGGTCTGGGAAGGCTCCCTCACAGAGAGCAGCATTCACCAACCCGCGAAGCCCATCGCCCAGCTGTTACCGGCTAGCTTTTATAAGCCAGGATGGGCAAGGATCAAGGAGACAGGTGGTTGGTTTCACTCGTCCAAGCAGCCTGTCCACATCCTCGGAGGTAACAGATTGAAATTGATCCCACGCAACTGGACTAGACAGGACTCTAGCACTCTCCCACCCCATTAATGAGTGTGTGGGAAAGGCACAAGGATTTAATAGAACAAAAAATACCTTGGTGGCTGACACCAATAGAAGCTTCTTTACTCAAACCGCTTGGCAAAAAGGGAAAGTGGCCTACATATAGAGATTTATTGGAAGATCAAGAAGAAAAATGGAAATTAAAAGACTATGAATAAATTTTCAGAGTTGGTTGCATTACACACAATAAAATGAGATGTTTAAGGAGGTTTAGCTATACAATTTCTAGATTTCAAAAGGAGGTGATAGAAGACGTGAAACTACTGAAGAAAGCATATAGCATTCTGCTAGAATGGTACTTTATAAAAGAAGGTACTTTATATCATATGTGGTGGGAATGTAGAGAAGTCAAGAAATTTTGGAAGATGATATAAAATGAATTGAAAAAGATGTTCAAAATGACATTTGTGAAAAAACCAGAAGCATTTTTGTTAGGGATTCTAGGACAAGAACTGCCAAGGAAAACAAAGAACCTATTTATGTATGCTACAACAGCGGCAAGAGTCTTGTTAGCACAAAGATGGAAGAATGAGGAAATCCCAACGAAAGAACCATGGCAAGAAAAACTGATGAGCTACGCGGAGTTGGCAAAGCTGACATATAAACTACGTGAGAAGGACAACCGTGACTTCAAAGAAGAATGGGAACTTTTTACAAACTATTTAAAAAGACAACAAAAGGATTTGGACTCCTTGGCAGGTTTTGAATAAACATGAACAATTTATTAATAGAACACGTGATAGATAAAGCAATGATATGTACAATTTTATAACATGCAGAGAACAATATATACAAACAAACCAGAGAGGGGAGCTGAGGGAAGTCCTTAGAGCAGGCACCCCCAAACTTCGGCCCTCCAGATGTTTGGGACTACAATTCCCATCATCCCTGACCACTGGTCCTGTTAGCTAGGGATCATGGGAGTTGTAGGCCCAAACGTCTGGAGGGCTGCAGTTTGGGGATGCCTGCATAGCTGCCAAGTTTTCCCTTTTCTCGCGAGGAAGCCTATTCAGCATAATGGAAAATCCCTTAAAAAAGGGATAACTTGGCAGCTATGGATGCTGCCAAGGTGGGAGAGGGAGGGATGGGAGGGGAAAATGGGGGGAAATGTAATTGGTTATGCTATTGGTAATTTGTATTGTTTAAAAGTTTTGTTTCAATAAAAAATATTTTTTTAAAAAAAGAAAAACAACATTGGCATTCCCAAAAAAGAAAAAGGGAAATTGTGGAGACGGGCCTGTCCCGGATTATAAACCACCAGCTCACCATTAACTATCAATACAAAGATCAATTGTGGGCAGTGTTAGAAATTACCCTGGCACCAGGCGTGTTTTTTGTGACTGGCGCAGGGCCAATTGCAACAATGTGGAGATCTAGAGATGCCAGGCTGGAGAAAACAAAATGTCACTTACAGGAGGATCTGAAATATTTCTCTTGAAGTTTGAATTTCTTTTATTCTGGATTGTTTTATTTGATGTTTTAATGTGTTGCAAACCACTTTGAGATTTGTTCTTTAAAATATAAAGCGGAATAATAATAATAATAAGAATAAGAACAACAACAACAACAACAATAATTCCACTGCAAAAAGGGTGCCTAAACATTCTGTGGTGGCAACTGTAATCTAGGGCTAAAGGTCCTAACAATGAGTGTGGGGAATTCTAAGCAAAAGTGCAAGATGAAGACAGGCTGACCCCAAATATGGAGAATGGATATTCCGAACTGGAGCCCATTTGCAAGGGAGATTGTAAGTTCTTGGGACACACATCTGTATCACCATTCCTTTTGATTATTAGCAATCACAGGCTAACTATGGCTTGAGCAAAGGTATCTACTTTCTCCCATTCACAGAAACCTCAATGTCCCTGAACTACCAGGAGAGAACTTGATCTCTGCACTCATCGCCCAGAAACACTCACCCATCCATCAAACCTGATCATAGTTATTAATGGTTCTTCAAGGGTAACAATGTTAAGCGTGTTTGCATGAGGAAATCCCAAGCGAGTGCTTAGCTGCACCTTCATTAAACATGCAGGGATTCAGTTGGCAGTACAAATACTAGTGTCCATGGAGATTCCCTTACGTATCTGAAAGAGAGGCCTGCTTCTAGATTGACTGCGCAGAAGGAAAAGAAGGGAAGCTCACCAGGAGATCACTGAACTATTTGTAAGACAGCTGCAAAACTTGCAGCGCACATGGGGTCCATCCCAGCACAGCATTTCTGCTCTTCAGAAAAAATGCATGCACAGCATCACTGAAACACAGTTGCATTAGAGAGAACACAAGGATACTGTCATGCTTTTTAATTTTAAATTCATGAATCAAGTAGGTAATGAAGGTGGCTGCAGTCTACAAATGTTTGCTTATTTATGCCACTGTAGCACAAGTCTGACATCTTGTTTTTTATTGTGATGAATCTCTAATAATGGGGTCCCATTAGCTGCATTTCAGAAGGAAACACTCTTGAGTGGACATGGCCCCCATGAAGGGGGAGGACGGTGCTAACATTAATCTTTCAATGTTTTAAGAGATCCTCAAATTGTGGATATTAAAAGGAAGGCCTGCAAAATGCATTGACATTTACATAGTTATTTTGCCACGGTAATTGTGGCATCTCAGGTATGCCCAACCTTTCATAGAATCACAGAGTTGGAAGAGACCACAAGGGCCATCCAGTCCAACCCCCTGCCAAGCAGGAAACATCATCAAAGCATTCTTGACATATGGCTGTCAAGCCTCTGCTTAAAGACCTCCAAAGAAGGAGACTCCACCACACTCCTTGGCAGCAAATTCCACTGCCGAACAGCTCTTACTGTCAGGAAGTTCTTCCTAATGTTTAGGTGGAATCTTCTTTCTTGAAGTTTGAATCCACTGCTCCGTGTCCGCTTCTCTGGAGCAGCAGAAAACAATCTTTCTCCCTTCTCCATATGACATCCTTTCATATATTTGAACATGGCTATCATATCACCCCTTAACCTTCTCTTCTCCAGGCTAAACATACCCAAGCTCCCTAAGCCGTTCCTCATAAGGCATCGTTTCCAGGCCTTTGACCATTTTGGTTGCCCTCTTCTGGACACGTTCCAGCTTGTCAGTATCCTTCTTGAACTGTGGTGCCCAGAACTGGACACAGTACTCCAGGTGAGGTCTGACCAGAGCAGAATACAGTGGTACTATTACTTCCCTTGATCTAGATGCTACACGCCTATTGATGCAGCCCAGAATTGCATTGGCTTTTTAAGCTGCTGCATCACACTGTTGACTCATGTCAAGTTTGTGGTCTACCAAGACTCCTAGATCCTTTTCACATGTACTGCTCTCAAGCCAGGTGTCACCCATCCTGTATTTGTGCCTTTCATTTTTTTTTGCCCAAGTGTAGTACTTTACATTTCTCCTTGTTAAAATTCATCTTGTTTGCTTTGGCCCAGTTGTCTAATCTGTTAAGGTCATTTTGAAGTGTGATCCTGTCCTCTGGGGTATTAGCCACCCCTCCCAATTTGGTGTCGTCTGCAAACTGGCTCAGGATGCCCTCAAGCCCATCATCCAAGTCATTTATAAAGATGTTGAATAAGACTGGGCCCAAGACAGAACCCTGTGGCACCCCACTAGTCACTACTCTTCAGGATGAGGAGGAGCCATTGATGAGCACCCTTTGGGTTCGGTCAGTAAGCCAGTTACAAATCCACTGAATGGTAGCATTGTCTAGCCCACATTTTACCAGCTTCTTTACAAGAATATCATGGGGCACCTTGTCAAAGGCCTTGCTGAAATCCACAGCATTCCCTTCATCTACCAGGCTTGTAATTCTGTCAAAAAATGAGATCAGATTAGTCTGACATGACTTATTTTTCAGAAACCCATGCTGACTTTTAGTGATCACAGCGTTCCTTTCTAGGTGCTCACAGACGGTTTGCTTAATGATCTGCTCTAGAATCTTTCCTGGTATTGATGTCAGGCTGACTGGGCAGTAATTGTTTGGGTCCTCTCTTTCCCCCTTTTTGAAAATAGGGACAACATTTGCCCTCCTCCAGTCTGCTGGAACTTCGCCTGTTCTCCAGGAATTATCAAAGACTACATGCCTTTCATGTAGCAGGATTTTGAAGACTCATCTGTACAGGCAGTCCTGCAAATAAATGGTATCTTGCGAAAAGGAGTGTTCATAAGCATGTTGCTGGAGAGGTATTATTCAAAAATAATGAATTAGGTTGCAATCTCAATCCCATATGCCTGAGAGTAAGCCCTTTTGATTTCAGTAGGATTTATTTCTGTGTAGAAATGGTTAGGATTGTGCTGTTAAGCCTGTTCTTCCAAAAACTTTGATATAATAGACATTTAACTGTGGCTGCTGTACTTGCTGAAAACGAAACATAACAAATTTGGCAGAGAGAGAGATTGAGATTGTGTGTGTGTGTTTGTCTACACCCACACACCCCAGTATTTACAAATACTTATGGTTGGCCACTATTGCTGAAGCTGAACCCCATTTATTTTTGTGGCGTCCAATTAACAATTGCTACTAAATTATTATTACTGTACATATGTGGTATTACAAATGTGTCACTGTGTATTAGTTCACATGTTTTTTTTAAAAAGAGATTACTGTAATTGGTTAAATGTGTAAATGAATTGTAAAATATATTAATGTCAGGCGCCTCTTCGCCACCGCCGCAGCGCTCAGGGCGCTTGTCCCCAGTCGCCCACGCAGATCCCGGGCTTCACCTGCAGCCGCTCCCGTGCAGCCGCCACGCAGCCCCACGCAGATCCCGGGCTTCACCTGCAGCCGCTGCAGCTGCTTCCTGCTCCGCCGACGCGTTTGGATCCTTGGATCACGGCGTTTCTTCTGCTCCCCAGCAGCACGCAAATGGGAGGGCCGGAACCCCGCTGAGCTCCGCAGCTCCGCAGTATTACGGTATTATTGTGCTTTGTTACAAGGGCAGCCTTGCCATTTTTTTCTGCTCCCCGGCTCTCAACGGGTCCTGCGCGGTGCGCTGCTGCCGGCTCTCAACGGGTCGGGGCTCGGCGCAGCATGCTGTTGCCAGCTCCCGCTCGAAAAAATAAGACATCCTCCGAAAATAAGCTGTGGTGTGTTTTTTTGGAGGAAAAATAAATATAAGACGTGTCTTATTTTAGGAGAAACACGGTAGCACCGCTGACCACTGATGGTCCATGGAAAGCAGTTTGGAAATGCCTGTTGTAGGCATTGCAACCACTGATGCAGCTTGGGCTTCAAATTATGTCCATGCATGTTCACTGAATAAGTTTCTCATCAAACATATAAAGGTTGTCAATACTGAGAGACAACCCCCATTCCCATCTCTTGACTGAAATGCAGTTCAAAACTATAGCAGTTGTTGTTTTGTAAAAGGCATCACAAAACAGAGAAATAGCCCTGCTGGAACATGGTCCAGCATGCCATTTCCACTAATAAGTCAACCAGATGTCATAGGCAGGATATAAAGGCAAAAGCCCTCTTCTGCTATTATGTCCCAAGAACTGGTATTCAGAGTCATACAGTCTCTGACCCAAGATTGCCAGAACCAGATGGAACAGGTATCATTTGCAAATGCATTTTGCCCTCTAAAGAACTGCTTTCTCCACAGAGAAGCTGCAGAAAAAATGTAGCTGGTCAAAGGAGCCAGGAACTCAAAAAGGCTGAAAACCTCTGGCTTAGTATTGAAAAATCTCCCAATGTGTAGCAACGGGAAATTGGGGGGGGGGGAGAGAATGGGAAAGAAAGGTATGCAGGACAACAATGGCCTCATTCTCTTCTGTTCACTTTGTAACCTGAGCTGGCTCTTCAGCACTACCAGCTTCCTTGATCTGTGTAAGAACAATGAAAGTGGGCAAGCAAGCTTCTTCCAAGATGAAGTTACATGCAATTCAAGGCTGCCGTGAAAGAAAAAGTGCCCAGAGAGATCCCAAGAGAAACAGTATGCTCCAGGTCAACAGAAACTGATGCACATCTAAGCAACTCTGAGCCACTTGTTCTGCCTTAGGAACTCACTGCTCTCAAAAGGTGTTCACATTACACTTGTTCAGTTTTGAAGAGGAGGAGAGAACATTACCTGCAGTTCTAAGTTTCAATCTTAGTAATAATTCATAGGCTCAGGTACTAATCAATCTTATTTGGTGCACCTATGCAGCACTAAGCTGAACCCAGACAGGAGCCAAGCTAAACAAGTACACATGCAACAGCTATTAAGGAATGTGCTGCAATTGTTCTGTACAACACAACACCTTTGAGAGCTGTATGATAGAAAAGCCACCAAGAAAACAATTTTTAAAAAATCTGCAGAGAACCTCCAGCTCTCTGTTCTGTAATGCTCTGGTGTGTTTTTACATTTCTGTTAAACAGCTACACACATTAAACCATTGGTGAGACAGATATAAAACATCTAATGATGCCCTGGCTGACCAAGTGTTAGGGGAGTAAATATATCCCTATTCTGTACTAAATGTGCTCCATGTGAAAATTGAATAAGAACATAAAAAGCAGGGTATCTAGCTTGATCAGACCAGAAGTCCAACGTCCTTTTTGTGAGAGAGGCCAACCACAAACTGGGCATGAAGGAGATTGCCCTTTCTTACTTTTGTCCACCCCTCCTCTGGCAAACTGTATCCTGCACATCTGCCTCTAAACAAGGGGCTCCATTTGCCTCCAGTACAGAGAGTGCTCTCCTCCTCCACTCATTTGCCAAATCGCCTTCTAAAGCCATCCCATCATGCTGTGGTGATAAATTCCATATGAATTGTGGGAAGTGCTTTCTATTGCTTTACTAACCCAACTCTACTGCCTGTTAATTTGACAAGCCCCAATTCTTGTATATCCTCATAAAAGAGGCACCATCTCGTTAAAATAGCAGATGAATTTCCTAATTTCCTGTGATGAAAAAACCTAGCATGTTTCCGCTGTCATTTTAAAGAGTACAGTAGTTTCTCCTAGTTGCAGAGAAAAATGGATTTGAATACCAGAAACCCTCCTCAAATATACAGTGACTTTTTTTGCGCATGTGCAGACGTCATATCCGGTGCACTTCCGGGGCGGTGCAGCACCAGAAATAGCTTGTACGCATTCGTATGGGAGCGCGTTCCCCCGCCCTCTGGCCTGTGCACAAGCTATTTCTGGCGCTGCGCCGACCCAAAGATGGGCAACCGCACTGCAGCACGCTGATAAGAGTGGGCAGCGGGGGCCACACAATTGGCTTGCGCGGGCCACATCTGGTCCCCAGGCCTTAGTTTGGGGACCCTGCCATACATCTTCCACCCTCCTGCTTGGCACTTTAAGTATACAATGGTCTGGTTGAAATCTTTTATAAGGCACTGTTTTTAAAAAGCCTTGCATTTGCTTCAGTGTTCGCCTTTGGTGAACACTCAGCGCCTTTGGTGACTCAGGAAAGCCCCCATGGAACCAAGCGGAGATTTCCTGCTGCAAGGTTTCTGCAGCTGAGTATCTGGCATTCCCTCCCCAAAAGCCTTTTTACATGCTGAAGAGTTCAGGTGTTTCAAAAAATTGAAAGTGCTCCCACCTCTTGGGGGGGGGGGATAGCAACTAGCCATTCTGTTTTTGCTCCTGTAACCCAGGTTCCAGGAGGCAAATAGCTTTTCTGTTCCAATTTCTAACACTGGTTTGCTTACTTTTGTAGTCTTTAAATTATAGCTTGGTTTATTTTGACTTTTTACTTGTATCTCTTTAATTCTACTTTCCCCTTGTATACAAAATCACCTCTATGATCTAAAAACAGCTGTGGCACAAATGTTTCTGTTTGCAGCTATATTTCTGCTGCTGCAAACTACTGTACCCTAATCTTATCTGGGACGTTTGATGAAGAAGGATCATTGCCCAGTGGCAAGGCACCCAATTTTCATGCAGTGTGTCCCAGATTCAATCCCTGGCATCTCCAGGTAAGACCAGGAAGAGTACCTGTATATTACATACTCCAGCATCTCCAACAGACATGACACACACACACACACACACACACACACACAGTGTGTATGTGAATGATTTGTGCTTGTAAAACACTAGCTCATATACAAGCAGACACCTAGGAATTATTTATACCAAAGACATGATGGTCAAAAGTAGCATGATGGTTCAGTAGCTTACTGAAAATGTTCCAAAGCTAATAACTCTATGCAAATTCGTGCAAATAGCACAATTTTTTTTCTTTGAACTGGAAAATTTTCTTATGTCCTGGACTAAAGTGTGATCTAACGTAGCATGTTTATTTTATTGGGTATTTTTATTTGGTAAACAAAACTAAAAACTTTGAAACTGCCTAATGTTGTATTTGTAATTGACATCTATTCATACTACCATACCAAAACAATTTGCGGAAAATCAGAAAAAACTTACTGAGAGCTGCCAAAGAAACATGCCACATAACACTGAAAGGACTAGATGTTAGTAACAACTGAACTGTAGAAGTAAGGTACTATTTATAGCAATGTTATTTTTGCTTATTAATATAGTATTACTGCATTCCAGAGCCTTTTTTCCAAACAGCTGGCATAATGAATCTGGCATTACAGTAATTTGAACTCTAGCCCACTGGCGCTTGAAGGTTATACTGCACATGCCATCATGTTCTTCAATTGTATTCCCTTAAATTAGGTTATGCTGATGTCATGTGTTCCTTCCCATCTCTCCATCTTTTAGAGGTATTTTTTTTCTAAACTGCTGTTCTACTAACCTGCATACATCACCTTAATATTGACAACAGCCCCTTCCCCCTGAGCTCTAAGCTCAGCTAGATATAAATTTTAATATGAGCGGGAATAAAGATTTGGCACAAACCATTTACGTAAACAGAACACAGGGCCAGTCTTGAAAACTGCACACTTTGTGCCCGACCTAATCTTAAATACCACCTCTGCCACCCATGTACATTTTCATAGTTTGGGGCAGACCCAATCCCCACATTTTCCTATGCAGTACAGTTGTTGCTTGCTCAGATCAGCGCCGGGTTTTATGTTCCCTTCTCCAAACTATTGGGAAGGATGAAGTTGTGAAGCAAAAGAGGTAGGACCTCAACTGGGTCCACAAAAGCCTCTTCCTCCAGCCCCACGGCTGGCAAGCCCCCCCCCCCCCCTGCTGAGGCGGCCTTGGATTTTTTCCCTAACCAAGCAACTATTCCAAGGAGCGAAAACCGTGTGAATATAATTTGAGGGACAGCGCATCCCCCCCCCAAGGGCAGGGGGAGGGGAGGGGAGGGAAGGGACTGCGAGGCCGCATTTCCCCATCCCATTTCCATCCCGCAAGGAAGGGTCCATGGAGTAGAGCCCGGCCCTCTCTTCCCACATTCAACATGATTAAGCCACACACAACCCCCGAGGCAGGGCGGCCCCCCGGCTCCGCGAGAGACGCCGAGGGGGTCGCCCTTCACGGGATGAGAGATCCCCTCCCGCGGAGGCGCCTCCGCTTCCCACCCCCGCGACCGGAGCCCGTGCAGGAAAGAGCCGCGAGGCCGAGAGAGAGGCCGCGTCCCCGGGTGATTCCTCGCCCGCCCCTCGCCACTCAGGCCTCGCTTCCTTCTGCTCTTCCTCGTGCGCAGACCTGGGGGCGGGTCCGTCCCGCGTGTGCAGCGTACACACGTACAGTTTATACCCGTGTCTGAGCAGGGAGGGAAGCGGAGGGGGCCCGACAGAGGCGCCTTCCTCCTCTCCCCTCCCCTCTCGCCCCCCCGCTCGCGCGGTGCCTCACCCAGAATATGAGGTTGAGGAAGACGAGGACGGTCTTGGAAGACGTGACCCCGCACTGTCCCATGGCCGGCGCCCCTTCCTCCTCCTCCTCGGCTCTCCGGACTGGGATCCCTCAGCCGCCCTGCGCCACGTGGCTCCACCCCTTTGTGACGCCATCGCGGCGGCGGGAGGACAAGGCTCGCTGAGGCTTAAGATGGCGCCACCCGCGTCACGTGATGCCGGAGGACACGCTCGGGCGGCGGAAGGGCCTCTAAGATGGCCGCCAGCCTGCTTCGTCCGGGGGCGAGAGAGGAGGAGAGAGATTCCCGGGAAGAGGAGGGCGGCGGGCCGGGGGGGGGGGCGAGAGGATCCCTCGCTCGCCCCGCCCCACACGTGACGCACTTGAAGCCGAGGTGGAAGGCCGCAGGGCGTGTGCGCACGCGCGTCGCGGCAGGCGGGGCGAAGTGGCCCCCCCGCCCAAGTGGGGCCTGGCGCGGGGGGGGGCGAGAGACGCCCCTTCGCCTTCCTCTGGGGCTGCCGTGGGTGGGGGGCTTCCTCCTCTGCCTCCTCTCTGAGGGGCTCGTCTATTCCTGCAGGAAGCCGAGGCCGGCGCCGGGGTCGGCAGTGTCCCGGGGGACCCCCAAAGCGCAGCCGCCTTCCTCCGCGGGACGAAGGCCTTCCCTCGTTTCTCTGCCCTCTTTCTCCCCGCTGGGCAGAAGCATCTCTGGTCGCCTTCCGCTTGCTTTTTCCTGCTGCAGCCTTTCTTCCCAGAGGAGTCGTCCTTCACCCCCCTGGATCCTTGGGCCCCGAGGGCCTCCTGGCCCTTCCCTCAGGGCGAGAAGTGAGGTTGCAAGGAACCAGGCAGAGGGCCTTCTCGGTGGTGGCGCCCGCCCTGTGGAACGCCCTCCCGTCAGATGCCAAGGAAATAAACCGCTACTGTATCTGACTTTTAGAGGAAAAATAAAAATATTCTTCCAGTAGCACCTTAAAGACCAACAAAGTTTTTATTTTGGTATGAGCTTTCGTGTGCATGCACACTTCTTCAGATACACTTGAAACAGAAGAGTCAGACCCTTATATATATACAGTACAGAGGGTGGTGGGGGTGGGTGGGAATGGGTGATGGGCTGATGGGAGTGGTAAACCTGTAGATGGCTGTTAAGGACTGCTGACTTTTAGAGGACATCTCAAGGCAGCCCTGTTTAGGGAAGTGTTTAATGACTGACGTTTTATCGTGTTTTTAATATTCTCTTGGAAGCCACCCAGAGTGGCTGGTAGACCCAGCCAGATGGGCAGGGTATAAATAAATAAATAAATATTATTATTATTATTATTGGCAACGTTCTGACACTTGCAGCCCAGCTATTGATTGACAGGTCAAGTTCAATTACATGGGACCTGTGGAAGTTTCCATAGGGAAGTGTTTTGCTTTGGGTTTTTTTTAAGGGCCTGTTTCTTCCAGAGGCCTTTATGGAATGCCAAAGTCATACCAAACTCATTCTCTCATTCTCTAATGTGACAAAAAACAAAACAAAAAAAGGCACAAGAGGGAGATCTGCTTAGGGTTGGGGAAGCCCTTAGGTGTACAGAATAACATAAAAGCTTTAGGCAAGATGCTGAGATGGAAGGATGAGAACTAAGCCTACCGGGTATGCCAAGGCCACAGGAGCTGCAGCTGGAGAGTGGGGGAAGAAAATGGTATTTGTGTGCAATGGAGTATCCTGCAAAAGGGCATGACTGGCTGGCTCCCCTATACAGGAGTGGTCCATACTGCAACATTTTGTTGTAGGTAGGTCCCACTTGTATTTCCTGAAAATACGTCTACCAATTTGTGCCTAAAGCAAGGGTCAAATTGTAATGTCTGCAACTAATGCACGTACAGTACTGTAGTTTGTGATGAGCCTTTTTGCTCATTGTCTAGCATGGGGATCAGCAAAGCTTTTCACCAGGGGGGCCGGTCCACTATCCCTCAGACCTTTGGGGGGGGGGCGTGTAAAAACAAGGTAATTCCCAGACCATCTGCTGGCTGGATTTAGAAGGCGATTGGGCGGGACCCAGCCCCCGGGCCTTAGTTTGCCTACCCATGGTAGCATCTCTCAGCCCCAAGAGTATCCCCACCCCGCTTTTGGATTAACTGACCTGGTGGGGTTTACCATCTTAGAACTTCTAACCCATCATCTCATTAGCCCATTAATCTAAACTAGCCCCAAATGAACAGGGCTAGAAATACCTAACAATTTCCCCATCTCAATCAAGTTTGCTGTTTCTGGTTAGCTTTGTCCCAGATTTCCTTGGGCAGACTAAATACAAGCACAGTCAGGAACTGATTTGGTCTTTCTGCTGCTCTGCCTCATTTTTCTTGTCTTAGAAGGGATCAAACTTACTGTGGTTCACCACAAAAACAAGGTCAATTAAAAGGGGAACAGCAGAATGATAAATAGTGCTTGTGAAGTTCATTTTAAAAAGGAAGTTGTTCAAGTTTCTCCTGTCCATAAAGGAACTAACTCCAGTTTGTCTTTTTACAAAACTAGCTAGTTCAGCTGCAGTTCATCCTTAGGCACCCCCCCCCCCCGGGTTCAGAATGTTATAAGCTGTTGTGCCAAAGTAAGGTGCCAAAGGATCCAAGTGTTATTCAGGGCCACACAAGTAATAAGATGTCTGTCAGAGAGTCTGACAATTTCCCCATAATTGTGTTCTTCTAAAAAAAAGTTTTGCCCTCCTTGATTTGTGCTAGCCCCACAGCTGTTAAAGGTGTAAGGCATCACATCCTTTCTTGTACCTCCTGTTCTCACTGCAAGCTGCTTATGTTGGAAGAGAATCAATCAAGATAAAGGAAATGCCTCAGATTCCTTCCGATTGCTTAGCAATAGTGATTAAGTGACTGAGCAGCTATGGGGAGTAGTCTCAGAAGTAGCTCAAGAGTTTTGAACTGGTTCAGTTAAAGGACATAAAATTTTGTACTAGGCAAACCTCCCTGGGAAGGGTATCGCATGCAGGGTGCCACAATGAAACAGGCTCTCTGATTCTTGGGGATCACATTCTGTTATATGCTGATGACCTACCGGTAGTTTTGCTTTCTGTGAACAAAATTGGACTTAGCAGGTCCCGATAATAGCAGTAGCCTGCTCCTGAGTAACTTGGAGCAGAGTTTTAGGGAGGAGGTCTCTGTTTTGTGGAACAGCAGTATTCCTGTTGAGATATGGTGGTAAGGCACTCTTTGTACTTACTGGAAACTGGACCATGACACCAACCAAGAGCAAGCATCCATTATCACCACCTGTTATTCTATTTCATCCCCTCAAATAAAGGACAACAATTCAGGGCCTCACTACCTTGAGATGCTGGTTTTTCTGCAATTACCTTGAGCCCTTGTTGAACTTAGGTTTCAACAGATGCCCTCAGCATACATGTACTTGGAATAGCACACATGGAATGGAAATGCATTTATGGATGTAATCAGGTTGGTTGAGGGTGCACTATTCTACAATACATATGGTGTCCAGAGAATTTTTTAAATCTATTCTCTATTGGTTCTCAGATTGATGCTCCCAGGAAGTGATAGTTGAATTCTTGGCCAATAAATACACATCTGGTAGCCAAATTAGCTCTGGCAGCTAAGAAGCTTCATTCCAGTTATGTTAATACTTTGTAATTTTCAAATTTAATGCTGTAAATCATAGACTTATGTCGTGTGATTTTATTATAATAATAATAATAATAATAATAATAATAATAATAATAATTTATTATTTATACCTCACCCATCTGGCTGGGTTTCCCCAGCCACTCTGGGCGGCTTCCAACAGAAAACAAACAGAAAACAAACAAACAGAAAAAAGGAATTTTAGAGGAATGTTTTGCTTTTTATCTTCTTTGTTCATTGTGAAGGCCTTTGGTGATCTATATATATATATATATATTGAAATGAATGATATTGTTACCTGTGAAATGTTGGCAGACATGGATATTGCTCTACACAGCTTTCTGTGAAATATTTAATGTGTTTTTGGATGCTTTCAGAAATGCTTCCTTGTTGGGAAATAATCATTTGACTATTTTAGCATGCAATGGTTTGTAAACAGATAAAGAGAGATGCTAGGAAAGTTATATAACAGAGGCTTGTGTGGCTGTTTCTTGCCTGTGGATTTGAAGACTGATTCATTGAATAGATGCCTAGTGACCTACTTTTCTAAGAGAGCCTGCAAATACTGAGCCTAGGAATTGTGACTCTGGTGCCTGCCTGGAACATTATTCACAGGATAAAAATGGAATTTTGGACGGAGTCCAGCGACTGAGGAGGGAGCACAAGGTGAGCAGAGCTTGGGGGACACTGTTAGGTTTTGTGGATTTGTCTTTTTTTCGGGGTGTGTGTAATAAAGTTTGTGTGCTTATCTGTTTCCTTATTTGTTTGTGTGGTTGTGCTTATTTTCTAGGGCTTCTGCCTCTTGGATTTGTGTGACTGTCCAGGCGTGTGTGTGTTTGTTTCTGGCCGGCAACCTTGCAGGTGACCTTGGAAGTGTGCTTTCCCTGAGCACATGGTCTGAGGGGGCGGGGGTTCTGTGGAGTTTAAGCCATCTTTTCGATTCAGGGGAGTTAGTCTCAAACATTTATTGGGGGAACCCTAGGCTTCCTTTTTGTCCTGACCTCAAGCTTTTCAAGATGGAGGGTGAGGGAACAACTGCAGTCACCTGCAATTCCTGCGCAATGTTTGTATTCTTGCCAAAGGATGTAGGCAGCTACACGTGCGGCAAGTGCAAGTTGGTTGCCCTACTAGAAGACAAGGTCCAGCAACTTCAGGCCTGTGTATCTACACTCCAGAGAATTAATGAGCTGGAGCTTTTCTTGGATGCAGCAGAGCACCCTGTCTGCACCAAAGAGGAGACAGGGGACATCCCTGAGGAGGAGGTCAGTTCCCCAGGACTGCGATGGAGGGGAGAGTTTGGCTCTCTCTGCATGCCACAGTCCTGGTTCTGCCTTTCAGCCAGGGTCAAAACCGAGGATCAAAACTAGGGGGGGGCAAGAGAGGGGAAGAAAGAGGGAAGGAAGGAGGGAGGGAGGGAAGAGAGAAGGAAGGAAGGGGTGGGGGGAGCGAGAAGGAAGGAAAGAAGGGGTGGGGGAGAGAGAGAAGGAAGGAAGGAAGGAAAAAAGGAAGGAAAGAAGGGGTGAGAGAGAGAGAAGGGAGGGAGAGAGAAAAAGGAAGGAAGAAAAAGGGGGGAAGGAAGGATGGAGCTCCCGTCCATGCTCCCCCCCCCGGCTCAGGCTGCTCCTCCCCCGTCCCACGTTCCTATCGCTGGCTGCAGCCGTGGAGGGGGAAGAAACAGCCCAATTTCGGACTGCTTCTCCCCCCCCCCAACGTTCCTGTTGCTGGTTGCAGCCGCGGAGGGGGCAGAAACAGCCCGATTTCCATAACCCACAGCGACTTTTTCCCTTCAGTTTTTGGAGGGGAAAATGTGGGTTATGGTCTGTAAAATATGTTGTTGGTTTTTTTGCTTCTGGTGGGGTAGCTGCCCCCCGCCCCTCGCTGGGTACGCCCATGCTCTCAGCTCTGGGCACCATAGTTCAAGAAGGATACTGACAAGCTGGAACGTGTCCAGAGGAGGGCAACCAAAATGGTCAAAGGCCTGGAAATGATGCCTTATGAGGAACGGCTTAGGGAGCTTGGGTATGTTTAGCCTGGAGAAGAGAAGGTTAAGGGGTGATATGAAGCGGACACAGAGCAATGGATTCAAACTACAAGAAAGAAGATTCCACCTGACAGTAAGAGCTGTTCGGCAGTGGAATTTGCCGCCAAGGAATCTCCTTTTTTGGAGGTCTTTAAGCAGAGGCTTGACAGCCATATGTCAAGAATGCTTTGATGGTGTTTCCTGCTTGGCAGGGGGTTGGACTGGATGGTCCTTGTGGTCTCTTCCAACTCTATGATTCTATGATTCAGCTCCTATTGTGAAAAGAAAATGCTCAAGTGAAATGCACAGCTGCCTTCAATGCCCACATCTGTCTTGGTGCAGACAGGAAATAAATAAAAAGCAGAGGGGGTGGGGGGGTGGGGGGGCTCAGCTTCTCTCTGCCCTTGCATAGGATCAGGTTGAAAAAACTGGCCTACAATTTCCCTCTCCCTATTGCCACTCTGATTTGCCCAATAATGGATTTTGCTTTTGCTTTCCCAAAGTCATCAGAGCAGAGGAGGATTTGTGTTCTAGGATGATACAATTTCCCCTTGCCTGCTTTGTTATTGTAGCATCCAATAAATGAATGAAGACTGTTCCCCCTGCTGGGAGAATTCTCCCCTGCTGGAGAGGGGATGAGGCATCAAGTTAGAGCAGCAAAGGAGAAAATTGGGTCACACTGTGGTGCAGTGCCAAGATTTCCCTCTTGCTTTGCTTACTGCTTTTTAAGGGCACTTGACTGAATTTGAAATGTCCCAAAGGGAATAATCCACACTCTGCACTTTGCTGAATTATTCTTCAAGCACAAAGGAATCTTTTAAATGCAATTTTTATGCATGTTGGGAAGCAGCCAGATAGCTATAAGGAAAGAAGGGAGGGTGGGAGGAACCAATCTGCCTTGTTATGTAAATAACATCTATCACAAAGAGGACAGCCAAACAGCCAAACAGGGCAGCCTGCCAAGCACTCAAACAACCTGAACCCCTTAAATTTGGACCTGGAAATTAAGGAGGGTTTTTGCTTTTACAGGAGCAGGTTCTATCCTACATGGCTAAAACAAAATGAATCAAACCAAATCAGAATTTCCAAGTGAAGGAGAAACAGCTATTCTCCAGCCATGCTAGCTAAATAGAACCTCCCTGTCCAAAGGCAGTGTATCTCTGAATGCCAGTTGCTAGAGGGGGGGCAATATTTATTTATTTATTGAATTTCTATACATCCCTATACCCAGAGGTCTCAATAATGGTACTGGAAACAGGGTGGTGGAGCTCAGCTGATCTGGCTAATGGCCAGGAAAAAATGGGAGGTATAATCCAGCCATGTCTAACTCCAAAATTTGGGACCCTCTGCAAATCTGTGTCAAAGTTTTGCAGGGTTTTTGCAGCAGTTTTGCAGCAAAACCCCCATGTTTTGCAGTGCCCCACAAACCAAGTAATTGATACATCAACTCTGGGTTGGTATTTAATATTAACTACAAACCCAAACATTTAGTATTCCCTCTAAACCGATACCAAATTGTTGCAGTCCTTTTGCAGCGTTTGGCACCAAAAACACCACATTTTGAAGCACCCTACCAACTGAGCACAGGTGGCGCTGTGGGTTAAACCACAGAGTCTAGGACAGGCATCCCCAAACTGCGGCCCTCCAGATGTTTTGGCCTACAACTCCCATGATTCCTAGCTAACAGGACCAGTGGTCAGGAATGATGGGGATTGTAGTTCAAAACATCTGGAGGGCCGAAGTTTGGGGATGCCTGGTCTAGGACTTGCTGATCAGAAGTGGACCATCTCCCTGCTTAAAAGGTTTGCTGACCCCTGGTCTACATTATTTAACTACAGCTACCAATGAAATGTGAGGGACACGGGTGGCGCTGTGGGTTAAACCACAGAGCCTAGGGCTTGCCGATCAGAAGGTCAGCGGTTCAAATCCCTGCAACGGGGTGAGCTCCCATTGTTCGGTCCCAGCTCTTGCCAACCTAGCAGTTCGGAAGCACCTCCAAGTGCAAGTAGATAAATAGGTACTGCTACAGTAGGAAGGTAAACGGTGTTTCCTTGTGCTGCTCTGGTTTGCCAGAAGCAGCTTTGTCATGCTGGCCACATGACCCGGAAGCTGTCTGCGGACAAACGCTGGCTCCCTCGGCCTATGGAGCGAGATGAGCGCCACAACCCCAGAGTCAGACACAACTGGACCTGATGGTCAGGGGCCCCTTTACCTTTACCAACTGAGCAATTCTTCTCAAACCTGAGGTGATAGCTATCACCCCCAAAATCCAACGTTGTCTGCTTCACTCCAAACCAGTGCCAAAGTGTGGCAACAGTTTAGCAGCATTTTGCAGGCCCCCCCCCCCAACTGGGCAACTGCTGCCCAAACTGGGATCATAGTTATCACCCCCAAACCCAAAGTTTTGTAGTGAAAATACCAACGTAGGTTTGAATAGCAATTGTTCAGTTGCTGGGACACTGCAATACGTGGGTTTTTTATTTTTAGTTTTGCTGCAAAACACTGCAAAATTGTTGCCACACTTTGGCACTGGTTTGGAGTGAAGCAGGCAGTGTTGGGTTCATAGTTAATTTAACTTCCATGGAGCATAATGTGGGGTGCAGCTGGACTTGGTAGACCCGTAGTCTGATCTCAGAGGGCTTGACTTTCAGCTGCTCTTTGGGTGGGTTTTACAAAGGGGAGCCTGGCATGTTGCAACACGCAGCCTTCTGTGCACCATGTTCTTATCATCATTACAAGTTGTCTTTTATCACAATGGTACATGATTTGGCACTTCTTTTAGCCAACCTTTAGGGACTTTGCATTTCACATGCAGAATAATTGTTTTATTATTTTCAATAAGCTTCTGAACCTTTAAGTTCCCAGTAGCAGTGCCAGCCTATGTTTGGGATATGGGTTGCTTTGTTAAAGATACTGCTTCTGATTTAATTAATTCATGCAACAATTTGATCTCCAATTTATTTCAATCCAAGCCTTAGGAATCAAATGATTCATAGTGAAAGGGAATCATACGGTGGCCAGACTTTATTTTAATCAGTTCTGACTTCTTTGAGCAGGTATTATTTGATAATCTGATTACAGGCAACAGGAAGTTGACGTTTAATTAAGGGGCATAGCCTTATTCAAAGGATGTGGGGAGCGGGAACACTCTGAGCTTAGCAAAGGTGCAAAGCATCCAAGGAAGACCCTGGGGCTTGTGTCCCATCATGACAGAAATTTGGGGCAGAGACCCAGGGCCCCACCCAGCAGAGTGAGCCTGAAGGGGTCCTCAATGCAACCCGGTCTGCTTGTCACATTTCGAAATTTCTAATGATGTCTCCATCCCCTTTGGGGCCTGGAGGCAGATTTGGGAAACTAAGAAACTGCCGTGGGTACTAGAAAAGAAGCATTTCAAAGAAGAAGATGTACACCCTCCAAAGCTACAGGCAAACCAGCTCTTCCCTCATACAAAAAAGCAGGCAATGCCCCCCCACCCCTATTATTATTAGTTTAAATCAACTGGGAGGGGCAGAAGGCCTTGGCTGGTGCCAAAAGTGCTGTTTGAGGGCACTCTGCCTACAGACACTGTATTGGGAATCCCAGATGGAAATATTGACATCAGCTGGTGGTTGGGGCAAGCATTTGCATCCCAGTTTTGTCTCCAAAGAGCTCAATGTGGCACCCATGGTTTTCTCCCTCCTCATTTAACCCCAAGTGGCTGGCCCAAGGTCACCCAAAGAGCTTCAAGGCTGAGGGGGGATTTGAACCCTAGTCTGACATTCTAACCACTACACCCCACTGGCTCTGCCAGGGACATGCTGGTGAAACAGAACCCCGCAGGGAGCAGGACTGGATGCTCACTTGTCTGCTGGAGGTGCAGATGCTCTGCTGACCTCCTGCCTGACTTGAAGGATGCTAGCTGAGAAGAACAGAGGAACTACACTTTGTCATTACAAAAAGTGGAAAGGACTCTGCACCTACCCTGGACTCCGTAATATCCTGCCTCTGATCCATCCAAATGATGACCAGCACTGAAACCTGCCCTGTTGCTGGTCTGCCCCTCCCAGGGCGACTTCAAGTCTGAGATGATTCCAACTCTACAAATCTGTGATTCTCTGGAGGGTGGAAGAAAGAAATAGCAGACCAAATCCCTCTGCTGCTTGAGGAAAAGAACAAGCTGAAAACCTTGGTGCTTAGAGATTCCCTTACCATGAAGCAGTGCATTCATTTTGTTAGAACTAATAATGTCAGGCTCCCTCCTTCCATTGTTATTTATCCTCATGCAAAGATCCTGTCTGAAGGCTCCCTTCTCTCTTGGGCACTTGGGACGCTGCTGCTGCAGACCGAGTCAGGCTCCAGTCCCAGGAGAAGCAGACTTTCCCCCTTGCACCAAGCCTCCCCCCCTCCCCGCCATTACATCCACAAAATGATCCGGCTTCTGGAGGAGCCAAGGGGAATTTATGCCTGTTATTCGGACAGCAGCCAGTACAGAGATTAAAATAGGAAAACATTGCTTTTCTTAAAGTGTCCTCTAGATGGCAAGCTAATGATGCATTTGGAATGGAAGGTGATGATTTATTTACTGTATTTGGAAAAAAACACCAACAATGGGTACAGTGCAAAACAGTTGGAGTATGCAATTGGCTTTAGCCTATGTCTGTGTTGGATTGTGGCCACGTGTGGAGAAAATGGATAGCATGTTCTCCCCCCCTCTCTCTTAATGCTAGAATTTGGGGTCACACTTTCAAGCATCTGGTCATCTGCAAGAGAGGATGCTGGACTCGATGGACCACTTGCCTGATCAAGATGGGCTCTTCTTGAGCTTCTTTCCAGAAAGGTAGGATAGAACTGTCATAACCTAAGCGGGAAATGTATATCTCAATTGTTGTGGAGTACATTTCCAAAACAAAGCCTCTCTGTGTGATGGCAGTATACTACTCCAAGCTGGTTCACGAGTCCAGCAGCATGGAAGGGGGGGGGCTGCCTTTTTGTCTTGCCTGTGGCTGCCTCCCTACCAGAGAGAGGCTGCTGGACTACATGAACCTTTGGTCTCACCCAGCAAGGCTCCTCTTCAGGCCAGATGCACACAGATGCATGGAACGCTGTCAGTTCCTAGAGAAATAGCACACAAGACCATGTCACAGATCAAGTAAGTGTTGGTAGTCCAATTTTTGGTCCCGTCATTAGTCAAAAAATATATGTTGCCTTCATTGAGTACTGACACGCCTCTTGCTCCATGAGTGCGGTTTTCCTCCCCTTGTATGTGTAATTGAGTAAGCATCACTACTAAAGAACCAGACCACCGTGGATCAAAAGTGGGCACAACCTATTTATGTCAGGAGGAAAAGAGATGTTGTTCTATCTTGGGAACAGGAGATCCTGCATCATTTCCTTTGACCTGCTTGGCTAATTTCTCATTCAGCACCTCTCATGACTTTTCAGTGCTGTTTTATAGTTTAGAGGTGCCAAGAACATCATCCGGAAGCAAAGGACTCAAATTTGGTGCACTAGAATTAGGATGAGGAGATGCATCTTCCACAACTTGTGTTCTAAAGCAAAATAGCATTTGGACTTCTGCCAGCTAAGCTATCAGGTGGCTATTGCAACATCTTGTGGTACTAAGTTCCACACGCATGCGTGCATGTAGAATATATTCTGCTCCTTAAGCCTGGGAGACTCTCAGAGCAACTGATAAAAATATTCTCACAAGAAGGGGGGGGGTGCTTCTCTTGCACTTGATCCAAAAGCTGCATTGAGTGTAGAATGCTGTAGCACACTTGCATAGAACACCTGTGCCCAGAGTACCAGCTGCTGAAACCACAGGAGGAGGAGCATGCTCCTGAGCTCAAATCCTGCTTACAGGTTTCCCAATGGTGTTTGTGATGCATGTGCAGGCTTCAGGGAAGGCATTTCTAATGTTGGGAGGGGTGTGTGCCTTTTTTTCAATACAGGAGCAGAAAATAGCTGAACAGAGCTAAACTGGTTTCTCCCTCTATGAAACTGGTGCCTCTCCTGTGAGTAACAAAGCTCGAGAGTTTGCCTGTTATTTCTCCTGCATGGAATGCTCTGAGCATCGCTGCCAGGCTGCATGATCCCGTGCAGCAGCCCCCTGCCTGGTGCCTGAGAGTTTATTTTCTTAGCATCACAGAATGATATAATTGTAGACTTGGAAGGGACTCCAAGGGTCATCTAGTCCATCCCTGCAATGCAGGAATCTCAACTAAAGCATTCATTTCCCCCAGGATGACAAGGAACCATTAATGAGTACTCTTTGACCAGTCAACTGGCTACAAAGCTGCTTAACAGCTTCAACCCCAATTTTATCAAGGGTTACCTCATTTAACCCATATTTTTTAGGTTTTCCTATTTTATCTATGTTAACTGCCTTGAATCCTAGAATGGAAAGATGGTGGGGTATTAATAAATTTATAAGTAAGTAAGTAAGTTGTAAGTAATAATAATAGTAATGCTTTTGTATGGTAGAAGTAACAAAGTGAGACTCACATTATCCTCCTGGACAGCAACCAAGGAATGCTGGACTCCTTCCCTACCCAAAGTGCCTCCACTAGCAAGCCATTTCTCTTGGCTGCAGAGCAGGGAAAGGGGAGGCTGCCTCTTCACCCACCCACACTCTCCTGCAACCAAGGACAAGTTGGCTCCTCTCCTCCCACATTGTCAATGAAAGTCCGTGAAATGTTGCACAAGAATTTTTCCCGTCTGCCCATTACTTTCCCCTTGTTTTGTGTCTTTGAGACTGCATGCTATCACTAAAGTATTTTCAGAGTTAACAAGGGTACATTAAATGTCTCTGCTTTCCATTCATGGAGTCCTTTCTACAGGTCAGTTCCATCTGGTGTGAGACGCTGCTGCTGTCATGGGCATCTTCTGCAGGGGAGGCACCACAGATGTTGGCATCCGGAGTGCAGCTGGAAAGCGTCATTGGCCTTAAAAGCTGCTATCCATTTCTGCCAGGTATCCTTCCTTCCTTCCTTCCTTCCTTCCTTCCTTCCTTCCTTCCTTCCTTCCTTCCTTCCTTCCTTCCTTCCTTCCTTCCTTCCTTCCTTCTCCTAAGCTCCAGCTGTTTGCATCTGTCACAAAAGAGCCATACTAGATTGTATTTTAATATTCTGTTGGAAGCTGCCCAAAGTGGTCGGGAAAACCCAGCCAGATAGGTGGGGTATAAATAATAAATTATTATTATTATACTCAGGCCGCTTTATTGTCAGCGACACTCACAGTAGGGGAAGAAATGAAGGAAACGGCACACCTGGATTCTCAGTGTAATAAAACTAGTTTATTTACACAGTAACATGTATGCCACAGAGTATACAGCAAAGTACCACAGCAAACCAGAGTGTTATTGCCCTCTGATCACAAAGGTAGCCTAGGAGTTATATCTATAAAAATGTGTAAATAGATATGAAACAACGGATACAGCGATTCTGTGAACTCCAAACACAGATTACCCAGGAGAATGTATTCTTTCAACAGAGATTATTTCCCACCTGGAGGCATTTGCAAAGAAATACCACTGCCTTTGTGTAGAACTTTTATTTTTTTAAAATAAAAACATATGGATTGTTCCTTAATATTTTACATGCTCTGCATAATTCAATTTAAAAGAAAATATCCCTCAGGGCAAAAGCTATAAAACTTTCTAAGCCTGAGCAAGTTCAGGTCAACTACTTGTATCCTGAAAATGGTATTTTGAAGAAAAAAAGAATTTTTAAAATTCAAGCACATTGTGTGTGTATAAGGTATGTATATAATATATAGACAGGGCACAGGAAAACAAAAGGGCAAAGTGGGTTGTTCTTGTAGTTAGTAAAATTCATTTATAAAAATATGGATAATTTCTTCCTTGTTAAAAAATATTTCAATCTTTTCTGAATTAAAGGGATAATCAAGGAGTTGGAAGCAAGGTATTGGTGGGAGTAAAGGGAAGCACTTCCATACAAGTGAGCTGGGAATTTTGTGAACTACCATCTGTTCTCCCTTCCTTCTAGGCTCAATTGTCTGCTTTGCAGCCAAGAGCTTTCCTACAAGAAATTGGAAGGTGTAGCAACTTCTGTAGAGGTTTTCTCGGGAGTTGAGTGTTTTCAATTGATCTCCCAAGTATAAAGGCTGCAGTTAAGGGGAGCGAAACCCACTGAAACCAATAGTTAGGTGCTGGCACTGTGCATCTAGGCCCTTTCTATTTAGATGGCTGTCATTTTCAAATTATGCATTCCTCTAATCAGAATTCCCAAAACAGCTGGAAAGGCTACTTTAGCAGTTGCAGCAATTTTACAGTGTGAATATTCTTCAATATGTCCTTGGTAAAATTGATTTGGATTGGATGAATAGCTTTCAAAATGCTTGTCATGATGATGGACCTAGGGCTGCATGTCTAAGCTTATATATGGCATCCTTTTATATATTTGAACATGGCTATCATATCACCTTCTCTTCTCCAGGCTAAACATACCCAGCTCCCTAAACCGTTCCTCATAAGGCATAGTTTCCAGGCCTTTGACCATTTTGGCCTCCTCTGGACACGTTCCAGCTTGTCAGTATCCTTCTTGAACTGTGGTGCCCAGAAATGGACACAGTATTCCAGGTGAGGTCTGACCAGAGCAGAATACAGTGGTACTGTTACTTCCCTTGATCTAGATGCTATACTCCTCTTGATGCAGCCCAGAATTGCATTGGCTTTTTTAGCTGCTGCATCACACTGTTGACTCATATCAAGTTTGTGGTCTACCAAGACTCCTAGATCCTTTTCACATGTACTGCTCTCAAGCCAGGTGTCACCTATCTTGTATTTGTGCCTTTCATTATTATTTTTTGCCCAAGTGTAGTACTTTACATTTCTCCTTGTTAAAATTCATCTTGTTTGCTTTGGCCCAGTTGTCTAATGTGTTAAGGTCATTCTGAAGTGTGATCCTGTCCTCTGGGGTATTAGCCACCCCTCCCAATTTGGTGTCATCTGCAAACTTGCTCAGGATGCCCTCAAGCCCATCATCCAAGTCATTGATAAAGATGTTGAATAAGACTGGGCCCAAGACAGAACCCTGTGGCACCTCACTAGTCACTACTCTCCAGGATGAGGAGGAGCCATTGATGAGCACCCTTTGGGTTCGGTCAGTAAGCCAGTTACAAATCCACTGAATGGTAGCATTGTCTAGCCCACATTTTACCAGCTTCTTTACAAGAATATCATGGGGCACCTTGTCAAAGGCCTTGCTGAAATCAAGATAGGCTACATCCACAGCGTTCCCTTCATCTACCAGGCTTGTAATACTATGCAGTAGCAAGAGTCAGTAAAACTTCAGGAGCTGTATTTATTTGTGAACAAAAGATGAGCAGTTCAACACAGCACCAAAGTCTTGCCACACAGGTAAGACTAAGGTTCCAAGTACTTCCAAGCTATGGAGGGATCCCACACCCAACCAGGGCAGGGAGGGGTTTCTGTTCCAAACCAAGCATGGAGGTCACACACAAGTGCAACTCTTTCCTTCCTGCCCTGATTAAATGACAACCATTCATTTATATGGAAGAAGGTAAAAGGCATACTTGGGGACTGTGGCCTGGTTCACACATCATGGTAAGCCAGTTTGTTGCATGGTTTGTGACCATGCAAACATGTTGCTCCTGGAGAGAAGCTTGCACCCACTTGTTTCTCCCATGGGGTCTTTAGTTCAATGCAAGTTTTGCTTAGAGCATTTTCCAAACTTGGAATCATGCGTTATTATCCTTAGCCACAAACTGTCACCACAGGGCAAACCTTGGCTACAGCATACTGAGCCAAACCTAGTTGGTGATGTAAGAGGGGCCAGACTGGATCAAAGCTACACCTGAAGGCTGCCTGGTGTTCCTTAATCCACCTTATATGTTACCTCAGTTCTCTCTCCATGAAGAATCTCATTTATGGGGTACCTTCAATTCCTACTTTGGTGGTTTGGGATTTAAGTAATCATAAAAGTGACATCAGCCCCCAAATCATTGTGCAATTAATTAAAGTACAAAACAGGAGAATACATATTCACGAAACAGGGACATTGAGCCCTTATCAGTGGAATGTGGGCACCCCCTCCCATTAGAGGTATATTTATATCCCTCTCTGATGGCTTTCTGACACCTGCTAAAAACACCTGTTTTGTCTGGCTTTTGAGGACTAAATAGTTGGCTAGCCAGTTCCTGTTCACTTCACTTCTGCATTGAATATATTTTGTAAAGAAGAAGAGTTTGGATTTGATATCCCGCTTTATCACTACCCGAAGGAGTCTCAAAGCGGCCAACATTCTCCTTTCCCTTCCTCACCCACAACAAACACTCTGTGAGGTGAGTGGGGCTGAGAGACTTCAGAGAAGTGTGACCAGCCCAAGGTCACCCAGCAGCTGCATGTGGAGGAGTGGAGACACGAACCTGGTTCCCCAGATTACGAGTCTGCCGCTCTTAACCACTACACCAGGCTGGCTCTCTTTGTATACTGCCCTGAGAATTTTGTTTGAAGGGTAGTATAAAATATGAGAACATAAAACGATAACAAGAAGTGAAAAGTTTGAGGATGCTTTGATGGGCTCTAGATGTTCCCTAATAAAAACCTGTACCAAAGGCAGAATTCCTCTTAACTTTATTGGATAGTTGACCAGATCCTATTCGAATAGTAAAACAGAGTTCAAAAGGCAACAATGTATCACGGTGCTTCCTGGCTTGAATTTGCAGAAAGGAGGGAATAAGTTGTAAACTTCAGGCACTGTCCCATTTTGCTCCTGTTATACCAGCAACATTTCTGTTTCTTCTCTAGCCAAATTCAACATGCAAGATGGTCCTGTAAGAAGTCTGCCACTTTCCCCTTTCACGTTTTCCATGTGCTCCGAGTTCCACACTAACGGACAGTTTGGTATAGTTTTCTTTGATTTTGTAACAAGAGTTGCAGGTGGTTTCATAGAATCGTAGAGTTGGAAGAGACCACAAGGGCCATCCAGTCCAACCCCCTGCCAAGCAGGAAACACCATCAAAGCATTCTTGACATATGCCTGTCAAGCCTCTGCTTAAAGACCTCCAAAGAAGGAGACTCCACCACACTCCTTGGGAGCAAATTCCACAAATTGTTTATGTGTACAATTTTGTTGCTGGAGTCTGAAAAAGATTGTCAGAGCAACAGGTTTTCCAATCCTACATTGTCTAAGCAGCTATTTCAAAATGTTCTTTTTTAAATACCCTATACAAGTTGCAGATTTGAATAATGTCTGACTTTTAGTTTGGTTTTTCAATAGTATCAAATGGGTCTGGTTGAATTGCCAACTAAGCTTTCTTAGACTACACCCCCTTCAAAATATGGGCAATATTGTTTTTTAAGCTGGTAGGCAATTCCCACTGCAAAATTATCTATTAGCTTCAATTCTGTAACAAGGCACTGTTGCTAGTGCAAATAATCATTGACTCAGGTTGCCATCCCAGAAAAGATTACCAGTAATGACACCAAAAGCTCTGAGAACAGATTCAAATTCTTTTAACCCACAATTAATTTCCCAGAACTTTTTTGTGGTTAGGTTTATTGTGCTAAAATAAGCCTGAGTGTCAGCTTTCTAAAAATATATATATTTACAGTAAGTAAATATATACATTTATGGTCAATATGGCTATAAAATTGTGGTGAGCTCAACTCAATGCAAACCCTACAAATGTGTGCCTGTGTATTTAAGGTTTTATTCTTAATGCTTGCAGAAGCGCATTATCAGGGCAACAAGGGCTTTTGTTTAAATGCTGTGCTGTAACAATATTTTGTTTCAGTGTCTTGGTTGGAAATCTGCTTGGTTTGGGCCCAACTCTTCAATGGCAAACCCTCAACAAATCAATGAGGCTTCAATAGGATGTTTGCAAAGCTACTACCAGGCACTACCAAGAATGGAAATGCTTGCCTGGTTGCACCTCTTTCTCCCTCATGCACCCTCTCTTACACAGAATTCCTATTACCATCCTTCATTACCAAATTTACTCAGTGCTACAAAATAAGGAGATGGCAGTGAGTTTATACCCCATGCTCACCTAGAGTACACAACGCTAATACTGGTTGAGATATGCTATCAAAATGCAAAATGAAATCACAAAGCTACTAAAAGACAAGCTACAAAGTTTTGGGATCTGCTGCATAAAACACACAAGGTCATGTAACATTCAATAGTCTACTTTGCACATCAACATGAAACTGACACAAAGCACATATCTCTATGCACAAAAGTAGAGCAGTGGTCTAAAGGAATGTACCCTGCTGCAATGGTCAGTAGTCCATGTTCCACTAGGATGAGCATGCTGGTTAAGTAAGAACTTGTGTGCACACAGATATCAGCTAGAAACATATATAAAACTTGGGAAGGAGGTGCAGCGCATAGGGCAGGTGATTTGCTGTGAGCAACGTGGACTCATACAGGCAAGCATTGTCCCCCTTACCTGTGTGATGTAGGGCTGCATGGGATATTTGTGCAAGGCTCTCTAAAGAATCTGGCCATAGGTCTGTACCAAATTCAGGGGGCTTCATGGAGCAAAACTACCTGTTACATTCTGGGCTGCATTACATTACATTTGGCTCGTTGGCCTTCCAGGTATCCTTTTGACTGTGCCTCCATGATTTGTGCTCATGATGATATTGTGGTGGTTACGCAGAACCCCACTTTCAATACTGTTTGCAAACGTTTTGTGGTCAGCACTGCTTCATTTCCAATCAGTGCATAGCCCGCAACTTCTCGCTGAAATCCTGTAACCTTTTACACCATGGCTGCTCATGTTTATTTTTTGTCTGGCTTTTGTTGTGCTATAGTACAAGAGTGCCCTTCCAGGTGGCAATCATGCAATAACAGGGAATCATTGCAGAACAGCCAATAAAGTGGAATGAGGGGTGGACAGTGCAGAATAATTCTACCACTAATGCACTATTATTGTGTCAATGACATGCTGCAGAATACACTCGCCATTTCCCTCACACCACCCAGTCTGGAGGGGCCTTTTTGTGCTAGGACAGCTGCCTGCCTATAATTTTTGCACTTTTATTTTAAAGCAATAAAGGACACATTCACACACTTTATCCTTAGCTTTGTCTGGTCTTTCTCCGATAATCAATAAGCACTGAAGCAAGAAGATTCAAAGCATTTAAAGAGGCCACCACATATTTTATGCTGGGGTCAGATTTTCATGAACTACAGGGTTGGCATCAGTGAGAAATCCACACCCTGCTCCAAGACCACAGAGCTGACTTTGCTGACATAATTTCTGCAGGTCTACTTTTCAGTTTCTGGTCCAAACATGCACACACTGTTCAAAGTGGCTATTTGTCTCTAAGGCTGAAGTAAACAGGTTAGTCACAGTTTAACAATAAAGAAAGGAAACATCAATCTGGAGAAAGAGAACACATAAGTTTGTGCATCTATGTGCCATGAAAAGGAAAGGGGGCAGATCTGACATAGGGTTAAGTCTGTTAAGCAACGTAAACACTAACACAGCTTTCTCATATAATACATTCAAAAATTGCACATATATCCATAGGAGGAGGAGGAGGAGGAGCAGCAGCAGCAGCAGCAGCATGGGCTCAACACAAGAGCTGTCCACATTTCAAAAACCATCCCCAATTGTGGGAATTAAATACTGGGCTGCAGTTCCATCAGTTCAGAGCTACTCAAACAAGTCCCACCAATACTTTGCAGAGAGATCAGGTGCAGGACTGTACTGTAATGCATCCACAGGAAAAGGTCAGTGTGTCAGGGAAGGAGCGCAAACATTTCTACAGGCCGCTGGACCTGTTTAACCTTTCCTTAGTAGGCAGCAATTCCTTCTGAGCTAATGATGCTTAAACAGCTAAAATGTTCAAAAACTAGATACTGGCAGTAGTTGGATAGCCAGATTCTACATAAACTAGAACTGCTAAACGTAACTGTTATATGATAGCTGCACAACATCTTTTGCCCCAAAGAGAACCACACCTGTAGAAAACTCATCTCTATTTACATAGCTTATTTGTTACATAAAGATGAGCTCTGAGCAACTTTATACCCTGCTTCCTTGTTGCTTTGCAAAGAAGACATGGAAGCCTAGCATTTTTATCCTTGGTTTTGGGGTAAAACACCAGCCTGATAGCGAAGGGGAATAGCTGCTCCTAATACATATTTGCTTCAAACCGTCCCTTTGCTCTTGGCACTGCTCTGTTAACATTATAATTAACAGACGATCAATAATCTTTTTGTGCTGGCAAAAAGAGAAAAACACATCTGCTGCTGCTATTGGAAATATTCTAGACTGATACATCAGAGTTCAGGGTTAAGAAGACAAAGGCACGAAAAAGCAACACACAAGAAAGGTAAACTTGCACCTGGAACTCTGTGGGGGGGGAGGGGAAGCAGTGCAGGCAGGAAATCTGAATGGGAAAATGACCTGTAAGGAGAAGGGATGAGCCCATCTTCCCTGGCACACTTCCACTCAAAATCACTAGTTTGTGTTTTTATTTTTTGGGGGGGCTTTCCATGTAATGTGTCCTTTGACCCCAGCAAGAATAAAAGAAACAGGGAAACTTGTTCAGTCTGCAGCTGACTGTAAGTCACTCAGTGGCCACCTATTGTAGTCCAGGGTTGTCTCATGGGGAAGGAACAATCAAATAAAAGACTGCATCTGCAGGAAGTATGACTGCTATGGCCAAGTCACCCCTGAGATGGAGCCGGGATGACCATGTCTTTGTGAAGAGTGGTGTACCTTCTGGTGGCTCATTCACAGCTGACTCAATTATGTTTGCAGTTGCTGCCATTTGCAGCACTCACTCCACACTCTTACACCTCTAAACAGCAATGCAATAAATAGTGGTTTCCTTAATAAATTTACACACCTCCTTGTCCAAACAAACCACCCGCTAAACTAGGCTTCAGACCTCTTCCTGGCACCTATGACAGGAAACAGAGCTTCCTGGCAAGATAAGTTTGCTCACTATTGGTGACCTTGAGTTCTAGGTTAGAATTTTAAAACTTGCACATAGATGAGGCTGGGGATGAAGAGAGGATTGTGGTGCATCCAAGTGAAAGCAGCGGCTACAAACTAATGTTGCTGCATGATTTTCACTATGCGGCTGAGGGAGTCCGTAGTGGCAAAAGCCAGATACTGGCAACAAAGCCAGTCTTCAAGGCTGACTTTGCATTCCCTGTCCAAAGACTTCTCAGCAAACTTGATCATCATCAGCGTCCGTTTGATGTCCAGCCAGTTTTGGAGCACAGTATCTCTTTGTGCTGGTCTGGAAGAGGCATTGAGAGTCTGAAACAAATCATCCCGGGGACCCCACAGCAAACACTGAAGGACTCCCTTGGCCTCAGATATAAGGATCCTCTCTGATGGGTTAGGGTTTAGCAGGCAGTTAGCAAGCTGCTGAAGCCCCAGGGAATAAAGGGAACGGCAAGGGATACTGGGCAGGTCAGCACAAGTATACTCTTTCTCCTTCAGCTCTGGATTTTCATCAAAGGGATTGCGCAGGTGTAACATTTCATAGATGAGGATGCCGGTTTGGAACTCATCACATTTCTTATACTGTGTTGCTGTGATGATCTCTGGGGCAAGGCGGGACTGGTCTCTTAGGACTTCGGGGTCCACCAGGTGGCTCTTTTGTTTTGCTTGAGAGAAATTGCTCACTATAAGCCTGGCAGGGCAAGCAGCACTGGGAGAGGGCTCCACACTCTCATCGTTCAGAAGGCTTCCCCCTGCCCTACAGTCTACCAGCAAAAGGTTCTCCAAACGCAGATCACAATGAGTGATGTGATACGGTTTCAGGTGTTCTAGACCAGAACACAACTGTAAGAGGAGGAGGCATACCTGCCTTTCATACAAGTCTGGGCTGCTGGCATGGCGGTCTGAGGACTCCAGCACAAAATCTGCCATGGTTAGGTAGGGAACCTCTCGAGTGATGACTACAACTCTGTTGCGCTGCTTGCTTGTGGCTCCTGGCAAATTTGAGCTGTCTTTCTGTGAAACATCCACAGTGTTCTTCTGCCTGTCATCTTCCTGCTCTTCCTCCTCCTCTTCTGGTGAATGAAGATCTTCCCATGGAAGCAGACGAACAGGCACATCAGCTAGGAAATGGCCACAGTCCTGCTGGATGTTGAAGTGGATGGCCAAGCTCTGGCGGATGGCCAGGCTGTGGTAATACTGTTGCGATTCTTTAGCTTTGCTCTTACAGATCTGAAGGGATGAAAGAAAAATAGATCAATTGTCACCCTTGACTACACCCTCCCATTCCAGATACAGAGCAAGGGGAAGAGCATTCCTGGAATGCCTCGTATTCTGATCTCAGAAAACTCATTTTGTAATCTGGAATGTTACTATTCCCCCTTACAATGCAATTTTATGAGTTTTATATTTGCTTGTTGTCATTCACAGGGACTCTAGGACTGGCTTGACCACTCAAAATGAAGGGTTTTAGAATTGCTGTCTGTTTATCAGATATTTTGATCATTTTAATAGATTGTATCCAGTGTTACTCAAACTCACAGTAGAGCACTGAAATGAACAGGGTGGTATCCAAGTAAATTCCACTCAAGTAAGCTATACATCCATTCATTTCAATGGGTCTGCCCCAAGCATGGCTCAGCTTCGATGCAAATTCATGGTTCAGCTTTGAGTAAGAACTTAGTTGATACTGCAACCAGCTTTTTATTTTAATGGGGCGGACACCCATGAGAGGTGGTGGACTCTCCTTCCTTGGAGGTTTTTAAGCAGAGTTTGGCTGGCCACCTGTCATGGATGCTTTAGTTGAGATGCCTGCATTGTAAGGGCTTGGATTAGATGACACCAGGGTCCCTTCCAACTCCAAGATTCTATGATATGCATTTTGGCTCCTTCTTGAGCCTAGGCAAACTATCCTGGGGTAAAACCTCTCATTCAGAAGTTAACTGTCTATATAATCCTTCAAAGCACAGGTGCAGAAGTGGTAAAATTGGTCGCCTATATTCTCTCTGTATCTGAAAATAGGGCACCATTAATTGAAACAGCTACCGTTTAGTTATTCTTGCATCCATAGGGAATTTCTGTCATCACAATTGATTAACTGATGCGGAGAATGGGTTGTCAGAGGATGGACTGTCTAGGTAATAAAGGAAATATCTTACAGCACCCCTATCGTTTGCATTCCAACACCCCCTCATCATTATAGGATGCAGATTATAAAGTTTATGACAAACTGTCAGGGGACCCTGGGTGGGGAGCGAGTTCGCCCAGGAACAGGAACTAAGGGGACCAGCTGAGCAAGAGGAGGGCTGGCTGGAGCGCGAGCCAAAAGGCGGTGCAAGAGCTCTGAGTGAGGCGGAGGGGTCTAGGGATGCTACTGATGCGCGTGTGGGAGAGGAAGTGTCCAAAGGCACTGCAGCAGGGGAGGTATCAGAAGTTGGGGAATCGAGGAGGCTGTTTAGCAGTTCAGGGGAGGGGTCTGGCCCCGCTCCCTCTCCTGAGGTCCGTAAATGGGGAAAGCGTCAGGAACAAAGAAGGAAACGAGGCGGGCCAAGGTTGTTTTGCTCGCGTAGATCGAGACGTGCACCAGTTCCGGATTCTAACTCAGAATAGGCAGTCATGTCTTTCTGAACTCTGAACTGTACATGGAACCAAATATTATGGAACATTTATATGGTACATTCCTTTCTGTATGACTGGCAACTGCTGAACCTTACATGGTGGTGGTTGGCTTGAACAGAGATTTGGGGCTCAACTACATATCTGCTTGTCCCATGATTTCTAGGCATGGTCCGAGAGGTTCATCTTTGGTCCCGCTGCCTTTCCCAGGAAAACCTGCTGTATACTGCTGAATTAGAACAAGGGTAAATCGGGTTTTCTGTGGATTGATACTTGTTCTGAATCAGCAGTAAACTACAGATTTCCCTGGGGTAAGCAAGTGATACAAAAGAAAAACCTATTGGAACCATGCCTAGAAATCACGGGACAAATGGAAGTGTGGATGAGCCCACAGATAAGAAACTGTATTGGGTCATATGATCTCCCCTGGCGCCAATAGTCATCTTAGGCTGCTGTCCAGTTCAGAACATTTTGGTGCACTAGGCTTTGGTATACAGTGATACCTCGGTTTACGACAACGACCTGTTCCGGGGAGCCGGTTGCTCCCCGAGTTCGTCGCTTGCCGAAGGCATGCTTCTGCGCATGCGCAAAGCGCCGATAGAGCGCTTTTGTGCATGTGCGTGCTGCACAGATTGCTTCTGCGCATCCGCGCGGGCAGATGTAAATACTTCTGGATCGCTCGTCGTAAATGGAGGCGGTTGCAAACCGAAGTTCCACTGTACTTACCCCCACCCCACCCTTACTTGAAAAAGGCACCAGGCAAGGGTGCCCACTCTTCCCCCTACTTTTTATAACAGTCCTGGAGATCTTGCTGAATATGATAAGGAATAATGAGGAAGTGAAAGGTATAGGAGTGGGATCCAAACAGTATAAATTAAAAGCCTTCGCTGTTGATTTAGTATTAACTTTACAAGAACTGGAGACTAGTGCAGTTAAAGCACTGGAAATAATACAGGAGTTCGGACAGCTTGCAGGTTTTAAATTGAATAAAATGAAAACCAATGTATTGGGGAAAAATATGACACCAGAAGAAATAAGAAATTGCAGGAAGCCACAGGTTTGATGTTTGTAAAAAAGGTGAAATATCTGGGAGTAAATATGACTGCCAAGAATCAGAGTTTATTTAAAAATAATTATGATAAATTATGGAATGAAATTAGGAGAGATTTGGATATATGGACAAATTTAAAGTTATCTTTGATGGGCCGAATATCTGTGATAAAGATGAATGTACTGCTAAAAATGTTGTTTTTGTTTCAGGTTTTACCTATTGTTGATCATTTGGGTTGTTTTAAGGAATGGCAAAGGGTGTTATCAAGATTCATCTGGCAAGGGAAAAAAACAAGAATTAAATATAAATTACTAACGGATGCTAAAAATAGAGGAGGTTTCTCATTGCCAGATTTGAAGATATATTTTGAGGCAGCAGCCTTTTGCTGGTTGAAAGAATGGTTTTTATTGGAAAACACTGATGTTTTAGATTTGGAAGGTTTTGACAATGCTTTTGGTTGGCATGCATATTTGTGGTATGATAAGATAAAGGTCCACAAAGGTTTCAAATGTCATATAATTAGAAAATCATTGTATAATATGTGGTGTAGATATAAGGATTTGCTAGAAAGGAGAACATTTCACCTTTAGAGGCTAAGCCCCCCCCAAAAACAATTAAATATGGAAACTAAGTGGGTAAAGTATAAAGATATATTGGTGGAAGAAGGAGATCATTTTAAATTAAAAACATATGAACAGAAGAAGGAGATCATTTTAAATTAAAAACATATGAACAGCTAAAGAATAATGTACCGTAAATGATTGGTTGCAATATTACCAGATAAATGAAATGTTTAAAATGGATAAAAAAAGTTGGTTTTCAGATTTAAAAAATCAATCAATCAATCAAAATACTTTATTTGACCGATAGAAAGAAAAACATTTCTCAATACAAATATAAAAATATAAAACTGAAGGCATCAGAGGGATACATAAATGAAGTATGACCGCACTACTGAACCTCCTACAGGTAACCCACATCAAGGCATTCGATTATACGTTTCTGACACTTAAGCGCCAGGAAGAGGAATTTAGCCACCGAGAAGGTTGTTTTCCCAGTGGGCTTGTTTAGCAAATATGCTGCCTGCCGTTCTCTTAGTTGGGAACTAAAGTGAGATAAATATGGGGTTATAAGATATTGCCTTAAATCATTATAAAAGGGACAACTCAGTAAATTGTGTTCTGTGGATTCTACCTCACCCAAGGCACAATGGCACATTCTCTGACTGTATGAGACTCCTCCAAATCTTCCCCTCAAAACCGCCGAATCAAGAACATTCAGTCTGACCGCAGTAAGTAACCTGCGGTATTCCACGTAGTGGATATCTGCCAGGTAACGGGCTGGTGCAGCCTGATAGACCTGCTCCCCTAAAAACATCCCAGATTTCACGCAGGCTATGTCCTCCTGTCTGGCAATATCCCTCAATCTCTGAGCAATCACCGCTTTAGCGTGGCTATACGTCATGGACTCAATATAATGGGAGGACAGACCGCATTTCTGCACTTCCTCTACCACTTCCCCTTCCCATGGAGATTTAAAATTATCCCTCATAATCAGGGGGGGGGAGGGGCAAACCCACCGGTCTGAAACATAGTTTGAGCCATGGCCATAATTTCGCTTTCAGGGCCACATACCTAAAAGCTTGGCAGCCGGTCTCCATCTCATGATGGAGGGATCCTGAGAATGGCCCTGAGGACAGAAGGGGGGATCCTGAGAATGGCCCTGAGGAATTGTGATTGGATAGATTCCAATCTTACAAAGTCCCTACGCGAACCCAAGGCAATGCCCACCAGAAGTAGTGGGAGAACTTTCATTTTAAAGAGTTGCAGGGCAACTTCCACTGTTTGTGTCTGTTTCTAATCAAGAGAGCTGCTTTAGAAGCATTTGTGGCTATGTATCCTCTGTGTGCCAAGAAGGACCTGTTTGATCGAACTATCCGGCCCAGGTATTTGAAACAACTAACCTGCTCTAAGGGAATACCATTAATTGACCACAAATTAGGTTTTGGTCGGGCAGCAAAGACCATTATTTTGGTCTTGTCATAATTAAGATAATTAATTGGCATAATTAAGATGGAGCTCGTGTTGGGTCTCGTATTCATGAAGAGCTAGAAGCATCCTCCTTAACCAAAAATCCAAATTGGAGACGGAATAGTTAGTCTAAAACAAATAATCTCTCGAAAATGTATAATTTATTGTTGGAATGGCATTCAAAAGATGAACAAGTGAAATCTGTAATGATTGATTGGGCGAAAGATGTGGGGCATAGTATCATAATGGAGGATTGGGAAAGATTGTGGAAGAAGAATATTAAGTTTAGTGTGTGTAATGTATTAAGAGAAAATATGATGAAAATAATGTATAGATGGTATTTAACACCGGTAAAACTAGCTAAGATCTATCATACACAAGATAATAAATGTTGGAAATGTAAGAATGTGGAAGGAACCTTTTATCATATGTGGTGGGCTTGCCCCAAAGTAAAAGACTTCTGGGAAAAGATGTATAATGAAATGAAAAAAGTGTTGAAAAACACCTTTATTAAAAAAAAAACCAGAAGCCTTTCTACTTGGAATAGTTAGAGAAGAAATTCCTAAAAAAGATATTACGTTTTTTTTTGTATGCCACAACAGCAGCAAGAATTTTGATAGCTAAGAATTGGAAGATGCAACAGTGGATGATTGGCAAATGAAGATGATTGAATTCATGGAACTGGCTGAGCTGAACGGGAGACTATGTGATCAGGGAGAAGAGTCGGTGGAAGAAGATTGGAAGAAATTTAAAGTTTATATAAAAAAGAATTGTAATATTGGAAGTGTATGGTTTAGATTTGGAAGTACATAGAGGTTGTATAGGAAAAATATGTTAAGTATTTTAGGAATTAGGTATAAGTGTTAATTAAGAATAAGTGAAATGAATGTTAAGAAGATATAAAATGACTGGAATTATGATATGTAAATTACTAAAGTTGATTTACAAGGAAACACAGTAAGGGGGGACAAGAGGAAATCACAAATGTTAAGATATATGAATCATAAATGTGAGTATCTTTTTTCTTTTTCTTTTTTGTATTTTTATGTTTAATTTTTTTTCTTTTCTTTTCTTTTCTGTGTATTTTCATATTCTGTATTTTTTATTCTTATAAAATGAATACATATTATTTGAAAAAAACACACAAAACTGCTAATGTGAAAGTACTCAGCAGGAGTCATGTTGGGTTCTCCCTCCCACTGTGCACTGTTCAATAATTAGAGCCTTGCACATGTTTTGTACTGAAAACTGCCCCTATCTGGTTGCTTTTCATCCCTGAAAGTGTTGTTTACTGCAAACAGTAGTATCAGGGAAAACAAAAACCAGGTAGGCAGTGATTTTCAGCAGAAAACCTGTGCAGGGTCCCAACTGAGAGCACATTTCAGAATGGGACCCTGCGGCTAACTTTTCTTCAAATTAAAAGTGACCAGGAGAAGCACACTTGTTTAAATACCTGACTAGTATCAAATGCAATTTGGTCCTTAGGCAGTGAAATCATAGTTCTGTAAGTCCTTGCCATAAAAAGTCTGTATTTAATTGCAATCTGTAAATCTATTTTTTAAAATATATTTTTCTGTAAAATTATGTATTGTATTATTTTAATTTCTACATTGTAAACTACTTTATTATTTAATAAAATAATGTACACTTTTGAAAATAAATAGAAACAAAGTAATTTAAGTTGCTCCTCTGTATAAATAATGAAAAAGTGTAGCTACTCATATAACTAATTATAACAGCAGTTTGCTAAATAGGCAAGAATAGTTTTTTTGTTTTTTTTAAAGTCATAAGTGTAAAAAAACAAACAAAGGGGAGGCCAATAAATTCACTTTAAAGAAAGAAGGAATTTGGGGCACTAACATCCTCAGGTTTTGTTTACTCAATGCATTTCTGAAGGGTCATTGGAGGGCATTTTCCCAGGACCATCCTGGAAACATATGGAATGGAATGTATGAGAAAGGGCTTAAAGAATGATCCTAAAAATTGCTGCTCTAGCAAATAAAAGTTTATAACAGGATATACAAGCATGTAAACCCAAACATGGCTTAAGCTAATAATGAAATCCTGTTATTCTGCTGCAATTATTTTTTATTTTTTATTTATTGGATTTATATACAACCCTCCATCAGGAGATCTCAGGGTGGTTCACAGGATAAAATATAATTATTTAGGATCAGGATGAAATTACTGTTTTGAGGTTGTCGGTGTTGTTCTTTATTGTTTTAACTGTACAGTCAAACCTCGGTTTAAGTACGCTTCGGTTTGAGTACTTTCAGTTTAAGTACTCCGCGGACCTGTCTGGAACGGATTAATCCACTTTCCATTACTTTCAATGGGAAAGTTCACTTCAGGGTAAGTACGCTTCAGGTTAAGTACGGACTTCCGGAACCAATTACAGCCATACCTTGGGTTAAGTACGCTTCAGGTTGAGTACTCCGTGGACCCATCTGAAACGGATTAATTCACTTTCCATTACTTTCAATGGGAAAGTTCACTTCAGGTTAAGTACAGACTTCCAGAACCAATTGTGTACTTAAACTGAGGTACCACTGTATTGCATTTTTATATGCTGCCATAAATGTAATATTTCACTATTTAAAAATTCACTAGCTATCACAAAAGAGCATGTTTCTTTGTAACCGCTAAGCACAAAGACAGTCAATAGTAATGAAGTGCAATGGACACTAAGTAAAGTTCTGGAATTTGATTAGTGGAGCGACTATTTTTAATTATCTTCTTACCTTGACTGCATAGTTGTTGAGTGGATCTTTTGCATAAGAAGCTGGGTAGTAGACAGCATCACCAGCCTCACAACATGGCTTGTCACTGGTTAATCTGAAGTCTGACCAGCTGTCTAGCCCAAATCGAAGCTGATCTTTCTGCCCAGACATGAAAAGGTCTTCACATTTGGCAGACAGTTTCTTCAGGGAATCAGTGTGAAGGCTTCTGATTCTGCTCACCACCTCCCCTCGGTTTTCGATTCCTCTATAAAGTGCTTGTCTCTGTGGTTTCTGGACAGTCTTGCCATGTTTGCTGTGGGTAGCAGGTCTACCTGACAGAAACTCCATGCTACTGGAGCACCTGTCTTTCACACCGGTAGCAGTTAGGCTGGAAAAACCATTTGCTGCTGATGAGATTGCCAGTCCATTTTCTGGAGGCCTGTCCAAGGAATCTCCTGACTCATGGTCCATCGCCTTGAATTCGGAGCTGACAGAAGAGCAGGCACTGTTTGCTTCCCAGTTGGTGTCAATGTCATAAGTGGGATTGGCCATCACACACAGGCCACTTTCAAGGGCCTGATTCTGGTGTTCCTTTGGAAGTGGTTCCGTGTGAGCTCTTATAATGGTTTTCTTTGGCAATGGAGGTGGTGTGGGATGTAAGGTAGCCGTCATGTCTGGGTCAGATATTCCCCCAAAAGTAATGGCATCGTCCAAAGCCCCCTTGGGTTGCCGTGGTTGCTTTGGAGGTATCATAGCTGCTCTGGATTGCCCTATGTAACAACAGAAAACAGTTGTCGTATTTTTTTTTAACTTAGAAAGATACATATGCACATGATATTTTCATTGACAGAATGAAGAGGAGCATGAGTATTTCAGTTTAAGGCTGGACAGGAAGTAATTCTTTAGTGGGAAGACTAAAACTTCAGAACCTAAACCAGTATCACTATAACAGAGAATATACAGAGAGACTGCAATTATTTGTTAGATGTTAGTCATTGTTTTGAAGACCTAAATAAAAATCTGTATTTATAAAAACATAGTTGGAATACAGTATAGAAGGAAAATGTTGTTATCTTCAGTTAGAACTATGTTCAGTTGAACATTTGAAGCCCCATAGCATTGTAGCATTGTAGAACAGAGGGATCTTCTAAAAAGTGCAATGACCGAGACTTCCTTAAACCTTTCACATCTCTTTCTACATATATTCATTTAGCACCTATCAAACATGTTCTTAAAGTTGTCTACATTTTTATGGTATAACTATTGCTGAGGTCATTACAAATGGGTTTCAAATAAAATTTAACTCAGAGTACGTAGAACATTTAAAAATTAAATCTTTACTTCAAATGTTTGGGAGGCACAAAAAAGTTAAGCAACAATATTTATTTTTATGAGTTCTGAACACATAAATGTCTGTTCATTCCCATAAGAACATTAAACCATTGCATATTCTCATAACCAGTTTCTCAAGTGAGCATGAAAAACTCAGACAACACATAAAGAAAAAGCAATATATTTCTGTGCTGATGCAAGGTGCTTACCTAAGTTACTATATGTAGCGCTGCAGGCACTCCCATCAGAAGAATCTGACATTTCCTCCCTTTCCTCTTGTCCTTGTGGTATTTTGGGAGGGGACAGTGGAAGAAGGGGCCCATCACTGCCACTGTCCTGCTTTTCAATTGCAGATCTTGGAACCCGAGGGGAACCATCAGGCACTTGACTAAAACAAAAGCAAAAGTTCCAAATGGACACCAGCAATGTAAATTCTTTAGAGGACTGCAGTCTCAGTTTTACTGAACTGACTCATGGTGCCGCAAAAAGCTGCTGTTTTGCTTTTTTCAGAGTTTCTAGCTTAAAAGCTCCTGAATATTCAAAGATGTAGCCATGTTCACTACCACATTAATGGTAGATAGTATTTAATAGTATACAGTATATTGCTACCATTAACCAGTAAAAAAAAGAAAAGAAAGGTTAGGCCCAGTATTTAACACTGGAGAGGTAAGCATTAAAAACTCCATAAAATGCATCCTATCACTCAAGGAGAAAAGATAAAGCAGTTTCAGATTTCAGTCAAGAAAACTGAAAACACTGACTCATTGTCATTTAGCACATCTGTAGTATTCAGCACAATGTATTAAACTAAACTAATCATGCAAAACAATAACATCATTTATTCCAATCAGAGAAAGGCTGCAATCTTATTTAAAAATCTATATATACCAATGGTTCTAAATTATTGTCCAAAACAGTGCAAAACAGGACATGGAAGTATACAGGGTTTATGCTGTATCTATGTGAAGGAAGGATTTCCCATATGAGAACTGGAAGGCAAGATTTTATCGTTAGAGAGGGGTCAATGTCAACATAAAATTGCAGCCTAAAAATGGTTGATCAAAGCACAAAATGCAGCTCACAAGCAATAAACAAATTAGGGCAACCAGTGTTTACATATTACTGAAACCACCTGTACATGCTGGCATAAATAATCCTCAACAGTTAGCAAACCTAGACAGAAAAGTGTTCCCCAAAAATTGTCATGTTACTGAGCCTTTCATTACTGATGTCTGTTTTATTAACATGCAAAAACCAGTGTAAACCACAACATATTAAGTGCAAAACAGTGTACAGCAAAGGGTTAGTCTATGTAATTCCACACATTAGGACACATTCAAAAATCAAATCTGAGAAGTTGTAAATTCACTTTGGGAACTACAGTCATACCTCGACATCCGAACGACTCGACTTCCAAAGGTTTCGACCTTCTTTTCACTGTGCGCCCCCCGTGCACACATTCTGCGCCTGCACAGAAGCGGCACGCAGGGTCGGCGCATGTGCAGAAGTGCAAAATTGCGCTTTGCGCATGCGCACAATGAGCACTTCAACAACCAAAGACTTCGACTTACGAAGACAGCCGCAGAACAGACTGTCTTCGTAAGTCGAGGTACCACTGTAGAGGCATGGAGAAGACAGTGCTTATCAAACCTTATTAACACCCCCCCTTTTTTTACTCACCAATAGATAGAGCTAATCTTTCAAAACAGCCTTTCTCTGATAGCTGTGCTATTTTGAAACAAGGGTTCCTATTACAGGATAGTGTCTCTGATTTTTTTTAATTGATTGGTGAAGTAGAGAACAGGCTCCTTTCTAGCCCCCCAGATATGTGAATTTTTTCTACGTATACTTTTGAGAAACATGCTGCCAAAGTAAATCAACAACTAGTAAGGAAGAAAATTTAAAAAAGAAAGAAGAGGAACTCACCCGCTATATTCACTCACACAGTTCCCCATTAAAGGCAATTCTCTCAGAGCCTTCTTGAGCCTTTTAATCATGTCTCGAAACTCTGGTGAAGCATGTCTCGAAACTCTGGTGGGGTTGGGTGAGCTACAAGTTGTGCAAAGCTGTGAGCAACCAGGACTGAACTCTGCATAGGAATGATTTCACCTAGTGCACCTTGATGTTTACCTCCAGGGGATGGTCTGGGGAATGTGCCAGAACACCTCAGGAAAACCAGCAGAAGCCAAGCCAAAGCCGTGCCCTCTTAACCCTCTCCTGACTACAGCACACAGCTTACATTGTTTCAGAATGGTTTTTTTGGCCAAGTCACTGAACAAGCTGACAAAGTCCCAAGAGTAGTCGCTATCTCCTTGGCAAAAAGAATACATATGAACCTGCTTTTAAAACATGGTCACAAAAACTAAACAGGGGCACACATCAGTTTTAGAACTGCAATCATGAGGCAACAGTCTTGACGGAAGGAGGAATCATCTTCCATTCCCTGGTCAAAGTTGTTTAAAAAGGGGGGGGGGTTCTGGGAGAGCCTCTGTTGGTAATGTACAGAACGTGAGATTTTCAATTCACCACTCAGCTATATATACTATACCCTCCATATCTCAAACTAACATACCTAGTCCAACCCTCTGGCATGCCTGGTGTGTGTGTGTGGGGGGGGGGGGAGAGAGAAATTATGGTTCAAGCCCCACATTGGGCAAAAGATTCCTGCATTGCAGGGGGTTGGACTAAATGATCCTGGTGGTCCCTTCCAACTCCAATTCTATGCATATTACCTTGAGCTCCTAAGACAAAAGTTAGCATAAAGATGCAGCAAACAAACACACAAACAAACAAACAAATCCTACTACAAATCCTGATCGAATCTGGACTGGCCTCCCTGCAAGGGCCAATACAAGCATCCCAACACCCACTGAAGTAAAGGAATATCAATCCCAAGATAGGAACACAGGAAGCTGCTTTAGCTACAGGGGTGGGGGTGGGGGCTAGCCAGGTTTCTTTGCCCCAGGTAAAGCCTCCAGAGGGCTGCCAGTGTGTGTGTACATTTTAAAATCCACCTAGAGATGCCAGAAATTGAACCTAGGCTCTTTGCATGCAAAGCTGGAAAGTGGGAAGCAGCAGGGACTGAAGAAGGAATGAAGAGCCTCCTCTTTCTTTCTTCCAAAGACAAAAAAACAAATAAAACCCACAATTCTTTATTATTTTCCAGCAACTCAGGACCAACTGTCCAGAACAACAAAGTTTAAGGGCCTCTCATTTATATTCTCTTTCAAATTATAAGAAATGTCAATCTCTCACTAGAAGTAGCAAAGACCTGTATCTACTCAACCTAAACTCAACATAAGACAATGGCAATTTCTGATTCAGGCACAAGAATCAAGAATCTAGTGAAGAGGCTAGAGTTCCAAACAGAGGAATGAAGTTTTACTGGTGATATAAATTTTACTCAAAGCTTTAATCTCTTAGCAATTAGAGAAATATGACAACATTTTGAAACATATTTACTTAGAATCCTAGAACTGTAGAGTTGGAAGGGACCAAAAGGGTCATCTAGTCCAATCCCCTGGAATGCAAGAATCTTTTGCCCAACATTGGGCTCGAACCTACAACCCTGAGATTAACAGTCTCATTATCTACTGACTGAGCTATCCCTTCTGGTAGCATAACATTTATCTTTCCCCACCCCCTGCTTCTTCATCTAGTTTCTTACAGGTGACAAGTAGGTCTGTGGATGGACTCCTTCAATGAAGTCTAACCTTAAAAAATCTGATCCTGCCAAGATATACAAGAAACTGGATAAAACCTGAGAAACAGCCCAACCTCAAAGTTCCACTGCCTCCACAAAAATGCAGCATGATGCATATCCCCTTTATATATAAACAAACATGCACACCCCCTTTATATAATCCACCATCACAATGATAGGCAATATCTTCAATTTATTGCTGGCCAAGTCTCTCTCTCTCTCTCTCTCTCTCTCTCTCTCTCTCTCTCTCTCTCTCTCTCTCTCTCTCTCTCTCTCTCTCTCTCTCTCTCATAAATCTTTATTATATTTGTGTGAGTTAATACTTTGTGATAACTTGAAAAGTTATGCTGGCCAAGTCTCTTATGGCCACATGAAAAAATTCAGAAGGCTATGAATCGCTCAAAGTCCATCTTGAGAAAGACATATTCTGTGCCCAATGTTGATGTACATTTTAAAGTTACTATCATAAACCCTAAGCCTTGGATCAAGTGGTAAGTAAGAGCAAGCGTTTTACAGTGAATACAGTATTGGTTGTGGACTCAATACTTGGATTCAAACTTTTGTTCATCATTCATGATGAGCTTATTGAACAGCCTTGAGAAAATACCTCTCTGTTAATGTAACTATCTCACAGGGTTCCTGTTAGGACAAAAAGGAATAACATCACACCCCCCACCATTATCTCTATAGAAATAGGAGAGATACCTTGATGCTTGTTGGCTATTCCTCCTGAAACCATGTATGCAAGAGAAGCACTGATTGACTGAGAGGAGGGGAAGGTAGTTAGTTCAGACCTCAAATGCTCAATCTTCCTAGAAATAGCAGTAAAGAAAAGGTTCTTGGTGCAGAACTTAGATTATTGTGTCATCAACAACCGACAGACTTCTCTCTTCATTTGCATGTTTGAAAGTGACAAGACAAGGCTTCAATGAAGACTTCAGAATGCTGAATGGCAAAACTTCTGCCTGCCAGAGTCCTAAATACATAAGGCAGTTGCAGGGGTGACAAAAGAAAAAAGCAGATGCCAAAGAAGAGGTGGGGATAGGACCTTTGCTTTATTGCATTTGTTGCCAAACTTGCTACCCCAACTGAGGTGCTAGCTGGAGGGAAGGGCACTTGCTGGGTGCATGTTTACTACCCTTGCTCCTTCTTAGGCAGTTTTCCAGTCATCCGTACTCTCTCCCTTCCCACATCCTACAAGATCATGAGATCTACTGAGAGTTTGGGCAGGCATTCCCATTGTCAAGTCCTGCAGGAGAAATCCCCCCCCCCCCAATACCAGGGCCACATCATATCAAGATTGTATGCGATGGGCCCAATCACTGACCCAGTTACCATTTTCCTTCCTACATTCCACCTCAAACTAGCTGACGGTGACTTGATAAACCACAACCAATGTTCTATCCTGATCTAGAGTGCTTTCCCCCAAATCTGCTACAATGTACAAAAGTTGTGTGACAATTGTTGCAGGTTTCTAAACAGACTAAGCAAAAGGATTTCCAGAAGGTAGAAAGCTTTAAAAGGTCTTTTACCGTCTCAGTACTGCATCACTCCAGCCACCCCTGGTCCCAAGTCAAGGACTCTTTTACTATCTGCCTGCTAAATTCTAAATTTTCTAGTTCTTGTGCAAAGAGCCAGAATACCTCTGACAAAAGGAAAAATGCATTGAGTCAAGGTCACGAGGTATCTATCACAGGGAGCAACTGTGTGCTGTCCCTCAAAATGAGTTGCTAATTGGTTCAGTTTAGAGGGCATCAATGTTATCTTTTCTCAAACACCTGACAGAGCTGCATAAAATGAGTAAAATAAAAAAATTCCTTCAGTAGCACCTTAAAGACCAACTAAGTTTATATTTTGGTATGAGCTTTCGTGTGCATGCACACTTATAGTGTGCATGCACACGAAAGCTCATACCAAAATATAAACTTAGTTGGTCTTTAAGGTGCTACTGAAGGAATTTTTTTATTTTGCTTCGACTCAGACCAACACGGCTACCTACCTGTAAATAAAATGAGTAATCAGTGAATTCTGGCTTGGTGGCTCCAAACTGTTAGGAAGTTTTTGATGGGGGGGGGGCAAGCTGGCTGGTGGTGGCTCTCACATCATCTTTTGTTAGAATTCTAGCAGCTTGATGGAAACTTTGTAATATAACTAATGCTAAGCACAGCATGCATTTTGATATTTAATTATTCTAGATTAGGAGTAGCCAATGTAGCAGTTTACATTTGTTGTTGGATTACAGTTCCTTTCATTCTTGACCACTGGCCATGCAGGGTGAGACTGATGGGTTTGTAGTCCAAAACCAGCAGAAGGCACCAGTTACCTACCCTTATTCCAGATCTTAAGTGGGATGGCATTTTCTTTAAAGTTAACCCATTTAACCTCCATTTGTTTCTCCAACCCTCCAACCTTCACGACTCTCTGTTTTATCAAATTCTAAAAGCAACAGATATAATTAAGAATATGCACCAATTTATTATGTTTCTCCCCGCCCCCATATGGGTTTGAGGGATACCCAAACAATAATAAAGTAAGTAATAACTTTAAAATAACTATGTAGGGCTGGATTTCCCCTAAATTTTACTTATGTAACTCTTAGTCAAAATGGTTTCCAAATATGCCTTGACCATGTGGTATAAAAACTTTCTATATTGTTTACCTGCAGAAACTAACACATGAATGTAAAGTGACCAAGGGCTCTGCTACACCACAATATTTTGCAGCCATATGGGAGCCTTGGTTGTTTTTTTTTTTACTTATATTAACATTCACATCTTGTTCCAGGTAAGTACAATATCATTTGGAATAATTATTGAACTTCTTTGGCCCGTTGTTTTCTTCTCATGACCTCTGAATGTTTTCTTTCTTTGCTGTCCCACTAGTGTTAGTTGTATGTGTAGTTTTGCTTCTTAATGAATTTGTGTTCTATGTTTTTGAGCTAATCAGTAAGATTGAATAGAAGAGAGCCACGTAAAACACTTCATTTAGGATTGCTCTTTATTGCTATATTTTTTGTTGATTTTTTTTAAAAAAATGGCTATCAAACCTCGAAAGTCACCTTTTCCCATGTCCTCCCCTCCTGTATGTTTGCAACAAGAACTTGAAAGCTTTGAATCTCCTTAAAGTAACAGGTCTAATTAAGCCATATGGATTACATAGGCACAGATTTTGCTTAAAACAGGATGGCAAATCCTAAATCACAGTCTAAAACAGAACATGAACATCTAAATCTGCATTTTGTCTCCCCAAAATATAAACATGATTAAAAGGGCACTTTGGGGTATGTGTGTCGATTCTGAGTTCATGCAAAGGAAGGATTCAAGAGAGATGCAGGGAATTTCTCTTGCAATTGCTCAGAGGAGGGTAGTTGCAAAAACCCTTGAGAAGAAAATAATACCGTATTTTTCGCACCATAAGGCACACCTGACCATAAGGTGCACCTAGTTTTTAGAGGAGGAAAACAAGGAAAAAAATACCCTGAATGAAACAGTGGATGTATGATTTTTTGTGGTTCATACTGTGGCCTGAGGATCCATGTGCTTTTACCTCCCACCCCCCCACCCCCAGGCAGCCTCTTTTATCTCTAGCGTCTCTTATCTCACTCCCAATCCTTGCCGATCAGCTGCTCAGCTTTTGGCTAGACTCCAAGGGCTGGCATTGAAGGGGCGGGGTTGAGAGAAAAGTGACAGGAATGTTTGAACGTTTCAGCTGATATTGCAGCTACAGAACAGAAGCAAAAAAAGGGGGGTGAATGAAAGAACAATGCTCAAGAATGTGAAGGGTAGGTTTATGTTGTAGCAGAGCAGAAAGAAGACCTGATTCAAGCTCCAGTTCCGACATGTGAGGAGAAGGGGGAGGGGGACAAGCAAAGTCTCTCTCTCTCTCTCTCTTTCTCTCTCTCTCTCTGTGCGTGTGTGTGTAGCAAAGGGGGACAGAGAGATAAAGGATGCAATGAGGATGGGGGGGGAGAGAAGAAAAGGAGGACCAGTTTGATGAGGGAAACACCGTGGGGGGGGGGAGTGTGGAAATCCTAAAAGGAATTTGGGGGGAGCAGGGTGGGGTGGAGAGAATCGCAGTGCATGGAGAGGGGAAGAAAAGAACAATAGTCCGTGGCCGAAGAAGACACAGAAAGAAAGAGAGAGAGAAGCATGGGGAAAGTGGAGGGGGACAGGGAAGAGAGAGGAAAATAAAAGAGAAAAGCCACAATCAGGTTTGGATGGCAGCAAGGGAGCAATGAAGGAGCCGAATGAAACGGAGGGTGTGTGTGGACGAGAAAGCCTTCAATGACTGGGAGTTGTGTGTCTGTGTGTGAGTGAAAAGAGGATAGAAAAGCAAGTCAGCCTTTCCAGCAGGGAAACTGTGGAAGGGGAAAGAAAGAGGGAGGGGAACACTCGACCACCCTCCTACCACTCTTTCCTGGGGGGGGGGGGGAGATGAACCCCACCCCCATCCCTTACACACCCCGCTGAGGGGGCGCCCCTCTCCCTGCGAGGGCGGGAAGTGCCCTGAGGCGAAAGTATGCGGGATTGAGGTGACGTCCGTCTGCTGGCTTGCCCTCCTGCGTGCCTAACCTGTGGGGAGCAGTGAGGCAGCGGCAGCAGCGGCCAGCAGGAGGAGGGCGAGGGCGGCATGAGGGCCCCGCAGCGCGGCGAGGGCAAAGGCGAGCCGAGGGGCGGCGAGGAGGAGGAGGGCCTCTCCCGCTCACACACCCCCTGGCACTGCTGGTCCCAAGCAGGAGAGGGGGCAGTTTCCCTTGCTTGCTCGCTCTTTGCTGGACAAGAGGTGCTGTGCCTCGCCGGTGGGGCGGCTGAGGGAGAAGCGGACGGCGGCAACTGAGACTCTGCGGAAGGGGGCGGGGAGCCTCGTTGTGCACCGGGTGGGGGCAGCGAGCAGGGAGGAGTGAGGAGGGACGGGCGGAAGTCATGGCTTTGGCGGCGGAGGCATCCCTCAGCTCCCGACTGCAGTGGCAGCCAAGGGATCCTGCTGTGCTGGAGCCATGCCATTCGCTCCATAAGATGCTCTGACTTTTTCTCTTCCTTTTTAGGAGGGAAAAATTGTGTCTTATTTGAATCCCTGCTTGAGCTCCCGTTGCTCGGTCCCAGCTCCTGCCAACCTAGCAGTTCGAAAGCATGTCAAAGTGCAAGTATATAAATAGGTACCACTACAGGGGGAAGGTAAACGGTGTTTCCATGTGCTGCTCTGGTACGCCAGAAGCGGCTTTGTCATGCTGGCCACATGACCTGGAAGCTTTACGCTGGCTCCCTCAGCTAATAACGCAAGATGAGCGCCGCAACCCCAGGAGTCGGTCACGATTGGACCTAATGGTCAGGGGTCCCGTTACCTTTACCTTAAAGGTAAAGGTAAAGGGGACCCTGACCATCAGGTCCAGTCGTGTCCGACTGGGGTTGCGGCGCTCATCTCGCTCTACAGGCCGAGGGAGCCAGCGTTTGTCCGCAGACAGCTTCCGGGTCATGTGGCCAGCATGACAAAGCTGCTTCTGGCGAACCAGAGCAGCACACGGAAACGCCGTTTACCTTCCCACCGGAGCGGTCCCTATTTATCTACTTGCACTTTGATGTGCTTTCGAACTGCTATGTTGGCAGGAGCTGGGACCGAGCAACGGGAGCTCACCCCGTTGCAGGGATTCAAACCGCCGACCTTCTGATCAGGAAGCCCTAGACTCTGTGGTTTAACCCACAGCGCCACCTGGGTCCCACCTTTACCTTACTGTCCTTCAATGAAACAGAAAGAGCGCATGGGGGAGACAGAAGCAGAACTATGGTAATTCGCCTTGAATACTATAGGCTCAAATACTCAATTTGCAGAGCACTACAGAATGTTAAAAACCTAAAATATGGAAATATTTTAGGATATCACTGAAATATTCCAGGATATCAGCCTGGCCACAGCTCTCCACCCTTACACATCAGCAATAAAAGAAGTGGGCACAGTATATCGATGGGGCTTCCTTTTTAAGTTGATAGTCCAGCACAAAGGCAGAACATGGGTTGTGGGTGATAACCAACAGCCTGACAACATGCTAAAAGAGCTCCATCTCCAAGCAGCAGATGACACCCCCCCCCAAGCTCCCATCCTCAGCTCATGCCTGCAAGAGCACCGTCTCAAGCTGGACAATTAAGAAATGCAGGAAGAAGGAAGGCAACTAAGCAGAAAGTAAGAAATTTGTTTTGTTTTATTTCCTTATGCGTGAAAAGGATCTGGATTCTACTCTAACAAGTACAACAGTAAATGGTAAGAGCCCTTGTCCCAGGCTGGGAAGAGAAGATGTGAAGATTAGCAAGAAGCCCCTGCCTGTCCTGGTAATTGGGATCTCCATCACTCCTATGTTCCTGATGGCATGCTGGAAATCTACCCGAAGATTTGTGTACATAGCTTTCAGTTTATGTCATTTGATTTTCAAGGTAGAAGTGATGTATATGATATTTACATATTGTTTTGATGTATTCCTTTTTTATGTGGTAGACCAGTATTGTTTGTTATTGATTCTGTTTTGTTTACTCATGAATGTAATGCTATGAAAACTCAATAAAAACTGACATGATTTGCCTCACAGCTAATCAAAGTACAGTTGTGCCTTGGTTATGCAACAGCTTAGTTCCTGAACATTTTGGCTCCCGAAGACCACGAACCCGGAAGTGACTGTTCTGGTTTGTGAACTCTTTTTGGAAGCCGAATGTCTGATGGGGCTTCTGATTGGTTGCAGCTGCTTCCTGTAGCCAATCAAAAGCCGTGCTTTGGTTTCCGAACATTTTGGAAATTGAACAGACTTCTGGAACGGATTCCGTTTGACTTCCAGGGTACGACAGTATGACATAATTGTTTACATTTCACATAATCTTTTTTCCTTCCTCTAAAGTAGCAATGAATGAAAAAAAAATTGACAACTCAAAGTATAACAAATATAGCATACACAGGTAACAAAACTATATGGCAAGAATATACACCCCATCAATATAAGTGCAGTATCATGAGGTTTTTCAGTTCTGATTTTATTTTCACAGATAATAATTTCTAGAAATATGTTACTTCAAACACTAGGGGTGCAATACTATATAGATTTTCTGGGTTCATCCAACTTAGGATGGAAAATGGTCAAGCATATCTCAGTGTTTGTAATAGATCACAGGTACTGATATTTTAAGGTTAAAAATCAGTGGTCCAGTTTCTCTGATGTCTTATTTCAGTAAAACATGGACAGTAAAACAGAACAAAGAGTATTGTGGTATTATAATGATTAACAAATTTACTATGCCACAAGCTTTTGGGGACCAGAGCCTGTTGGGAGTGTTGTGGGTATCAAGGAGTTAACACTGTGTTAAGTGGAAATGCTGACTCATGCGGCATGAGTCAGCATCATGAGTGGTGGGGCATTGACGAACTGATCTATAGCCAGTTAGGATAAAGACAGTGGTATCTTGGTTCCCAAAATTAATCCGTTCCGGAAGTCTGTTCTAAAACCAAAGCATTCTAAAACCAAGGCACGCTTTCCTATAGAAAGTAATGCAAAATGGATTAATCTGTTCCAGACTTTTAAAAACAACCCCTAAAACAGCAATTTAACATGAATTGTACTATCTAACACAGGCATCGGCAACCTCCAGCCCATGGAGTATGAGCTGGATTGGGGCAGCTCAGCTGGGGAGTACGAAGCCTCTGCTTCCCAGCTGAGAGATCTTCGCCCCTACTCCTGCTTGCACAGGAGTAGGAGTTGGATCGGGGCAGCTCAGCTGGAGAGGTGCAGGCTCCGTCACTTTTCCATTGAGGAGTGTGTGGCTGTGTTCACCTCAATAGAGAAGTTTAAAGGAGCATTGTGTGGCAATGTGGAGACAGCCTGACAACTGCCTCAGCAACAGTTTAGGGGCTCTCAGATACAGCTGCTGGGCTGCCTCCAGCTTCCCCACCCCAGCAACCAGGGCTGGTGCGTCCATAAAGGCGAGCTAGGCAGCCACCTAGAGCGCCGTCATGCAGGGGGCGCTGCCAGCCTGCCCCCCGCTTTCCCTCCTCCTGCTGCTGGCTGCTGAGGCGCTTCCCTGCAATGCCCTGCAGGGGGCGCAGGGCCGCGCCGCACGACGGGGAGGCGGGGTAGAGCCCATGTACCTGAGTGTGGAGCTTACAGAGAAAGCTATGTATGACATTTGATGTGCTTAGAAAGTACCTGCCACCAAATGCATTCATCCATCCATAACGCTTAGGTAACACAGATAATCCTTACATAGTTCAGACTTCAATTGGGGCACAAGGAAAGGGGCATATGACAACTAGCTGACTACAGATGTAGTGTGCAAGTTGAATCACATGTACAAATACAAATATATACTACATATTATTATGGAATCAAGCATGGAAACATGTACCCATTTTGCAGATGGGGGCTCTGAGGCCAATAATTTATATTTCCAAGGAAACAAGCCACCACCTTAGTCCTATGGAGAATTAGGTTTGGCTAACTCTGCAAGAATTAAATTGCAACCCTCATATACTACAGGCCACCTGAATTTTTGTGGTCAAATAAAAAAGTTTGGGGAGGACTGTAGCTCAATGAGGGGAAAAGAGAGGACCCAAACAATTACCGCCCAGTCAGCCTGACATCAATACCAGGAAAGATTCTAGAGCAGATCATTAAGCAAACCTACCTAGAAAGAAACTCTGTGATCACTAAAAGTCAGCATGGGTTTCTGAAAAATAAGTCATGTCAGACTAATCTGATCTCATTTTTTGACAGAATTACAAGCCTGGTAGATGAAGGGAACGCTGTGGATGTAGCCTATCTTGATTTCAGCAAGGCCTTTGACAAGGTGCCCCATGATATTCTTGTAAAGAAGCTGGTAAAATGCGGGCTAGACAATGCTACCATTCAGTGGATTTGTAACTGGCTTACTGACTGAACCCAAAGGGTGCTCATCAATGGCTCCTCCTCATCCTGGAGAGTAGTGACTAGTGGGGTGCCACAGGTTTCTGTCTTGGGCCCAGTCTTATTCAACATCTTTATCAATGACTTAGATGATGGGCTTGAGGGCATCCTGAGCAAGTTTGCAGACGACACCAAATTGGGAGGGGTGGCTAATACCCCAGAGGACAGGATTACACTTCAAAATGACTTTAACAGATTAGACAACTGGGCCAAAGCAAACAAGATGAATTTCATAGAATCATAGAATCATAGAGTTGGAAGAGACCACAAGGGCCATCCAGTCCAACCCCCTGCCAAGCAGGAAACACCATCAAAGCATTCCTGACAGATGGCTGTCAAGCCTCTGCTTAAAGACCTCCAAAGAAGGAGACTCCACCACACTCCTTGGCAGCAAATTCCACTGCCGAACAGCTCTTACTGTCAGGAAGTTCTTCCTAATGTTTAGGTGGAATTTTCTTTCTTGTAGTTTGAATCCGTTGCTCCGTGTCCGCTTCTCTGGAGCAGCAGAAAACAACCTTTCTCCCTCCTCTATATGACATCCTTTTATATATTTGAACATGGTTATCATATCACCCCTTAACCTTCTCTTCTCCAGGCTAAACATACCCAGCTCCCTAAGCCGTTCCTCATAAGGCATCGTTTCCAGGCCTTTGACCATTTTGGTTGCCCTCTTCTGGACACGTTCCAGCTTATCAGTATCCTTCTTGAACTGTGGTGCCCAGAACTGGACACAGTACTCCAGGTGAGGTCTGACCAGAGCAGAATACAGTGGTACTATTACTTCCCTTGATCTAGATGCTATACTCCTATTGATGCAGCCCAGAATTGCATTGGCTTTTTTAGCTGCTGCATCACACTGCTGACTCATGTCAAGTTTGTGGTCTACCAAGACTCCTAGATCCTTTTCACATGTACTGCTCTCAAGCCAGGTGTCTCCCATCCTGTATTTGTGCCTTTCATTTTTTTTGCCCAAGTGTAGTACTTTACATTTCTCCTTGTTAAAATTCATCTTGTTTGCTTTGGCCCAGTTGTCTAATCTGTTAAGGTCATTCTGAAGTGTGATCCTGTCCTCTGGGGTGTTAGCCACCCCTCCCAATTTGGTGTCATCTTAATGTAAAGTACTACACTTGGGCAAAATATATACAGTATATGAAAGGCACAAATACAGGATGGGTGACACCTGGCTTGAGAGCAGTACATGTGAAAAGGATCTAGGAGTCTTGGTAGACCACAAACTTAACATGAGTCAGCAGTGTGATGCAGCAGCTAAAAAAGCCAATGCAATTCTGGGCTGCATCAATAGGAGTATAGCATCTAGATCAAGGGAAGTAATAGTACCACTGTATTCTGCTCTGGTCAGACCTCACCTGGAGTACTGTGTCCAGTTCAAATATATGAAAGGATGTCATATGGAGGAGGGAGAAAGATTGTTTTCTGCTGCTCCAGAGAAGTGGACATGGAGCAATGGATTCAAACTTCAAGAAAGAAGATTCCACCTAAACATTAGGAAGAACTTCCTGACAGTAAGAGCTGTTCGGCAGTGGAATTTGCTACCATGGAGTGTGGTGGAGTCTCCTTCTTTGGAGGTCTTTAAGCAGAGGCTTGACAGGCATATGTCAAGAATGCTTTGATGGTGTTTCCTGCTTGGCAAGGGGTTGGACTGGATGGCCCTTGTGGTCTCTTCCAACTCTATGATTCTATGATTCAATGACAGAGCATCTGTTTTACATGCAGATAGGCCTGAGAGATACTCTTGCCTGAAACCCTGGAGAGTCAGTGTTATCAATACTGAGCTAAATGGACCATTGGTCTCACTCCATATAAGGCAGTTTCCTATATTCCTATCGAAAGTAGGAGGAAATGGAAACCTGTGGTTCTTGCTCGGATCATAGCAAGTCTGATTCTATGCATAAATCCCATCAGCCCCAACCCTTATGGACAACTGTATGGGGAGGTGATAGGAGTTGTAGTCCAACAACACCTGCAGGGCAACAGGTTCCACAGTCCAACTTTATACAGAAGGGGGTTCTGCATCAGGCCCACTTTTATCAGTGGGTACCCGCAATACACAGGTGGCCTGTGCTGGTCCAATGCAGATCACTGCTTATCCAAATGGATAAATATGTATGTGCAACCAGCTATCCTCCTCTTAGGGCTGCTGAGAGAACGGTTGGTTGGCTGGGGGGGGGGGGCACCAGAAGGTGATCTCGCCTAGGGTGCAAAAAACCCTAGCACCGGCCCTGCCAGCAACTATTCCGCCTGACTGCCTTCAGGTGGTGCAGGGGCTCTGATGCTGAGGTGGGGGACATTAAAAACTAACAAGGACAGGACTGCCTTCAGATGTCTTCGCAACAGAGCCCAGTTCATCAGATGCAAAGCCTCTTTATACATTTGATAAAGTGATCATGGAAGCTTATACCATAATAAATTAGTCGGCAAGGTGCCAAAGCTCATGTTTCCCGCCCCTCCCCAGCAAGTTAGGCCACGGTTCTGCTCCCTGTGTACAAAGAGGCTCTATATCAGGCATCTCCAGATGTTTTGGACTACAATTCCCATCTTCCCCAACCACTGGTCCTGTTAGCTAGGGATCATGGGAGTTGTAGACGTAAACATCTGGAGGGCCACAGTTTGGGGATGCCTGCTCTATATACTGATGCATAACCCTCCCCCTGCCATTTAATCCTTCACCATCACCATCACATTGCTGAGAAACATTAACTGACACACTCCTCTCCATCCTCCTACCCATGTTGGGCCACTACTCCTAGCTCTCTTATGAGCACCGTGTGTGCTGGGGTGCTTCTCATAAATAGCTCCACATGCTGCACTGCACCTGATGTGAGGCTGGCATGAAAAGGGAGGGTTAGGGTTCAGTTCCATGTGGAGTCCCTCTGCACTTTATTCTCCATACACAAATGGAGTTTTAGGCAGTTCCACGAAATCTACTGAACACTGGTTTGAAGGAACACAGTGTTGTTAATAAATATATTCCCAAAAACTTTGTGGTGTTACCATTAATGGAAATGACTGTCTAATGAATTGTAAACATTATGTGTACATTTATTTAGCAGCTTTTAAATTTCTCACTTTTGGAAATATATAGCAAGGTGCATTAATTGTCACGTGAAACCTTTATCTATTTTTACCTGAGAATTTCCTTTGGAATATTAGGTGGTGAAGAATGGGTCTTCAGATTTTCTTCCAATACCTTTGAAGACTTCTCCCTCTCATCTCTTTCAGATATCAAAACTTCAACTGCTGGCTCTACTTCAGTCTTGTTTTGATCAGATTTTGCCTCCATCTTTGCTTGTTCACATTTAAACATAAACACAATTGAGGGTTTCTCACTTGAATCTGATTTTGACTCACTGAACCAATTATGGCGTTGAACAGGAGGAGGTGGAAGCATATGAATGACAGTTCCATCAAGACCCAGCAGTTTCCCCTTCTCTCTTTCTCTCTCTTCCTCATCATCAGTCTTTCTGCGACGAAAGAAGCTCTTAAATGATATCCAACGCTTGGGCTTTGCATCAACAGCTCGTCTACCTTCAGAACGCAATACTGATTCAGCCTCTGTTGATCTTATGGGGCTCGTGGGTTTGGTCCAATTGCTGAAATGTCTTTGCAACACTTTGCTGGCATGATATGGTGAAGAGGTGGAACGAGGAGGAGGAAATGGGGGAGTCTGTTCAGTTTTGGGACTTGTGGTATTCTGGGAGGCAGCCACTGGCTTTGAGGAATAGGCAACTAGTGACTTGGGCAGGGTTTCCTTAGGCTCCATTTCTGTGGAATTCCCTGCCTCACTCTCAGGACTCGACTGTGTGGTAAAGAGAGATTTGGGCCGCACTGGGACACTTTCACCTGTGTCTGCATCAGGAGGCAGAGAGTACAATTCTTCTGCACTGCAAGACTTGGGTCCAGTCTGAGGTACTTCTGGGGGAGACTGTGGAGGTTGGATAGAAGCCACAATTTGTGATAGTACTGTACAGGCATTTTCCCTACTTCCACTACATATCTCCCGCGTCTCTTCTGTTTTGGCCACAGGATCATGAAGAGTTCTTGGTATTTTTGTTGGGGAGCTGTGATCAGAGCTTTTGGATGAAGTCAGACCTTTGCCAAGACAGCTGTTGAACTCCTGAACCTTCTGAGCCACAGAGCCCAGTCTTCTCTCAGAGCTATTGGTTAACCCTTTAGCCTGGGAGAGTTCAGTAGATTTGCTAGTTATGTTTTTCAGAGCGGCACTTTCTGTTTCTATTTCTTCATATGTGTGGCTGATGACACTTGTGGTTTTATCTTTTACAGAGAGCTCTCCACTAGTCCCTAGAAAACTTTTATAGATTGCTAAATTGTCATATGCATTGGGATTGATTACAATAGGAACTTTGATTGCATTCTTACAACTTCTAGCATACGTTGGCTCATCATGAATAATGATTGGGAAGGGTGGCATGCCAGCATTATTGTAACTATTGAATTTTATTTCAGACAGGTTAGGAGATTTAACAGGGATTGTTTTTGTAGAAATATTGGTCGATGTAGGTGAAGTAGGAGCAGATTTGTGAATGTTCTTCCTTAAAGGTACAGAAGGTCCTGGGGGGTTGGGAATTAGTTCCACTTTAGGAATCTTTTGCCGTGGGCTTGTACTGGAAGTCCAAACTTCCTGGTACCTGACTGCACTAGCTTTTTTAAGATTGGTGTTCACTTGCCCAGATGATACAGAATGAGGTGCAGCCTTTGTACTTAGAGTATCGGGTGAATTTGGGTTAGATAAGGTACTCTTTGAATCACAGCTTCTCGTTTGATTCTCTATACATTCATGGGTCATGGCTGCTGATACATCCACAATAGTGTATGGCTTGCATATGGGTTGTTCCATGTTTACTACCCTGTAAGGTTTTGCTTGTTCTTCAATAGTGAGTAAACTTGCAGCTGCTGCTTGACTTTGCATACCTGAAGGACTACAGCATTCTTGCTTATCACTTTGAACAGCAATCTTGCCATCCTTTTCTTCCAACCTAAGAGCAAGCACAGCCTTATGAGTCTCCAAAGATTTGGTAGCAGTTTGAAGGTTTTTAGTTACAACTGTCAATTGCTGATCATCACAAAAGTTTTTATATTCTTCCTCAATTAATTTGATATCTTTAGGAGTGCTAGGAGATAATCCACCATTGTAGAGCTTTTGAGAAGAACTGCTTGCTGTCCCAGAGTGAGACTCTTCAGTCAAAGAAGAGTCAGGAGACATGGAATCAGACGACACCATGCTTTGCATGCTTGCTTGCCCATAAAGAATCACAGCGTCATCTCCATAACCATTCAAAATTTCATCATAGCTATCATCATAGTCCACAGCACAAATCCTCTGGAGAGATTTGTTCCTTAAAGGCACTGTGTTCCATTTTTTGTCAACACAAAATCGGACAGGTGATAGTGTATTAGCCCTAAAGTTAGCAAAGCGTGGCTGTCCCCTCATGCGAATTTCCATTGCCAGCAGCTCTTCATCACTTTCATCCCAGCTCTCATGGTCTTCATGCATATTGCCAAAAAGCAGATCATCCTCACTCTCATCCTCACTGGAGAATTCTGGGTAACAGAAACGACCACCTTCATTACTTATTACATCAGTGCTTCCACTCAGAACAACATGCTTATTTTGCAAATCCTTAATGGCACCCAACATGCAACTTGGAGGGACCTTTCTTTCTAATGATTTTTTATAACAATTGTTTATTCTTCCCAAGAATGCTTCCCTTGAATTAATTTCATTTCCTGTTAGAGAAGACGAGGTGTCCAAGCCTGCAATTTCCTTCAACATTTCTGTCAGTCCATTATTGTTGCTTGGAGCTTTACCTAAACCATCACTATTCCCATAAGGCCTAAGAACATGACTATAACCTTCAATTATTTCTTCATTATTATTATTGTTATGTGGTTTTTTGTTCAAGACAGTCCTATTTTGGTTCCAGCCTGCAACTGGCTTGTTCTCGCAAAGATCTTGTGGGCCAACCTCGCCACATATGCCCTGTCCATCTACTGTCATCATGGTGGGTTTCACAGCTATAGTGGGTTTTTTTGCCACAGGAGGTCGAAAATTTCCTGTATTTTTAGTACGTTGGTTGTTGCTGTGACTTGCATTGATTTTCAAATTTGTAGGGACTGGAGGTTTTTCAGAAGCTGGAGGCAGTTGGTGCAAGTTTTTTGGCTTGAAACAGTTTTTACATTCACCAGGTTTCCAGACATGTTCAGTGAATGCATTGCAAGCAGACATTTTCCCAGGGCTGAGCACCTGACTCAGAAGTTGTTCAATGCATGGTAAGATCATTCATTTGTTATCGTCTTGCTTGTTCATCGTCTGTGTAATCAAATCCTGGTCATCCTAAAAAAGAAGAAAAAATGGTCATAAATGATCAGTGAGAAGTTAGTTCCTACTCAAGAGGTTATGCCTCCCAATCTGTACTAGAAGGAACTTCAGAAGTTCTATTTACCCTTCCATCTTTCAACCAAACTTACTTCAGAGGGTTATTGTGAGATGAAACAGCTTTACAGAGAACCCAGAGAAAGGGCAGGATTAAAAAATGTAGGAAAAAACCCTCAAAGTGTTTTAATATAGGAACAAACCAACACTTTATCAGCCTTCCCTAACCTGACATGACCATGGAATACATAATCCCAGCAAGAAGTACAACTTGATAAACTAACACTAGGTTGTATCCAACTAAGCCTAAGCATATAGTGCAGATGGTACTTTAAAGTTACTGTACCACTTTAAACAATTATGGCTTTCCACAAAGAATCCTGGGAGCTGTAGTTAAGGGTTCTGAGAGTTGTTAGGAAACCTCTATTTCCCCCTTGGAGCTACAATTTTCAGAGTGGCTTAACAGTCAGTCCCTCCTTCTAGAACTCTGGAATTTGTAGCTAGGTGACATTGTGTGTGTTGTGTTGTGTGCTTGCTTCAAATGCAACCACATGGAGGCTGTTCCATGTGTCAACTATCTGTATGAGGGACACCTATGTTGTACTAATGATTTTCAACCAATCATTGTCTCCTCTCATTTTGCTTCTGATCACATGATTAAAGAAGCTGTTTATACAAATATATATTGGATGGAGCAGCCTACTGTGTTCCCCCTTTTTTAAGACACCGTCTTATAACTTTTTTCCCCCTCAAAAAAACACAGGGTGGCTTACTTTCGGTGGGATGTCTTAATTTTTTTTATTACCGGTACGGTTTTTACGGCTCAGGGTGCTGCTGGGCTCTCTTGAGTGCTCGGCGCTGCAGCAGCCACCGGTTGGGGGTTGGTTTCCTCGGCGCGGGGGTATGTCTTATTTTCGTGGTATGTCTTATATTTCTCGAATGCTTAAAAACCCTGCCATGGCTTACTTTATGACTATGTATTAAAAAAGGGGAAACCGGGTACAAGCAAGTTGTCTATTAAGCAGCTGCTCGCAAAGCTTGGGTGGCCCTGCACGGCATAGCTCAGGGGTCTGCAACCTGCGGCTCCAGAGCTGCATGTGGCTCTTTTACACCTTTGCTGCGGCTCCGGAGTGGATACGAGGGGAGGAGGCGTCCGAGCCATGCGCCGCCTGAGCCAGTCGGCGGCGCCCGCCACGCCCGCCAGACACTCGCGCGGTGCTTGCCGCCGCCGCACACTGCTGCTGCGGCGCGCTGTGCTCCTGCGCCCCGCATGGCGCCTGCCGGAGTCCACAACTCCGCTGTGCGCGTGCGCTGTGCAAAAAGGACACAAGGTGACGTTAGCAGCCCGGGGAGCGTGGTCGGCCCCCTCCCTGCATCAGCCCCTCCCCACCGCATTTCTGCAGCCAACAGGCTCACGGGGGTGGAGTTATATTTTTTTTTAAACGGGCGCGCTTCTTCCCGCCCAGCAGCAGAAAAGGCTTGCGGGCTCGGAGCGCGTGTTTGCTGCTGCTGCTCCTGCCTGCGGCCTGCGTGTGGCCTCCTGCCGGCCTGGTCAGGAGATTGAGGTAGATGTATTAATCAATGGGTTGATTCAATATAAGGAAATTTTATAAGTTCACTTGATGGGAGCAACACACATGAAACCATACAGGTGTCCTAATAAGGGAGGACATCAGGCACTGATTATGATTTATGGTACACTGGGGCCCTGATTAATTTTCTATGGCATTTTGGGGCATTGATTATTGGGCATAGCAAATTTTGCTATGGGGCCCTCTGATTTCTAATTACGTTCCTGATTTGTGGCTCCCCGTTTATTTTTTTTCTTCGGAAACGGGTCCAAGTGGCTCTTTTTGTCTTAAAGGTTGCAGACCCCTGGCATAGCTCATAGCTTCTCTGAGTTATTTAAGCCCCTTCGCCACGACAAGGCATTGATCCATGAAGGGGGCCTTAGAGAATAGTCAACCTGAAAATTAACTGCAATTTTTTTTTGTAATGACTAACCTCAAAGGAAAAAAACAAACATCAACTTATTCACATCCAGAATTGTGCAGAAAAATAGAAATCTGTTTCTGATTGATTTGAATGAATATAACTTGAGCAGAGAAACTTTATTTATTTAGTGAAAAGACTATTCTGATGTTGATTTAGTGGTTGTCTCCTTGTGTGTTGATGTTATGGAATGCACACAAATTTACTGTAAATTGACAACTACATTACTAAACTGGATTTCACAAAATACAATACTGTTCAGAATATAATGGCAGTTGGCCTTTATCACACTGTGGCATGCAGCAAGTACAGGTAATGAAATCAGGTACTTATCTGTCACTCTGCATAAATACTAGATTGCTTTATAGTGATACTGTTAATTTTTATACTTAATAGGTAACCACTCCTACCAAACACCAGATGGAGCTGCAGTATAACACAAGATGAACGTGGTGGTTCCCTCACTGCGAGAGGTGAAGCTACAGAGAACCAGGCAGAGGGCCTTCCTGGCAGTGGCACCCTCCCTGTGGAACGCCCTCGCATCAGATGTCAGGGAGATAAAGAACTACACAACTTTTGAAGACATCTGAAGGCAGACCTGTATCAGGAAGCCCTTTAATGTGTAATGTTTTATTATGTTTTCACATGTGTTGGAAGCCACCCAGAGTGGCTGGGGCAACGCAGCCAGATGGGCATAATAATAATAATATCACATGCAAGCCTTGGTTCGCTATCTCATAAACAATATTATAAGATAGTAGAACATGCATACTACTTTTAGCTGTTACATAAAAGATAATATTGCACACAATTACTGTATAAAACAGGGGTCCCCAAACTACGCCCCCCGGGCCGGATGCGGCCCAATTGGCCTCCCAATCCGGCCCGCGATGACCCCCGCCGCCCGCTGTCGCCGCCCGCTCTTACGGCGCGCGGCGCGGCGGCTATCTTCAAAATCGGCAAAAAATCGCCGAAAATCCTTTGTGCGCATGCGTATGGGCCTCTCCCGACCCAGAAGAGGTAATTTCCGATGCACTTCCGGGTCGGGGGAGGCCCATACGCATGCGCACAAGCAATTTTCGGCGATTTTTTCCTGGCCGTGTGCATGTGCGCACGGGCGCGCACTCCCCCGCCCTCTGGCCCGCTGCGCGCACACTCCCCTGCCCTCCGGCCCGCCGCGCGGTCGGCGCGGCGGGCACCGGCCCGAAGCCCGGTAAGTCTGGGGACCCCTGGTATAAAACAATATGAATATAAGGTAGGCAAGTATGTTCCATATATCCTTGCTTCAAAAGTTTAAGTTTAAGAAATTGCTTCCCAAAATATTAAAGATAATTGTGAAGATAGTTGAGATAAATATTACTTTGGCTATCACCTGCTTTCAAGTAGCCATTGAAAAGCTTTTATCTGTTTAAAGCAGTGTCAGGAGACTAAAATGTCTTAGAAAATACAAAATAAAAAAATTCCTTCCAGCAGCACCTTAAAGACCAACTAAGTTTTTTATTTTGGTATGAGCTTTTGTGTGCATGCACACTTCTTCAGGCATCTTTTAGTTGGTCTTTAAGGTGCTGTTGGAAGGATTTTTTTTAATTTTGTTTCGACTACGTCAGACCAACACGGCTACCTACCTGTAATTAGAAAATACACTAGCATAACCACTAAAGAATTTGAGTTCAAAAGGCTTTTAAAGGACTCGTTGGCTAAGACAGGTGCAAAAACCTAAGTCTTTTATGATCACCACGTTAAAGTAAATAAAATATGTGTATTATGAGCAATGGTATGTGGAGAGAGTATAGGATTATTTTATTATTAGGCTTTCTGTCAGTATGCCTTTTACCATGTTTTTACTATGTTTTTGTCATTGATGTTCTGTAATGTGTTTTTAATATTGTACACTGCCCTGGGATCTTTTGATAAAGGGTGATATATAAATTGAATAAATCATAATAAATATTAATTAGTTTATTTTGGGGTTGCTGTTTTGTTAATGTTACAATTGTTTTATAGATTATAGCTGCTGCATTGATTTGTTAATCATATGACTTTTGCTTTAATTGTACTGTTTAGCTTATTTTTCAGTTCCTGCTTTGTTAACAGTGTTTTATACATTGTAATTGTTTGTTAAAATTTGTTAATTACCCTATATATGATTTATGCTCTATTTGTGATGTTCTATTATGTTCTGTCATGTTACTGTTATTATTTGTAAATTGCTTTTATTATTTGTAAATTTCATTTGAATGAAAAACGCCTTAGAAATATAATAAATCTGCTTTCTCATGTCTAGGTGCCAAACAGTACTAAATGAATTGAGTCAGACACGAGAAAGGACTTAAAATCAGAGTCAGTTTGGGGGATGAATACTTTTTATGAATGCCCTTTGTTATTCAATAGGTGCCCTAATTCCAGTGGTGCTGATAGAATACAGTATTTCAAAGTGCTTTAGTTTTATAGCATTAAAAAAGCCTATCGGTATTATAGACAACGGAAGACACTAATGAATTAAATAACCTGAAGGCTGGCAGAGACAGCAAAAGAAATCTCTTGACAGTCCCCTTTGATGATAGACTTCCCTGTTGCTCAAAAGGGTAAAACCAGTTACAAGCAAGCACACAGCAAAATCAGAAATAACCTATTTGCAAACAGATGCACTCTCTTAACTAGAAAACAATATCAACATGAATGTGGTCAAATTGTAATAATGCACTGTACAAAGTATAAGGATAGGTGTGGAGAGAACAAAAAATTTAAATTCTTTCATTGGATTATTGGACCTTTCATTGAACCTTGCAATGCATTAATTAGCGAAGGTTTTTTTAACTCTAATGTAGGAAATGAGGAAAAAGTGAATACTGTATCGATATTTTAACTTATTATTGTGATAATAAAGACATCAAGGCAAAGGCTAGGAGGAAAATAGCTACATTATATCCAGTATGCACACAGACACACAGGAAGCCTGAATTCTCCACTTGCTTAAAAACAATTTCTTATGTTCACTTCTCTTGCTATTAACAGTTTGTCTAATGAAAGACGGAATTAAGATTGCCGGAAGAAATATCAACAACCTCAGATATGCAGATGACACAACCTTGATGGCAGAAAGTGAGGAGGAATTAAAGAACCTTTTAATGAGGGTGAAAGAGGAGAGCGCAAAATGTGGTCTGAAGCTCAACATCAAAAAAACCAAGATCATGGCCACTGGTCCCATCACCTCCTGGCAAATAGAAGGGGAGGAAATGGAGGCAGTGAGAGATTTTACTTTCTTGGGCTCCTTGATCACTGCAGATGGTGACAGCAGTCATGAAATTAAAAGACGCCTACTTCTTGGGAGAAAAGCAATGACAAACCTAGACAGCATCTTAAAAAGCAGAGACATTACCTTGCCTACAAAGGTCCGTATAGTTAAAGCTATGGTTTTCCCAGTAGTGATGTATGGAAGTGAGAGCTGGACCATAAAGAAGGCTGATCGCCGAAGAATTGATGCTTTTGAATTATGGTGCTGGAGGAGACTCTTGAGAGTCCCATGGACTGCAAGAAGATCAAACCTATCCATTCTTAAGGAAATCAGCCCTGAGTGCTCACTGGAAGGACAGATCCTGAAGCTGAGGCTCCAATACTTTGGCCACCTCATGAGAAGAGAAGACTCCCTGGAAAAGACCCTGATGTTGGGAAAGATTCGGAGCACTAGGAAAAGAGGACGGCAGAGGACAAGATGGTTGGACAGTGTTCTCGAAGCTACCAGCATGAGTTTGACCAAACTGCGGGAGGCAGTGGAAGACAGGAGTGCCTGGCGTGCTCTGGTCCATGGGGTCACGAAGAGTCGGACACGACTAAACGACTAAACAACAACAAAATGAAAGAGATACATGCAGCCTCTTTTTTCTTCTATATATTTCATGCACTATTTCGTTGTTCTAAATTTCAGGCTGGCAGGTCCCCCATCAGATGTGTGCTGTCTGAATCACAATGAAGACCTCCTACACTAATACTTTATACCAACATAATCCAGTTAAAAGGAACTTAATTGGTGTGCACTGTTCCTTGCAATTTCAGCATTCTAAAAATGAATAGTCTCCATAAGTACCAGATGGTGACATGCACTAATTAATCAGGCCAGCTCAATGAATGTACCTATTAGGTATGTCTTTTCAATGCTCTCTGCTGCAAAAACCTCCCTTTGAATAAATGCCAGATTCATTTAGTGAGCAATGTAGAAAAGTGTGTGCTACAGTCATCTGAGTGTGCAATGGCGTCAGCCTATCAACTGCCTTTATATCAATAGATGCTTCGTGTCAAAGCATGGTTTATGTTGTTTTTGTTTTACTGGGAATGCTGAATGCTTATTGTTTCACCTGTGTGGGAGGAGTCTGTGCACTATCAGCATACTCCAGAATGTGCTGCAGGCACCACAGCTCATCACTGACAGCTCTTCATAGGGCTAAGCTAATCATTATTCACAGCAATAGGAGGCAATTGTGAGAGTTTTGCCTTTCATCAGCACTTCTAACAAAAAGAGAAACCAAACAATGTTTCACCATACTGCATTCAGGCCATTAGAAAATTATCAATTAAGATTTGCCCATAGAAAAGCAAATATTGTAAGAATGTATAAATCACAAAAGGGTGTATAAATGTAAATGTCCTTGACAAATCTTCTCAATGCCTAATTTATACTGCATGTATTTCATTCTATGATCCACTTGCATGCCATCAACAAACACTTTGGGTGTTACCTACAGAAGCTTTGTGAATTTTTTCCCCCATGCTTGCAGAAGTTGTTGAAACCAAAGGGTACTCCAAGATAATAAAGGATCAGTAACTCCAAATATTCTCTGGGATGCAGCAGTGTTTTGAGGGGGCACTGTATAATGAAAGAAAAATTAATTAAAAATGGTACTCTAAAAGACAATTAAAATTTCAGGAACTAGAAATATTACAGAACAAACAAATTATTAGATACTGTTCCAAAACCCAAAATCAAATTAAGGAGATTAAAAAAACAATTAGAGGAATTAGATCTGACTTTGCTATGGAAGAAAGAAGTAATGGCCCCTGAATTACAACAACTTTTTAATAGCATACTAGAAGGGAAAAAGGCCCCAGAAACACGGAGAAAGGCAGAAATAACGGTAATCCTGAAACCAAACAGAGACCCTAAAGAAGTAGGTTCATATAGACCCATTAGTCTATTAAACCAAGATTATAAAATCTTCGCCAAGATCATGGCAAACAGATTAAAAAATGCCATCCCCAAAATTATAAAAGAAGACCAATATGGATTTGTTAAGGGTAGAAATATTGCCCACCCGATTAGAAATATTATTAATGTATTGCATCACGGACAATCAAAAAATCTTGGTTATTGAAATTAGACGTCTTTAAAGCATTCGATACACTCTCACAGGAATTCTTATGGGAAATAATGACTAAATATGGAATAGGAGAGGCTTATCGGTTTGTGATACAAGAACTATATAAAGAAGGAACAGCAGTGGTAAGAGTCAATGGAGAACACTCCCAATCCTTCCCAGTACACAGAGGCGTTCGGCAGGGGTGCCCTCTCTCGCTGTTCCTATTTATAATGGCTACAGAACAACTAGCGGAAAGTATAAGAAACTGTGGAAGGATAGATAGTTATAAGATCGGGAAAGAGGAGATGAAAATTAACTTGTTTGCAGATCATATTATTGTAATCATAACAAATCCCAAGGAAGGGATAAAAGAAATAAAGATAATATTAGAAGATTTCGAGGAATATTCCGGATTAGGGGCAACATAACTAAATCAGAAATAATGTACTTTAATGTGAATCTAGCTGGAAAAAAGGAAATAAATAGCATAACAGGTATGGGCCTGGGTTTTAAAAGAATAAAATACCTGGGTATTGAACTCTATAGGAATATTAACAAGACCGCAGAATTCAACTATAAAAAGATATGGAATAAAATACTAAAGGATATGAAAAGATGGAGAAACAAAACTTTAAGCATTACAGCTAGAGTCAAGGCTACTAAAATGTTCTGGGTCTCTAAGCTAAGTTATCTTTTCCAAGCTATCCCACTAGAGATGAAAAAAACAGCAATTGGAACAATGGAATGGTGAGATAAGACAATGGATATTCGGAAGTAAAAAATCAAGGACACAAAAGAGGTTTGTGTATAACCACAAATCAGAATTAGGGTGGGGCCTCCCCAACATTTATACTTACTATGAAGCGGTCCAATTAAAAACTTTACTAGAAATTGGAGCAAAAAATAAACAAAAGTGGATCAGATTTGAGGATGAGGCCAACAATGGTGCAGGAAGATATGGAATCTTCACAAATAATGTAAAGGAAGATCTGAAATATGCAATAGGACCCAGGAAATTGGCATTAGGCATATGGAGGAGATGGCAACCTATATTGTTAAAAAGGATCTCTCTGTGGGCACCCTTAGAAAGCATATATGAGGCAATAGACGACCCCAAATGGTGGAAAATTCTTAATGCAAAGGGATATCACATAGTCCAAGATATGTATAGAAGAGAGTCCTTAAAGTCATTGCAGGAAGTAACAGAGAACATAGGTAACCAATACTGGTTAAAAATTGGAGGGTTATATAATAACATTCTTTAAAAGCCCAAAAGATAGGAAATATGAGATTAGAAGAGCCAATAGAGGAACTATATAAACAAATGGAAAAAACTAAACAAGGAATGATAGGTAAAATCTATAAGAGGATGATTACAAATAAAGAACTGACAACCCAACTTATTCAAAAGATCACAGAATCATAGAGTTGGAAGAGACTACAAGGGCCATCCAGTCGAACCCCCTGCCAAGCAGGAAACACCATCAAAGCATTCCTGACATATGCCTGTCAAGCCTCTGCTTAAAGACCTCCAAAGAAGGAGACTCCACCACACTCCTTGGTAGCAAATTCCATGTGGAGTTAGGAAGAACAAATTAGCGAATCAAAGGTTGAAAGGATAATGAAAGGAATAGACGAGATTAAAGTAAGCAAATTTAGGGAGCTCAAACTAAAATTCTTTCTAAAATGGTATAGAACTCTGGCCCAGCTAGCTAATATGATACCAGGATTGAACCCTAACTGCTGGCACTGTGAACAAGCCAAGGGATGGCTCTCCCATTTGTATTGGGAATGCCCAGAGGTAAGGGGATTTTGGAATAAAATCCTTAAGGTTATTAATGAAGTTTTAAAAATGAAGTTACCTATAGACTTCAATCTTATGACAATGGGTATATTAGGAAACACAGCCATAGAGAAAGGTGACCAGCACATCTTCAAAGCAATGATACTAGCAGGAAAGGCAACAATAGCTTTAGGTTGGAAAGATAGAGAAAAATGGACAGTAGAGGTCTGGACTAATTATTTGTTTGAATTTATTCAGACAGACATTGTGGCAGTAACGTCACAGGAAATAACATGGAGGGCCAAGTCTACTACTATAAGGACCAGATGGAACCCCTATCTTCAATGGATAACAACTACTGGATCAGAAGACATTCAGTGGAAATTAAGGACATTGTGCCCGTGGCTGAGGACAACTGTTTGAACCCTTTCAATGGATTATGGGTGGGGGAGGGGATGGGAAGGGAAAGGAAAAATGGTATGGGAAATTTAAAATTGGAAGGAGAGAATATAATGTATGTAAAAATTCTTGTACTTTAATAAAAATCTTTAAAAAAACAGAAAGAAACCAAAGGGTACTCGTGTTTCCAAAATGACCACATTCAGGAGCTCTCCAGATTGACTGAAAACAATGCGCCTTGATATGTTCAGGTGATTTAATAAAGAATAAATGCTTGCATGCGCCACAAATCACTCCAGAAAATCACTGACATGAATATAAATATAGCATATGCGATGGTGAAGGGAATAGAACTCACATTGATCCCTCTGAAGTAAGCTACTACATTTATTCCTATGCAGTGTTCCAAGTGGGAAAAATGCCTAAATGCATCTCATAGGAGCCTTCTATTTATAAAATTCATTGAAGATTTTCTATATTCCTATGGCTAGAGCAGGCAGTACTTTGGGTGATATCCAACTTAACTGGTCTACTCTGAGTATGACTAATGTTAGGTATCACCCTTTGAATTTAAATGCCATTTGCACACAGCAGTGTCAAACAAAGTTGTTATATATTGTTAACTAAACTAACATACAGTACATAAACTATTACAATTTATTCCATTGCTTCTGTTATAAAACTGAGCTATAAATAGTTATAACTATTGCAGAGAGCAAGAAGAACCAGTGAATTACTTCTTTTTAGATTAATAAAGGCTAACATCAAGTGAAATGGTAGGAATAGGAAAATGAAAATGGTAGAAATAAATCTCTCTTTAAAGACAACAATGGAATCTAGCCAATTCAGATAATAGAATGGAGATGAGGGACACAGTCCAGTGGCAGAGAAATGCTTTGCATAAGGTTCAGGATTCAATCCCTGGTATCTCCAGGTGCCAAGAAAACAGCTCTGCCTGAGACCAGAGCCAGTTGGGATAGACAAGACTGGGGGAGATGGGCCAATGGTCTTACAGCATAAGGCAGCTTCATGTTTCAAGAGGACCTCTTCTTACAGAGGGGTGGGGAGAGCCATTACAGAATGAAAGCAGAGAGAGCTGAAAGGAGTATTGTTGCTTATCATTAGAGATGTAAAGACCTGGGGGGGGGGGATTAAAATATTCAGAGGGAAATTTATTCTTTTTCCCTTCAAAACCTTTGTCTTTTCCCAGAAAAAAAATATTATGAAATGTGAAAGAGTAGAGAAGCTTGTTTCAATCTACACAAACTTTCAATTTTTAGAAGTTCATGATAAACATTATGACAAATATGAAAAAGTTGAAACTGATTGTGTTAGTTCAGAAAATGAGAACGATTAAATTTCATGTAACATTCATTAAGTCTCTACCCCACCACTGTTTCTCTGAATATTTCATGTCTGCTTGATACTGAAGGACTGAATAATAATTTTCAAAAATCATAATACTTTTATTTTTTTACTATACAGTGGTACCTCTGGCTACTAACTTTTTTTGAAATTTTTAATTTAGACCAAATTTCTATTTTTTTGTTTAATTTCTTTCCATATTTTTCCATAATTTTCTTGGTACAAATCAATGTTTTATATTGTCATCTGAATTCCTAGATATTTTATTCTTTTCCTTATTTCGATACCTGATACTTCCTGTAATTTAATTTTTTCATTTTTAAATTTTTTTTACTAATATACCACTCTTTTTGTAATTTATTTTGAAACCCGCCAACTTTCCAAATTGATTTATTTTTTAAATTGCCTTTGGGACACATTCCAATGGATTTTCAGTTGTGATGATTACATCATAATGTAATATGTAATGCGTAATTTAAGACTGAATATTAATGCAGGAATACTTTCACTACAGTGAAAAGAGCAGTTCAGTCATTTTGTATTTTTCTCACTATCATGAAAATTACTTTAGAAATGAAAATTACTTTTAGCAACATATGGACTAAACTCATGGTTTTATAATAATATTATTATTTATAGATCAAAGCTAACCCCGCTGCTCCTGCTTCACAGTCACACACGACAGAAGAAGGGGGCGGGAGCGGGGAAAGAAGAAAACAGCAGAGAATTTTTTAATACTATTTTTTATCTTTATATAGAAAACAGGCCAGAAAAAAGTGGGAACAACACAAAATGCAATTGGAACCAGAGGGAGAGAGAAAGAGGGAGGGAGGGAGAGAAAGCAAGCAAGCAAGCAAGCAAGCAAGCAAGCAAGCAAGCAAGCAAGCAAGCAACAGAACAGCCAATGAACAACAACTGACACTCAAGAGTGATCGGAATGAGAAAAAGGCAAAACTATAACAAATTGTGAAAAAGAGATGAATGAATGAATTGTCTGAGAGAAAGCTGCAAGAATGGGTGTGTACAGTGAAACAGTGGGGGTCCCTGCTTCCAATGACACACTGCTTGACAGGGCCCTAAAACCCAAACCAGATTTTTATCGAAGTTGTTCATAATACACTAAGATAACAGCTGCAAAAAATAAACTGTAAATAAGTAGCATACAGAGTTCCCTCTTAAGTACCGTATTTTTCATTCCATAAGATGCACTTTTTTCCTCCTAAAAAGTAAGAGGAAATGTCCGTGCGTCTTATGGAGCGAATGCGTGGTCCCTGGAGCCAAATTGCCCAGGGGCTAAAGGCAGATCGTGCTTTTTTTTTTTTAAAAAAAGAAATTGCTAAAGGCTAACAAGAGGGAAAGGGAAAGGAACCCGCTCTGCAGCTGATTGCAAGAGATAGGGGAGGGAGATAAGAGAGCTAGCTCCCTTCCCGGCCCCTTGCCTAGGCCTCAATTGTTGTCTGCAGAGGGAAACATGTGATTGGCTGATTAGATTATCTGTCTGGAAACTGTAGAAATGCAGAGAAGCTAGAGAAGCTGCAGAACTGTGAGTTGAACCCCATAAAAACAGGATTTTTTCCCTTTGCAAGGAAACTCAGCAACTTTGAGCTGATCCTTAAAAATGGAGCTTTCCCCCTTTGCAAAAAAGATGCACAACTCTGAGCTGACCCCCCAAAAAACAGGGCTTTCCCCATTTGCAAAAAAGCTACACAACTTTGAGCTGATCCTTAAAAAATGGAACTTTCCCTCTTTGCAAAAGAAGCTTCCTCAAATATTTAATTGGGCGGGGGGCACCTAGGCCTCTAAGAGTTGGCTGCTATGCCTAGGACAATTCAAGAAAGCAAAATATTTTTTTCCTTTGTTTTCCTCTAAAAACTAAGTGCGTCCTATGGTCAGGTGCGTCCTATGGAGTGAAAAATATGGTACCGGTAGCTCCTCCCAGTATTCACCTGGGATCCACAGCTGTCAAGTCTCCCATTTTTGGTGGGAAACCCCTGGATTTAAATCCATTTTCCGCCACAACTCTGGATTGTTTAAAACCCCGTAAATTTACCAGATTGCCGCGTTCCCACCCCGGTGCCCGCCTGCTAAGTGCCAGGCACCGACAAGACTCCCCCTCCGGGGGGGAAGGAGTATAGGCTGCGCTGCGAGGGAAGTGAGGTCTGGGGTGTGTGTGTGTGGGAAGTGGTGCAGCTGCCAAAGCAAGCCGGCCTGGCAGGTTTCAGAAGCGGGTGGCTGCAAGAGCAGCAGCAACAGCAGCGCGTAGCGACTCCTGCCTCAAACAGCGCCTTCCTTGAAACTCAGCCATCTAGCAAAGAGCGGCAGGCAGCGGCCGCTTAACCGTTTGAGGGTGGGACGTTGAAAGATGAGCCGAGCCTGAGAGAGGGAAAGGGAGGGGGGAGAGGGAGAGAGGGGGGTCGCTCTGTTGTGGCTGGCCCAGCACAGAGTGTCTGTTATATATATCCTTCAGGAGATCAGCTGTGTGCCTCTTTTGCAAATGTGCCACCTTGTCTCTTCTCAAGGGGTGGGTTTGGAAAAGAAAGAAAAAGCTGCTACTGGACTCAAGAGGAAAGGGTGGGGAGTATTTCTACTTTGGATCTTCATTTTCTGCACTTACAGACCTTAAAAAAATACTTCCCGTGAACAATACATGGTTTTAGGAGCCACTTCGAAGGGATTTCGCCTCGGATCCTTGGATTTCGTGCGTGTTGTATGACTTAGTTTAACCTGTAGTTATTTAGTTCTTCCCCAACCTCTGGTACACCTCAAACCGGCACCAGCCTTTCCAACCTCCTCGCCTTCGGGGCTCCGCAAGCGGAAGCAGAAGGTGCGTTAACAGCATGGACATGGGCAGAGCCGGCACCGGAAGTCGCTGGGTGAGTCTTCTGATCCCATATTTTTCAATGGGGAAGTTGGCAGCTATGCTGGGATCTTTCCTTTCTCCTCTCAGCCTCTTACCCTGGGATACCAACACTTCCCTGTTCTCCCATCTAGGGTCCTCCATCAACCACCTACCACCTCACGAGCATGCATTCCCTGGACCCTAATAAAGACCCCAGACATAGGACTCCAAAAAAGAAGAAGAAGAAAACAAAGGAGAGAGACAAAAAAGAGGGGGGAAATGAAAAGAAACAATAAGAAGAAAATAAAGAGAAAAGGAGAGAGAAAAAAGACAAGGCAAAACAAACCAAAACAATACAAGGGGAAATATTTCTTCTTCTAGAAGCCTAGAAATTGCATGGTTTTATGATCATTATTATTCTTATTGCATTTATATCCCACCTTGTTTTCCATGCTTCTCCTCCTCCCCATTTCATCCTCACAAGAACCCTGTGTGGTAGGTTAGGCCGAGAGAGAGAATGACTGACCCAAGGTTACCCAGTGAGCTCCATGGCTGAGAGATGACTTGAACGTGTGTTCCAGGTCCTAGTTTGACACTCTTAACTGCTACACCACAGGGTCTTGCAGAACAGAATATCCCAGTATGCAACAACAACAACAAAACAACCAAAACACTAGACTAAAACAGGACAATGTAAATATTCATAGCATTCATTACATTTGCCCACACCTGACCATTACTAAGTAGAAGCAAAATTTTACACTGTTAGAAAATGCACACAACTAAATTGTTTTATTATTTAGTTACAGGTAGGTAGCTGTGTTGGTCTGCTGTAGTTGAAACAAACAAACAAAAAATGCTTCCAGTAGCACCTTTGAGACCAACTAAGTTTGTCATTGGTATGAGCTTTATTGTGCATGCACACTTCTTCAGATACTGAACAAAAAACCAGATTTTTAAATTTTAAATCAGAATTTTTTTCCAATAAAATGCTTTTTGAGGATAATATATTAGCATCTAAAGGTTATTCCATCATGAAATAAAGATTAGTTTTTTAATTATGTAGAATAAGGTTGTATATGTTTAATATTTTTGGTAAATAAATTCCATTAATCCATTCACAATGTCATGCTCTTCCAGAGGTTTTTGTAAGATTATTGGGCAATTTCTCTGCCTACAAGATATTATCACAGATGCTTAAAAGTTCTCAAAACTGAATTTGACTCAGCAGAGATCACATGCCTCTTCTTCACAGCAAAAATGTTATAACGTGAACAGAGTTGAGAAAAAGACCTTAATCCTATTGTTCTACAAACCTATGAATACAGAATAAACCCCTTCAATGCTAAGTTTCAAGAAGTTCAGTGAATAGAATAGAAACAATATTTTTCTGATTGTTTGGAGTGGAATAGATCTGCACAAAAATAAAGTGAAACTAAGTGTGAGGAGGAAGGGGCAAGCAGACAAGCAGTACAAAATGAAACTTTCTGATCACAATACTGCACAGCCACAGACAGTCAAGTCTAGCATCATCATCACCAAACACCCACAGCCACATATCACTATCACCTAAAAGAAAGAAAAAACCCTTCCCTCCTGGAACCACCATAGATAGGTTTGTGGTAAAAACTAGCAGATTAGAAAAAGAGTTAATTGATGAAAAAATTGCCCAGTTTGTTTATGCAACAAACTTTTCCTTCCGTCTGACTGAGAACCCACATTTCATTAATATGGTTCAGTCACTGAGACCAGGATACAGTCCACCCAGCAGAGCAGATGTTGCAGGGAAACTGCTGGATAAAGTGTATGACAGAGAATTGGAGCAATATGCAACAGCTCTGGAGGGTAGAATTGTTAACCTAAGTATTGATGGGTGGAGTAATGTCCACAATGATCCTGTTGTATGTGCTTCTATAACAACAGAAGGGAAAGTCTTCCTTGCACAAACAATTGATACGTCAGGAAATGCACACACAGCAGAATACTTACAAGAAGTGGCAGTACAGTGGTACCTCGGTTTATGAACACAATTGGTTCTGGAAGTCTGTTCATAAACTGAAGCGTTCATAAACTGAAGCGAACTTTCCCATTGAAAGTAATGGAAAGTGGATTAATCTGTTCCAGACGGTCCGCGGGGTACTTAAACTGAAGCGTTCATAAACTGAAGCGAACTTTCCCATTGAAAGTAATGGAAAGTGGATTAATCCGTTCCAGATGGGTCCGTGGAGTACTTAAACTGAAGCGTTCATAAACTGAAGCATGGGTGTAATTGCTTCTGGAAGTCTGTTCATAAACTGAAGCGTTCATAAACTGAAGCGAACTTTCCCATTGAAAGTAATGGAAAATGAATTAATCCATTCCAGATGGGTCCGCGGTGTTCATAAACCGAAAATTCATAAACCGAGGTGTTCATAAACCGAGGTTCCACTGTAAAAGCTATAATAACATGTGAACAAAAATTCAAATGTCTAGTACACAGTTTGGTCACAGACAATGCTGCAAATGTATCCAAGATGAGAAGAAATTTAGAAGAGCGGGAAGGGAATAAGCTAATAACATATGGTTGCAGTGCTCATTTGCTGCACCTCTTAGCCAAAGACTTATGTCCAGAAATAAAGACTAACGTTGTTGAAATTGCTAAATACTTCCGTAACAATCAATTTTGCTGTAGCAGCTCTGGAAAGGATGGGTGGAACCAAGCTAACGCTCCCACAAGATGTTAGATGGAACTCTGTGGCGGACTGTTTTGAGCAGCATATCAAGAACTGGCCTATTCTGATGACAGTTTGTGAACAAAATTGAGATAAGATAGATGGCACTGTCACGGCCAAAATCCTCAACATTGGGCTTAAGAGAAATGTTGAACATATGCTGAGCATCCTGAAACCCATCTCTGAAGCTTTAAACAAAATACAGAAAAATAGCTGTTTTATTGCTGATGCTGTTGAAATTTGGAAGGAACTGAGTGAACGCTTAAAAACAGAACTACACATGGACAGAATCAAATTAGAAGCAATTAAAAAACGAATGGGACAAGTACTGTACAGCTCATTTTTTGGCAAATATTGTCAATATCCAGTACCAGGGTCAAAACGTAAGTGCTGAGGAAGAGGAGTTAGCTATGACATGGGTATCCAGCAATCATCCATCTGTAATGCCAACTATAATAAACTTCAAAGCTAAGGGGGAACCATTCAAGAAATATATGTTTGCTGAAGATATTTTTTAAAAAGTCACACCAGTGAACTGGTGGAAGTCACTTAAGAGACTGGATTTAGAGACTGTTCAAGTAATGATTTTACTTTTAATAGCAGTTAATCTGCAGGCGTTGAAAGAATATTATCTTCCTTTGGGCTCATTCATTCTAAATTGAGAAATCGCTTGGGACCCGATAAAGCAGGAAAGCTTGTTTTTATTTTCCAGATTATGAACAGAGAAGAAGATGAAGATGACGAGTGAGCTACAGAGGACAGTATTTAAGTTTTTCATGTGTAGGCTGGGCTGACAGTCTAAGTTTCTTAAAATATATATATTTTGCTTAGCCAAATTAGTTAACAAACATGGATGTTTGTTTAAGCAAATAACATATGCTGTAATGTTATTGTTTCAGTTGAATAAATCTATTTAAATTGTTATTATTAAGGTAATGATTATTTTTCTCAGGTTGAGTACTCTGCGGACCCGTCTGGAACGGATTAATCCACTTTCCATTACTTTCAATGGGAAAGTTCACTTCAGGTTAAGTACGCTTCAGGTTAAGTACGGACTTCCAGAACCAATTACACTCATACTTCGGGTTAAGTACGCTTCAGGTTGAGTACTCCGCAGACCCATTTGGAACGGATTAATCCACTTTCCATTACTTTCAATGGGAAAGTTCGCTTCAGGTTAAGTACGCTTCAGGTTAAGTACAGATGTCCGGAACCAAATGTTTACTTAAACCGAGGTACCACTGTACAGTTATTGTGGCATGAATCCACATTAGCAATTGTGATAGCAGAGGCCTTTTCTAAGCCAAGGTAGGAATATTTTATGCTAAGCATTGATAAAACTGAAATGTTGAAGTATTCAGTATTTATTTGGAAAGGAGAAGGATAGAAAGAACAGACAGGTGCCATACAACATTTATCCTAGCAGAGAAGCAACAGTGACAGCACTAAACCCATTTGAATCAGAGTAAGACACTTTTCAGCATAGCTTGGTGCTGTTAGTAAAACTACAGTGCTTATGAGACATTTGACTCTCCAATCCTATTAGTTTTGGTCTCCTTTTAGCTATTAGCTATGGTCTCCTGTCTTACACAACTCTGGTCACTTTTCCTCATGACTCAAATTCCCCCTCCCTTTTCATTTCCATTTTTACCTACCATATTGTTTCACTCCTGGAACCCAATTGTCACCAATGTGTCATAAGAAATATGTTGTATATAATAATCAATTTAACATTTCATAATTGGGGAAAAAGGAGTCAATATAACTTCTGATTTACGGTATTGTCAGTAAACAGCATGCATTGCAGGCTAGAATTTTTGCTTTGAATGTGTGTCTGGCTAGTTTCTATAGCAACTGCACACATAATTTCCCCCCTTAAAACAATTTCTACTGCTTCCATTTATACTGAAGTGTTATTGATCGTTATAGGGCTGAGAATGAGGGTTGTGCCTTTGTCAGTCCTGATTACAATATCAGTGGTTTTCTTCATTAGCCTCACTGGAAATAGTGCTGCTGCTGTTTTCAGAAGAACTAGAATTACATTGAAATGCCCAGTAAGCTTTTTGTCCTTTGTTTTATATTTTAAGCTATAATATGATGAAATTGCCAATCAACAGGGATTTCACAACAACTTTAACTGGCCAAGCTACACAAAAAATTATGTGGTGCCACTCTAGTTAGATTGTACATTTAGAACAGGAACTGCATACAGTATCTGAATGCTGACCTATAGAAAAAATAAACCTACAAAGAGGACAATTTCATGTGATTTCTCTGATTGTGGGAAACAAATTTGCAGTGGGGGAGGTGATTTTCAGCAGAAAAGCAGCATGGAAACACCCACAATTTTCTTTAAAGGAAGATCTCTCTCTCTTCCCACGCCCCCCCCCCCCCCAATTCAGCTTTCCACTTTAAATTCTAACCCCAGCAGCTGCATTCCTGGCACTTTTGAAAATAAAAGTGCCCCTAAAAGAATAACGGGCTGCAATGTAACACTAAACCATATTAAAAGAATGAGTCCGTTCCTCCTCCCAGTTCACATTCTCTAGCCTTTCTACTATGATACCCAAATGCAATCATATTATAGAACCACCTCAGATACTTATCTGTGAGTCCTCTCACTACATCACTACTAATAATTTGGGGGATTTCAGGAACTACTGCTTTTCATTTCCATTTTGCAAGAGTGGACAATAGTAAGGAATTTGCAGCTATTTACGGTAGTACATACCGTACAAATGAAAGCCAAGAATGGCAAGAAAACTCCTTTAGGTTCTCAGCTTTTATTGCTGCTGATGAAACCAGAAAAGCATTTGCGTCAAAAGGGCTCAGAAACTGTAAAGAGAAGTGACCTTCTTGGTCTTGGTCTACAATATGTTTCTATGTCTAATATTTATTCTGAACAAGATGCTTTCTGAACAAGTAACACCCCCCCAAAGTTGTTTTTTAACAGAGAGTATGCTCAGAAAGCAGAGATATCACCTTGCCTACAAAGGTCCGTATAGTTAAAGCTATGGTTTTCCCAGTAGTGATGTATGGAAGTGAGAGCTGGACCATCAAGAAGGCTGATCGCCGAAGAATTGATGCTTTTGAGTTGTGGTGCTGGAGGAGACTCTTGAGAGTCCCATGGACTGCAAGAAGATCAAACCTATCCATTCTTAAGGAAATCAGCCCTGGGTGCTCACTGGAAGGACAGATCGTGAAGCTGAGGCTCCAATACTTTGGCCACCTCATGAGAAGAGAAGAATCCTTGGAAAAGACCTTGATGTTGGGAAAGATGGAGGGCACTAGGAGAAGAGGACGACAGAGGACGAGATGGTTGGACAGTGTTCTCGAAGCTACGAACATGAGTTTGACCAAACTGCGGGAGGCATGGGCGTAGGCAGGGGGGGCAGGAGGGGGCAGCTGCCCCCCCTAGAAGCAAAAAAATTAATGTATTTTACAGACCATAACCAGCACTTTTCCCCTCCAAAAACTGAAGTGGAAAAAACTGAAGTGGAGCAGCTAAGTCTCCGCTTGCTGGGGGGGGGGGGGACACAGCAGTAACAAAAACACATCAAATAAATAAAGCAAAGTGGCTACCAGTAGTTAAGCAGTTAAGACAATGGAGCATATATCCCCAGGCAAGATTTGATAGCTGACCATTTCACCCTATTGTTCTTAAGTGGGACTTGTTAATGAGCATTCAGGAGCATTAAGAGTTCTATTGGCGATTTAATGAGGGTGCAGACTCAGAGGATTCAATTTGACTAAGGTGGCTCTGCAAGGCTAAAAGGAAGTGAATAAGAAAGGGGGGGGGCTGTAGCTTTGACAGACACAGTGATGTTTATAAAAAGCATTGGTGTTCCAGTCTGCCCCTCCTCCTGCATCTGTATACTGTAAATCAGGGGTGGCCACCTCCCAAGAGACTCTGATCTACTCAGAGTTTAAAACTGGGGGTGATCTACCCCCTTTTGGGGGGTTCAGGTCAAAGCTGTTGAGTTTTTTTTTAAAGGAAGGGAAGCCCTGTTTTTGGGGGTTTAGGTCAAACTTGTTGAGCTTCTTTTAGGAGGGAGGGAGGCCCATTTTTGTCTAGGGCTTCAGGTCATAGTTCAATTTTTTTGAGGGAGGAGGAAAATTTTGGGTGAGCTTTTTTTAGGGGTGCCAGTGACCTACCAGTGATCTACCACAGACATCCAGTGATCTACTGGTAGATCACAATCTACCTGTTGGACGTGCCTGCTGTAAATCAAGCAGAGAGAAAGCTGCTTACAAGGCTCCTGTACATGCAGAGTTCCAGCATCACAGCGTCACCCAGAGGCACCCACAAATATGAGTTATCCCTCTCTCTATTTCTTCCTTCCTTCCCTCCCTCTTCCATCCCTAATAAAATAAGGGGGGCAGATAAGCCCCACATAGAAAGCCCATCAACATGGGGGGATGACTCTTTCAAATACGGTATTTACCAGTAATTGGGGGGGGGGGAGAGGCACCTAGGCCTCTAGGAGTTGGCTGCTATGCCTAGGAGTAGGACAATTCAAGAAAGTAGAATGATGCATATGCTATGGTAATATATCAATAGAATCATAGAATTGTAGTCGGAAGGGACCACAAGGGTCATCTAGTCCAACCCCCTGCAATGCAGGATTTTTTTCCTAAGGTGGGGCTTGAACCATGGTTGAAATATTATGCTGATATGCAGCAACGCCTCGGAGCCGTCGTGGCTGCGGCCGTGTCTTGCCTCGCCCTCGCCCGCCCTGCCACCCCCTCTCACCTGCCCGACCCTCCCGTCCTCTCCAGCCAAGCAGGGTAGCCGCCAACGCTACCAGCCCCAGAAGCACAAGGTGGCCGCTGCTGCCACCGCCACGATGTCATCAGGCCCGTTGGCCCTTTAGCCCCGCCCACTTTGTGCCCCCCTTCTGTGCCTTGGCCCCGCCCCTGAACGACCATGGCTTGCCCCCCCCCAGTTTTGATCCTGGCTACGCCCCTGGCGGGAGGCAGTGGAAGACAGGAGTGCCTGGCGTGCTATGGTCCATGGGGTCACGAAGAGTCGGACACGACTAAACGACTAAACAACAACAACAACAATGCTCAGAAAGTTGCACTTACTTCCTGAGTAAGCCTTTACAGCTAGATACCAACAACTCAACAAAATATTTACTCTCATAACAATGTAGCATGCAAACTTGATTTTGTAAAAATCTTTTAATAATTATCTGTTGACATTTAGATTATCCCCAATAGGTTTTAAAAGTACCAAGGAAAATGTATCAGGGGAGAAGCATTTCCACATTATTCACTCAAAAGATACACAACTTCCATCTCAGCACATTACAGTACCTTCTGTCTTTTATAAAGGACATTGGCAGTGCACTGGAGAAGTAGATTAGATAAAGAAATAAGCAGTCTTCTTGACACCTCAGAAAAAATCCTAGGAAAACATCCATGCTACATGTCCTCTGAAAACAGTAACGAATAAAGGGGCCTCATTAGCACACTTTTCTCACAGTCAAAATTGATACAGATTATTATTGTTATGATTTAAATCTGGAAACGAAATTATCTAATTTAACACAATGGTGTAGTTCTCATATAGCAGGTTCGTCCAACTCCTATAGACTGTGATCCACTCACAGTATTAAAAAACTGGCAGTGATCTACTCATTGTCATAAAAAGACTGGCAGGGATTTATCCGAAGTTGTTGAGCTTTTTTTAGGAAGCCAAAGTTGTGGAGATTTTTTAGGGGCTGAAGGGCCAGAGATCAACCAGGAACACCCCGTGATCTACCAGTACATCACAATCTACCTGTTGGACATGCCTGTCATATAGCACTAAGGCTAATCTTAACACAATGAGCAGATGTGCAGGTTCCTGGGGGAGAAAATCAGGACTACAATGCTTTTTGCATTGTATCAAGCCATGGTTTTGCTTAGCATTATGCCCAAGCTGGGTTTATGGGCTGCCTCATTCCAGGCAAACCACAAACCTGTGTTTGGATGCAGTGCTAAGCTAAACAATGAGAACTGCAACTGCAATCCCATATATTGGCTAATTCACGCTAAGCGATGGTTGTAGTGGGTCAGTGTTCCCTATTCCTCACACTTCTTTTAATTCTGATTTGACAGGAGGTGCAAACCATGGTTTGCCATTCAGATGTAATAAATAATGATCTGCACTAAAGAATAAGCAACTAAATAAATTGAGTGCAAGGAGCTGAGGAAAGAACTACTATCCTATGTATTGGGAGACTAGGAATGTTGCATCTGTATCTTCCCAATGGAGGCTGTCTGAGCTTCAACATATTTCTGAAATACAAACTAAACCTTGCTAAAATCCATCAATATAGGAGTAAAATAATGTAATCAAACTTTGTTAAGAAGGTTGGGGCATACTTTGCTTAAAAGGGATTATGGTATAAACACATGTTGTAATGTTCATTTAGATTTCACCCAATGAGTCAAGTGGAAAAATTGTGTTCACCAGCAAAAAACCAACTGAAAAACATGCATCCAAAGCACACACAGTCTTTCCCATTCCACAGCCTTCAGTTGTCCAGGAGGGAAAATATAATCCAAATAGTTGCCTTTTTTATTTCCTGTCCAAATTATACAATGCATCAATAGCACTACTTAACCCTTCCCAAACCCTAGAGGAATTCCTCCCACACAGAAACATCTAGCACTTCATAACCCAGAACCATCAACTACTTTTAGTTACCTTAAATCCTAATCCAGGGCTACTGATAGATGGATAGAAAGGGTGGGGTTTTAGGGAGCCCAAAGCCAGCTTTTCTTTTTTTTAAAGTAAGTTCCAATGTGCTCTAGAAGCAAAGTTTTCTAAGCCAATTTGTAAGCCTTCCATTTTGGTGAAATGAGCTAGCCTGGCTTCAAGCCCCTGCCTTGCAGGGTTTTACACAATGAATGAAGCCAATGCATTATTGGCAACTGATAGTTTGGTCACCACCCAATACCCAGAGTTTGCACATCACACAAGTGAACTCATAGCTTTCAGCAGCAGCATCGTATCTGCTTGCCACCCACTGTCTCTACGCACATCTAGCACTGGGTCAAGAAGATCAAAAAAGCACACACACCAAAGTTACAGCAGGATCTTGATAAACCATTATCATCATCATTATTAATTGAATTTGTTAGTCACTTTGCCCATGGTTAGTTCATATGACTGCTAAATTCAGAATTGTCTTCAGAGGCAGCCCCCCATCTAATGAATTACAGTGATCTAACCTAGAGGTTACCAGAGGATAGAAAACATTAGGCTATCCCTGTCCAGCTAAGGCAGAGGTCCCCAGACTAAGGCCCGCACCCATAGCCTAGGTTTAAGGTGCCGTTTAGCTCCTAGCTTTCACATCTCAATTTCTAACACTGTTTGTGATCAACTTCTTTCCTAGCAGAAGATAGCTACAATTATATAATTTTTAATAGGAGCAGTATCATTTATATAATCTAATAATAAGATTGTCAGGATTATGGAATCATTATTTGTCTTATTATAAACAATTATTTCCAAATAATCATTTGGAGAATGACATCTCCAGCTGCTGGTCATCTTCCTATTATCCTTCCATAACAGTTGAGGCATTGGATAGCAATTATATAAAACCATGGCATGATTTTCACGCAAATTAGTGAATACAGGGTTTTGAAACTCATTTTCAAACACATTTCCACATTTGCTTTATATTATTATGACTCAATTTGTCTTTCATTTTTTTGAATTTTGCCCCCAGCCCCCGTTCAATTGTGTTTATAGTAGTAAGCAACCAGTAGGGGATTAAATCTGCCACAGAAATTACGGTACTATATAAGTGCTCAGTCTTTAGAAACAGAATCCAAAATATAACATGCTTAAATTAGTAAGAAACAACTCACCAATTTACATTTAGTTTCAAATCTATAGCCCAATGAGTGAATGGAACGATAGACAGACAGATATCCATATATTAAGTCATCTATACAGACACATGCAACTTTTTGAACATTTTCTGATCCCTTGCAAAGTAGAATGTTAAGACGGGAGATGACTGTGAACATATAAGGGGATTAAGTTAAGTTATTTATACTATTCTGCAATAACAGCATTGAACACGGCTTAAGCAGCCTCTGGGCCAACTGCCAAGTATGTGGAGTAAAAGTTGCCTCAAATGCCAGGGCTCCTGGATGAATTAAAGAAGTAAACTAGGTTTACCATAACATATTTACTATAACAGAAGGTGTGTTGCTTGTATATTAAATTTGATATATTGCTCTAAGAAATGCATTTAGAATGCTTTTAAAGAATGCATTTTCTATTATATCTGTGGAATTATAAAGCACTTCTAAATTAACCCTTCAATTCATATTGATGAAGTGAAATAAAGCATTAACAAATGAAAGCATTGGTTGTCAGCTAGGAGCACAATAGATAATTTTAAAAGCCAATTATGAAAAAGAAAATATCCACAAGAATAAAGTCTGAACTGTCTTGTGCTTCCTGACTTGGAATATTTGAATAAAACCATGCTTAAATGTTTTTTTAACACAACAAAGTATAATGGCAAAGCACAATAGTGAGCACAAAGCATTATTTTTATGAGTCAAGGAAACTGGAATGAACTCCATGTTTTGTAGAAGCTTTAGTATCCAAGTAGAGTTCTAACTCATATTTTACTGATAGACTAAACCTGATATGGCACAGTTGTCGTTCATGTATTCTCTCCATAAACATATAGTTTCTGGTGGTGCTTACTTTAATAAAATAAACGAGAGAGACACTGAACTTTCCCTCCTCCCACACGTCATCTCTTTGCTCCCACCACTTAGGGCAGGGGTAGGCAACCTAAGGCCCATGGGCCGGATGCGGCCCAAATGCCTTCTCAATCCAGCCCACAGACGGCCCAGGAATCAGCATGTTTTTACATGAGTAGAATGTGTCCTTTTAAAAAAAAATGCATTTCTGGGTTATTTGTGGGACCTGCCTGGTGTTTTTACATGAGTAGAATGTGTGATTTTATTTAAAATGCATCTCTGGGTTATTTGTGGGGCATAGGAATTCGTTCATTTATTCCCCCCAAAATATAGTTCGGACCACCACATGGTCTGAGGGACAGTGGACTGGCCCATGGCTGAAAAAGGTTGCTGACCCCTGACTTAGGGAATGAAGAATTCATGTTTGAGCAAATGACCGACGGGAAAAATCCTCCTTCTTGCTCATGGTTTTTCCCCTCTTCGAAGTAAGATCTGCCAATTTATTTGTGAATGAAACAGAAATGCAAAAAGAAATGTGTGCCAACCATTGTCACATCTACTTTGACCACAAGTGTCTCCATAGGCTGGACCTGCAAAGCAGCCATGAAATATTCTAGTAGGCCAAACTCTATATTTCTATTAGTCCCATAATTATAATAAAAACATACTTTGTGTTATGTCGTGAATGCAATTTCAGCTCTTCATAAAGTCAGCTATGAGTAGTGAGTTAGCATACTAGCAAGGAAGTGCTAGGAGTCAAGTATAACAAGAACAATCTCCTTTATTGCAGTAGGAATCTTGACTAACTGGAGGGAAAGGGTGAGCTCCTTTTATATTCTCAGGAGCAGGGGTTGGGGAAAAGATACATTTAGATTTTGGCGGGACCCTATCAGAGTGAGGATCCATATTGTGCTAACAAGTTAACCAATAGCAACTGTCACCGCACCCATTTCATAGAATCATAGAATCATAGAGTTGGAAGAGACGGCAAGGGCCATCCAGTCCAACCCCCTGCCAAGCAGGAAACACCACCAAAGCACATATGGCTGTCAAGCCTCTGCTTTGAATCACCCTGGAGCGGGAAAGATAGTTACAGGACTAGCAGAGAAACTCATGTACACAAATTAAACCAATACATAACACTTTGTTTGCCCTGTACACCTTCCAGCATCTATGAAGCATCTTACATTGGTGATGTACCTGGGCCTAAAGCAGAACACAGAAAGGACTTATGAAAAATAGCCTATTGCTCTGCCTCAGAGGAATGAGCGTCCACTCACAGACCAGAGATTTCCTTCACTTTATGTTCCTGTTTACACACAAAGTAAGGCTAGCTATAACACCTTTGAGCACACAAACAATTTTTCACAAAAGTTGTGTAAGGAAGCCTGAGTAATTCAGGGACTTGGAAAGTTTGTTACTGGAATCACATTACCAAGTACCGTACAGTGGTGCCTCGCTAGACGAATGCCCTGCTAGACAAAAATTTTGCTTAACGAAAGGATTTTCTGATCGGAGGTTGCCTTGCTATACGACAAGGTTTTCTATGGCCACCGCGTCGTCTTGCTGGGCGCCTTCTCGGCGAAGCCGACACCTAGCCCGCCCGCTTGCCTTCACCGAGAAAGCCGGGCGCCTTCTCGGCGAAGCCAAGTGGGCAGGCTGTCTTCGGCTTGGGCACTGGCTTGGCGGCGGTGGGGGAAAGGCGCAGGATCGTTCCTTTGCCTTTCCCCCACCCCGCCCGACAGAGCTCTGTCGTTGGTGGCAGCGGCGCTTGCTCTCTTGGCTCGGGGAAGGCAGGCAGGCAAGAGAGCAAGAACCTGCCTGTCTTCCCCGAGCCAAGAGAGCAAGCACTGTCGCCAGTACCCCGGAGCCCATAGGAACGCATTAATTGACTTTTAATACATTCCTATGGGAAATGGTGCCTCGCTAGAGGAATTTTTCGTAGGACGAATTGAGTCCTGGAACGTCTAGCGAGGCACCACTGTAAATGTGCTTAACTATTTTTGCATTCCCAACTATGCTGGATAAATTTTTAAGTAGTGGGAGGGGGGCTCTCAAGTGTAGTGGTAAAATGCTTTGGCGAGGTGCTTGTAAAGCTCTGAAAGTAAAATGCAGCAGAGGGGAGTGGCTCTCTTGCATTTGTCTTGTGTAGAAAGAATATTGGTTGAAAAACAGCAACACACGCTGTTCACTCATACACACTTCGGGAATCCTGAAGGCTGCTGCATAAGATGTCAATAATTCAAATAACTGAGGAAGGAAGCGCTTATTGTACACTGAACACAAATTATTTTCTCAACACATATCCACACTGGATATGCCTGATCATGAGATGGTCAATAGTGGAGAAACAACAGCATGACTGCGGAATGGTGCAGCGGAGATAGATGACCAGAATATTATAATAAAAGGAATTTTGCATGTATTAGATTCCACAAAAAATAATGTTTTGGTATGCATTCTCCCATATGTGTCCTTGGGAAGCCAAGTACGAAATTTACAGTGAATTGTTTGCCATCAAGACTAAGATGCAAAAAAATAATATTGAAGTGCATCTATTAAAAACCATGAAACATTTAAATAATTTAAATTGTGTGGGATTAGCTCTCTAATCTATATGCCACATCTATCCTTACTATCTGCAATGACACAGAAATCATGTTCTGCTCAAGCTTTTATAACCATTTAATCTCACGTCAGAGTGCAGAACTCAAATCACCAAATCCTACAAACCATGAACAAATTAATAGTTTTTCCTTTCAGTAGATCAGATTCTTATATAAGTGTCATTTCCTCAGCTGAAATCTTCAAGACAAATCCTTAATCTTAAATGATACTATGAAGCTTTGCAGATCACATTCTATTTGGGTGATTTATATTTGCATCCTTTAATGGGGGCTCACCACTGCCTTTGCTATACAATTCAATGGTGAGAGGTAGTGAGAGCCAGACGGATGCCAACAACAAACAAATGTTTAGTACACAAAAGAAACAATTTTTGCAAAATGAGGGATTTGGTTGGCTGGCATCCATCTGTTTTGAAAGGTGTGGAGTGAGTGTCCAGAAGAGAAATCAAACTGCTGCATTAGCAGCACCAAGGTAACCTCTCCAGGGTGCAAACCTGGGCAGCGTGTCTGGAGGTCCTGGGCTGCCCAGACAACGAGACCCCCCCTCTCAGCCTCACTGATGGGGTCCAAAAGGAAGCAGAGCAAGATGTGGGGCACCAGCTTGGCTGCAGGAGTTGCAGAAAGGAAGCATACAAGGTGCTATCCAACTGCCTTAGGAACTCCACTCTGGATCTGTTCAAGGTTTACTCTTTAGTAGTTTTTTCTCCCAAAGGTATTCCATAAGGCAGTGGAGGTTTAAATAAGATAGAAATTACAGAGGGGTAACCATATTAATCTGTTGCATCAAAAACAGAGTCTAGTGGCACCTGAAATACTAACAAATTTATTATGGCATAAGCTTTTGTGTATCACAGTTCACTTCATTAGAAATGAATGATGGAAGAAAGCGAATGGAATGATGGAAGAAAGCACAAGTATTCTAAAACAATATACAGAGGAACATCTACTCATGACCACAATCCGTTCTGGAGGCCCGTCCTTATGCGAAACGGGTTGCTGGTAGAAGCGCTGTTGTGTGCAGGCGCATTTGACAGTATGTGTGTATGTGCAGGTGGTGGCAGCCGCTTCTGCGCGTATCACAGCAAACCCGGTGTCTACTTCCAGGTTTCCCGCAGTCACGACTTTTGGAACGGGCCTAAGTAGAACAGGACGTAAGTAGAGGTTCTACTGTATTGCCACTCCTTCAATGGTAGTTTTATTAATCTTAATATTTGAAATTTGACTGAAGTTTTATTTACTTAATAATTCAATGCTCTCAACAAAACAGCTCCCAGGCAGTGTCAATAAGATTTAATAATTGATTTCACAGTTCATTGGTCCTGAAAGTGTGTGCAATCACTGACCTGAACATATAAATAGATACTTAAGGCCTCTTTTATAGGCTGGAGAGACAGAACCCTATGCAATATCGATTGATTCTAAAAAAAGAAAAAGAAAAGGAAAAAAGGATGACCAAATGTTTTTAGATAAAGCCTTTAGGTGACAACATCACCAATGACCCAATGACAGCTAATTAGGTCAACAATGGGTAAAAAAGTATCAAGTTAGTCAGTCTATTTATTTCTTTAAAATATTATGCAACTTTTTATCACATCTCATAAACTGTCCAATACTTTCTCATTCCCCACAAATTTAAATTACTGCCATATCTCGGCATGCTAAACCGCCCCCCCCCCCAGGTACCAAATTTGGGTATCTCAGTACAAGAGTTTACATATTTGTAGACAAGCAGAAGCCAATATTTCAGGTATTGCAAATGTAGGTTCTTTACTTCCAAGAACACAGCATGCGTACATTTGATCAGTGATATCCCAGGCCAGTCAAAGACCAAATTATTCTCTAAAGGCAATAAAGGACAGAGTGTAGGACTAGCAACATAAAGGGATATGTTCACATGTAATGCTAAGCCACGACAACAGTTTTATACTGTTAACATGAAAATAGGAAAACAGCCTTGTATTTACAATGGTACCTCTGATTATGAACTTAATTCGTTACGGAGGTCCGTTCTTAACCTGAGGTACCACTTTAACTAATGGGGCCTCCCACTGCTGCCGCCGCGTGATTTCTGTTCTCATCCTGGGCCAAAGTTCTTAACCCGAGGTACTACAGTACCTTCTGGTTTAGTGGAGTCTGTAACCCAAGGTGTTTGTAACCCGAGGTACCACTGTATATTGCCAGGTAAAAAATTATGAAACTGATATCACAAAATGGACTTCAAACTAGTTTTGGACTATATACCACCCAGCCCTAATGTAAAGTTCTGAAGAACTTGAAAGCTTGCCACTATTTGGGGACAGTTTGATCAGTCATAGAATAATAGAATTGCAGAGTTGGAAGGCTCTACCAAATTTTATCTAGTCCAACTCCCTTCAATGCAAGTCTAACCAAGGTATTCCCCAACTGCAGTTTTGGACATTGTTTTAAGATACTGACATTGAAAAATATCAAATTTGATATTAGCTTTCATTAAAAATAATGTCATTCCCCTACCACCATGAAAAAGTTGCATTTAATGACATCACATAGAACTTTATCATGTACACTATTTCTAACTTGAATGCCTAAAAATACAACTGTTATGTAACTTTGAGAAGTGCAGGCTGCTGCTTATCTGTCAATACTTATTTCTAATCATTACAATAGCACAATAAATCATTCATCCATGACTCAGCCATAACACCGGTCCTGAGAGATCTACACTGGCTCCCAGTATGTTTCCGAGCACAATTCAAAGTGTTGGTACTGACCTTTAAAGCCCTAAACGGCCTCGGTCCTGTATACCTGAAGGAGCATCTCCACTCCCACCATTCAGCCCGGACACTGAGATCCAGCACCGAGGGCCTTCTGGCGGTTCCCTCATTGCAAGAAGTGAGGTTACAGGGAACCAGAGAGGGCCTTCTCGGTAGTGGCACCCGCCCTGTGGAACGCCCTCCCAGCAGATGTCAAGGCAAAAAGTAACCATTTTACTTTTAGAAGACAACTGAAGGTGGCCCTGTTTAGGGAAGTTTTTAATGCTTGATGCTGTACTGTTTTTAATATTCGGTTGGAAGTCGCCCAGAGTGACTGGGGAAACCCAGCCAGATGGGTGGGGTATAAATTTATAATAATAATAATAATAATAATAATTATTACTATATTTTGTGCTGCCTCTGCTCCCCTTCCATCAGCTCCACTGTCTTATTTTTAATAGAGTTTTTTATTTCCTTTGTGCTAGCAATTTAATCTAATCAAAAAGGCAAACTGCAACATACCAGTGACATATTGGTGAAATTATAATACCCTAATTCAACTATCCCATAGTCGGAAGAATGTAACTTCATAACATGAATCATATTCACTTCTTGCAGTACTAAACATATTTTTGTTGAATGCCTTAGTATGTATCTATGTATCATATAACTTTACATGTAGACATGATATCTGTTAAGATGCCCACTGCAAAATTTAATGCAGAGAAATATAGCATTGAAATTAGTTTCCTGATTTTCAATGTAGCACATTATTCCCTTATTATAAAATGAAGCTACATTGCATTTTTCTGATTTTCATTGTTGTAATATTAACATCTCAATGCTTTATCATGGCTGTACATGTCTATACTGGCTAAAGAGATGTGATGGTAGTTATTCAGCAACAGACCTACACTGTTTCAATGTACAATCAGCATATAAAATACAGGATATTCTGACCATAGATCTTTTTCTGTTTATCTGCAGAAACACACTTCAATACAGTGTTTCCCTAGTTAATCTAATTAGCATCAACCCTCGTCATACCTGTTATTCTGCAGACATTTGTATCATTTTCATCAACAAAAGCCAGCAATTCTAACAGCAAAATCCATCTTATAAAACCCAAAGAAAAATGCAGCATTACCATATTGCAAAATTAAGAGGGAATAAATACATAAATCTTGCTGTTTCACAATTACACCAACTGCATTTTGCAATACATTATTTGATTCACTGCCATGCAAATACCAACACTAATAAGAAAGACAACTAAGCATCCATGTCTTTGATGAAAACAGCACCAGAGAAATGATCAAATTATGTCTGGTGTTATATAAAACAGAACAAACCCAACCACACTTACGTGGATGCAGTACAAACTTACCTTAACTAAAGATCCTTTTAGGGTGGAGAGTCTGCATCTAATAGTTTGGCATTTTCACCTTAAACCACCTAAGCTGTTGCAGAACATTTTGCATGGCAACTGTAACCAACAGTATCTAAGGGTAAGAACAGGTACAGTACTTTAAATGCTAGAGAACAACATTCCATATGGTGGTGCACCTTAAGTCCTCATAGTAGGAAAAAACACTCAAAGCTTAAAAGATACACAGACACAGTATTTATAAAATCCTGGCTATCACACCATAAAAACGGGCACAAATGATATTTATTATTTGTAAAGCTACACATGTAGATGAAGTACAGAAAATGTAAAGCTTTATGTCTCCTGCAATCTGTTCTGATGGTTTTGAAGATAGGATTTTACTTGCATTTTACATTAAAGGTTTGCTGATAGGAAAGCTCACTTCAAGGAGGGAGTCAATCTAGCTACCGTACTTTAGGAAGGGAGTTCCAGTGTTTGGGAGCAGCCACCAAGAATGCACTCCCCACATCTAAACCAAGCGTGCCT